>NW_027141280.1:2137802-2477020 GCF_036365525.1 Heterodontus francisci
CTGTCACTCTCTTTCACTCTCTGTCACTCTCTATCACTCTCTGACACTCTCTATCACTCTCTGACACTCTCTGACACTCTCAGACACTCTCTGTCACTCACTATCACTCTCTGACACTCTATCACTCTATGAATCACTCTGACACTCTCAGAGTCTTTCTATCGCTCTCTATCACTCACTGACACTCTCAGACACTCTCTGTCACTCTCTGACACTCACTGACACTCTCAGACACTCTCTTTCACTCTCTGTCACTCTCAGACACTCTCTATCACTCTCTGACACTCTCTATCACTCTCTGACACTTTCTATCGCTCACTGACACTCTCTGACACACTCAATCACTCTCTATCACTCCCTGACACACTCTGACTCTCTCTATCACTCTATGACACTCTCTGACACTCTCTATCACTCTCTGTCACTCTCTGACACACTCTGACACTCTCTGACACTCTCTGTCACTCTCTATCACTCTCTGACACTCTCTATCACTCTCTGACACTCTCTATAACTCTCTGACACTCTCTGTCACTCTCTATCACTCTCTGACACTCTCTATCACTCTCTGACACTCTCTGACACTCTCAGAGGCTCTCTATCACTCTCTATCACTCACTGACAATCTCAGACACTCTCTATCACTCTCTGACTCTCACTGACACTCTCAGACGCTCTCTGTCACTCTCAGACACTCACTGACACTCTCAGACTCTCTCTGTCACTCTCAGACAGTCTCTATCACTCTCTGACACTGTCTGACACTCTCTATCACTCTCTGACACACTCTGACACAATCTGACACTCTGTGACACACTCTGACACTCTCTATCACTCTATGACACTCTCTGACGCACTCTCTCACTCTCTATCACTCTCTGACACTCTCTCTCACTCTCTTACAATCTCTGACACTTTCTTTCACTCTCTGACACTCACTGACACTGTCAGACACTCTCTGTCACTCACTATCACTCTCTGACACTCTCTTTCACTCTCTGTCACTCTCTGACACTCTCTATCACTCTCTGACACTCTCTATCACTCTCTGACACTCTCTATCGCTCCTGACACACTCTTACTCTCTCTATCACTCTATGACACTCTCTGAAACTCTCTGTCACTCTCTGACACACTCTGACACTCTCTGACACTCTCAGACACTCTCAGACACTCTCTGTCACTCTCTGTCACTCTCTATCACTCTCTGACACTATCTATCACTCTCTGACACACTCTACCACTCTCTGACACTCTCTGTCACTCTCTTTCACTCTCTGACACTCTCTATCACTCTCTGACACTCTCTGACACTCTCAGAGGCTCTCTATCACTCTCTATCACTCACTGACACTCTCTGTCACTCTCTATCACTCTCTGACACTCACTGACACTCTCAGACGCTCTCTGTCACTCTCAGACACTCACTGACACTCTCAGACTCTTTCTGTCACTCTCAGACAGTCTCTATCACTCTCTGACACTCTCTGACACTCTCTATCACTCTCTGACACACTCTGACACAATCTGACACTCTGTGACACACTCTGACACTCTATCACTCTATGACACTCTCTGACGCTCTCTATCACTCTCTATCACTCTCTGACACTCTCTATCACTCTCTTACAATCTCTGACACTCTCTTTCACTCTCTGACAATCACTGACACTGTCAGGCACTCTCTGTCACTTACTATCACTCTCTGACACTCTCTTTCACTCTCTGTCACTCTCAGACACTCTCACACACTCTCTATCACTCTCTGACACTCTCTATCACTCTGTGACACTCTCTATCGCTCTCTGACACACTCTGACTCTCCATCACTCTATGACACTCTCTGAAACTCTCTGTCACTCTCTGTCACTCTCTGACACACGCTGACACTCTCTGACACTCTCAGACACTCTCAGAAACTCTCTGTCACTCTCTATCACTCTCTGACACTTTCTATCACTCTCTGACACTCTCTATCACTCTCTGACACTCTCTGTCACTCTCTTTCACTCTCTGTCACTTTCTATAACTCTCTGACACTCTCTATCACTCTCTGACACTCTCTGACACTCTCAGACACTCTCTGTCACTCACTATCACTCTCTGACTCTCTCTATCACTCTATGAATCTCTCTGACACTCTCAGAGTCTTTCTATCACTCTCTATCACTCACTGACACTCTCAGACACTCTCTGTCACTCTCTGACACTCACTGACACTCTCAGACACTCTCTTTCACTCTCTGTCACTCTCAGACACTCTCTATCACTCTCTGACACTCTCTATCACTCTCTGACACTGTCTATCGCTCTCTGACACTCTCTGACACACTCAATCACTCTCTATCACTCCCTGACACACTCTGATTCTTTCTATCACTCTCTGACACTCTCTGTCACTCTCTATCACTCTCTGACACTCTCTATCACTCTCTGACACTCTCTATAACTCTCTGACACTCTCTGTCACTCTCTATCACTCTCTGACACTCTCTATCACTCTCTGACACTCTCTGACACTCTCAGAGGCTCTCTATCACTCTCTATCACTCACTGACAATCTCAGACACTCTCTATCACTCTCTGACTCTCACTGACACTCTCAGACGCTCTCTGTCACTCTCAGACACTCACTGACACTCTCAGACTCTCTCTGTCACTCTCAGACAGTCTCTATCACTCTCTGACACTCTCTGACACTCTCTATCACTCTCTGACACACTCTGACACAATCTGACACTCTGTGACACACTCTGACACTCTCTATCACTCTATGACACTCTCTGACGCACTCTATCACTCTCTATCACTCTCTGACACTCTCTCTCACTCTCTTACAATCTCTGACACTTTCTTTCACTCTCTGACACTCACTGACACTGTCAGACACTCTCTGTCACTCACTATCACTCTCTGACACTCTCTTTCACTCTCTGTCACTCTCTGACACTCTCTATCGCTCCTGACACAATCTGACTCTCTCCATCACTCTATGACACTCTCTGAAACTCTCTATCACTCTCTGTCACTCTCTGACACACTCTGACACTCTCTGACACTCTCAGACACTCTCAGACACTCTCTGTCACTCTCTATCACTCTCTGACACTCTCTATCACTCTCTGACACTCTCTGACACTATCAGAGGCTCTCTATCACTCTCTATCACTCACTGACAATCTCAGACACTCTCTATCACTCTCTGACTCTCACTGATACTCTCAGACACTCTCTGTCACTCTCAGACACTCACTGACACTCTCAGACTCTCTCTGTCACTCTCAGACAGTCTCTATCACTCTCTGACACTCTCTGTCACTCTCTGACACACTCTGACACAATCTGACAATCTGTGACACACTCTTACACTCTCTATCACTCTATGACACTCTCTGACGCACTCTATCACTCTATATCACTCTCTGACACTCTCTCTCACTCTCTTACAATCTCTGACACTCTCTTTCACTCTCTGACACTCACTGACACTGTCAGACACTCTTTGCCACTCACTATCACTCTCTGACACTCTCTTTCACTCTCTGTCACTCTCTGACACTCTCTATCACTCTCTGACACTCTCTATCACTCTCTGACACTCTCTATCGCTCCTGACACACTCTGACTCTCTCTATCACTCTATGACACTCTCTGAAACTCTCTATCACTCTCTGTCACTCTCTGACACACTCTGACACTCTCTGATACTCTCAGACACTCTCAGACACTCTCTGTCACTCTCTATCACTCTCTGACACTATCTATCACTCTCTGACACTCTCTACCACTCTCTGACACTCTCTGTCACTCTCTTTCACACTCTGACACTCTCTATCACTCTCTGACACTCTCTGACACTCTCAGAGGCTCTCTATCACTCTCTATCACTCTCTATCACTCACTGACACTCTCAGACACTCTCAGACACTCTCTATCACTCTCTGACACTCTCTGACACTCTCAGAGGCTCTCTACCACTCTGTATCACTCACTGACAATCTCAGACACTCTCTATCACTCTCTGACACTCACTGACACTCTCAGACGCTCTCTGTCACTCTCAGACACTCACTGACACTCTCAGACTCTCTCTGTCACTCTCAGACAGTCTCTATCACTCTCTGACACTCTCTGACACTCTCTATCACTCTCTGACACACTCTATCACTCTGTGACACTCTCTATCGCTCTCTGACACACTCTGACTCTCCATCACTCTATGACACTCTCTGAAACTCTCTGTCACTCTCTGTCACTCTCTGACACACGCTGACACTCTCTGACACTCTGTGACACACTCTGACACTCTATCACCTTATGACACTCTCTGACGCTCTCTATCACTCTCTATCACTCTCTGACACTCTCTATCACTCTCTTACAATCTCTGACACTCTCTTTCACTCTCTGACAATCACTGACACTGTCAGGCACTCTCTGTCACTTACTATCACTCTCTGACACTCTCTTTCACTCTCTGTCACTCTCAGACACTCTCACACACTCTCTATCACTCTCTGACACTCTCTATCACTCTGTGACACTCTCTATCGCTCTCTGACACACTCTGACTCTCCATCACTCTATGACACTCTCTGAAACTCTCTGTCACTCTCTGTCACTCTCTGACACACGCTGACACTCTCTGACACTCTCAGACACTCTCAGAAACTCTCTGTCACTCTCTATCACTCTCTGACACTTTCTATCACTCTCTGACACTCTCTATCACTCTCTGACACTCTCTGTCACTCTCTTTCACTCTCTGTCACTTTCTATAACTCTCTGACACTCTCTATCACTCTCTGACACTCTCTGACACTCTCAGACACTCTCTGTCACTCACTATCACTCTCTGACTCTCTCTATCACTCTATGAATCTCTCTGACACTCTCAGAGTCTTTCTATCACTCTCTATCACTCACTGACACTCTCAGACACTCTCTGTCACTCTCTGACACTCACTGACACTCTCAGACACTCTCTTTCACTCTCTGTCACTCTCAGACACTCTCTATCACTCTCTGACACTCTCTATCACTCTCTGACACTGTCTATCGCTCTCTGACACTCTCTGACACACTCAATCACTCTCTATCACTCCCTGACACACTCTGATTCTTTCTATCACTCTCTGACACTCTCTGTCACTCTCTATCACTCTCTGACACTCTCTATCACTCTCTGACACTCTCTATAACTCTCTGACACTCTCTGTCACTCTCTATCACTCTCTGACACTCTCTATCACTCTCTGACACTCTCTGACACTCTCAGAGGCTCTCTATCACTCTCTATCACTCACTGACAATCTCAGACACTCTCTATCACTCTCTGACTCTCACTGACACTCTCAGACGCTCTCTGTCACTCTCAGACACTCACTGACACTCTCAGACTCTCTCTGTCACTCTCAGACAGTCTCTATCACTCTCTGACACTCTCTGACACTCTCTATCACTCTCTGACACACTCTGACACAATCTGACACTCTGTGACACACTCTGACACTCTCTATCACTCTATGACACTCTCTGACGCACTCTATCACTCTCTATCACTCTCTGACACTCTCTCTCACTCTCTTACAATCTCTGACACTTTCTTTCACTCTCTGACACTCACTGACACTGTCAGACACTCTCTGTCACTCACTATCACTCTCTGACACTCTCTTTCACTCTCTGTCACTCTCTGACACTCTCTATCGCTCCTGACACAATCTGACTCTCTCCATCACTCTATGACACTCTCTGAAACTCTCTATCACTCTCTGTCACTCTCTGACACACTCTGACACTCTCTGACACTCTCAGACACTCTCAGACACTCTCTGTCACTCTCTATCACTCTCTGACACTCTCTATCACTCTCTGACACTCTCTGACACTATCAGAGGCTCTCTATCACTCTCTATCACTCACTGACAATCTCAGACACTCTCTATCACTCTCTGACTCTCACTGATACTCTCAGACACTCTCTGTCACTCTCAGACACTCACTGACACTCTCAGACTCTCTCTGTCACTCTCAGACAGTCTCTATCACTCTCTGACACTCTCTGTCACTCTCTGACACACTCTGACACAATCTGACAATCTGTGACACACTCTTACACTCTCTATCACTCTATGACACTCTCTGACGCACTCTATCACTCTATATCACTCTCTGACACTCTCTCTCACTCTCTTACAATCTCTGACACTCTCTTTCACTCTCTGACACTCACTGACACTGTCAGACACTCTTTGCCACTCACTATCACTCTCTGACACTCTCTTTCACTCTCTGTCACTCTCTGACACTCTCTATCACTCTCTGACACTCTCTATCACTCTCTGACACTCTCTATCGCTCCTGACACACTCTGACTCTCTCTATCACTCTATGACACTCTCTGAAACTCTCTATCACTCTCTGTCACTCTCTGACACACTCTGACACTCTCTGATACTCTCAGACACTCTCAGACACTCTCTGTCACTCTCTATCACTCTCTGACACTCTCTATCACTCTCTGACACTCTCTATCGCTCCTGACACACTCTGACTCTCTCTATCACTCTATGACACTCTCTGAAACTCTCTATCACTCTCTGTCACTCTCTGACACACTCTGACACTCTCTGATACTCTCAGACACTCTCAGACACTCTCTGTCACTCTCTATCACTCTCTGACACTATCTATCACTCTCTGACACTCTCTACCACTCTCTGACACTCTCTGTCACTCTCTTTCACACTCTGACACTCTCTATCACTCTCTGACACTCTCTGACACTCTCAGAGGCTCTCTATCACTCTCTATCACTCTCTATCACTCACTGACACTCTCAGACACTCTCAGACACTCTCTATCACTCTCTGACACTCTCTGACACTCTCAGAGGCTCTCTACCACTCTGTATCACTCACTGACAATCTCAGACACTCTCTATCACTCTCTGACACTCACTGACACTCTCAGACGCTCTCTGTCACTCTCAGACACTCACTGACACTCTCAGACTCTCTCTGTCACTCTCAGACAGTCTCTATCACTCTCTGACACTCTCTGACACTCTCTATCACTCTCTGACACACTCTATCACTCTGTGACACTCTCTATCGCTCTCTGACACACTCTGACTCTCCATCACTCTATGACACTCTCTGAAACTCTCTGTCACTCTCTGTCACTCTCTGACACACGCTGACACTCTCTGACACTCTGTGACACACTCTGACACTCTATCACCTTATGACACTCTCTGACGCTCTCTATCACTCTCTATCACTCTCTGACACTCTCTATCACTCTCTTACAATCTCTGACACTCTCTTTCACTCTCTGACAATCACTGACACTGTCAGGCACTCTCTGTCACTTACTATCACTCTCTGACACTCTCTTTCACTCTCTGTCACTCTCAGACACTCTCACACACTCTCTATCACTCTCTGACACTCTCTATCACTCTGTGACACTCTCTATCGCTCTCTGACACACTCTGACTCTCCATCACTCTATGACACTCTCTGAAACTCTCTGTCACTCTCTGTCACTCTCTGACACACGCTGACACTCTCTGACACTCTCAGACACTCTCAGAAACTCTCTGTCACTCTCTATCACTCTCTGACACTTTCTATCACTCTCTGACACTCTCTATCACTCTCTGACACTCTCTGTCACTTTCTATAACTCTCTGACACTCTCTATCACTCTCTGACACTCTCTGACACTCTCAGACACTCTCTGTCACTCACTATCACTCTCTGACTCTCTCTATCACTCTATGAATCTCTCTGACACTCTCAGAGTCTTTCTATCACTCTCTATCACTCACTGACACTCTCAGACACTCTCTGTCACTCTCTGACACTCACTGACACTCTCAGACACTCTCTTTCACTCTCTGTCACTCTCAGACACTCTCTATCACTCTCTGACACTCTCTATCACTCTCTGACACTGTCTATCGCTCTCTGACACTCTCTGACACACTCAATCACTCTCTATCACTCCCTGACACACTCTGATTCTTTCTATCACTCTCTGACACTCTCTGTCACTCTCTATCACTCTCTGACACTCTCTATCACTCTCTGACACTCTCTATAACTCTCTGACACTCTCTGTCACTCTCTATCACTCTCTGACACTCTCTATCACTCTCTGACACTCTCTGACACTCTCAGAGGCTCTCTATCACTCTCTATCACTCACTGACAATCTCAGACACTCTCTATCACTCTCTGACTCTCACTGACACTCTCAGACGCTCTCTGTCACTCTCAGACACTCACTGACACTCTCAGACTCTCTCTGTCACTCTCAGACAGTCTCTATCACTCTCTGACACTCTCTGACACTCTCTATCACTCTCTGACACACTCTGACACAATCTGACACTCTGTGACACACTCTGACACTCTCTATCACTCTATGACACTCTCTGACGCACTCTATCACTCTCTATCACTCTCTGACACTCTCTCTCACTCTCTTACAATCTCTGACACTTTCTTTCACTCTCTGACACTCACTGACACTGTCAGACACTCTCTGTCACTCACTATCACTCTCTGACACTCTCTTTCACTCTCTGTCACTCTCTGACACTCTCTATCGCTCCTGACACAATCTGACTCTCTCCATCACTCTATGACACTCTCTGAAACTCTCTATCACTCTCTGTCACTCTCTGACACACTCTGACACTCTCTGACACTCTCAGACACTCTCAGACACTCTCTGTCACTCTCTATCACTCTCTGACACTCTCTATCACTCTCTGACACTCTCTGACACTATCAGAGGCTCTCTATCACTCTCTATCACTCACTGACAATCTCAGACACTCTCTATCACTCTCTGACTCTCACTGATACTCTCAGACACTCTCTGTCACTCTCAGACACTCACTGACACTCTCAGACTCTCTCTGTCACTCTCAGACAGTCTCTATCACTCTCTGACACTCTCTGTCACTCTCTGACACACTCTGACACAATCTGACAATCTGTGACACACTCTTACACTCTCTATCACTCTATGACACTCTCTGACGCACTCTATCACTCTATATCACTCTCTGACACTCTCTCTCACTCTCTTACAATCTCTGACACTCTCTTTCACTCTCTGACACTCACTGACACTGTCAGACACTCTTTGCCACTCACTATCACTCTCTGACACTCTCTTTCACTCTCTGTCACTCTCTGACACTCTCTATCACTCTCTGACACTCTCTATCACTCTCTGACACTCTCTATCGCTCCTGACACACTCTGACTCTCTCTATCACTCTATGACACTCTCTGAAACTCTCTATCACTCTCTGTCACTCTCTGACACACTCTGACACTCTCTGATACTCTCAGACACTCTCAGACACTCTCTGTCACTCTCTATCACTCTCTGACACTATCTATCACTCTCTGACACTCTCTACCACTCTCTGACACTCTCTGTCACTCTCTTTCACACTCTGACACTCTCTATCACTCTCTGACACTCTCTGACACTCTCAGAGGCTCTCTATCACTCTCTATCACTCTCTATCACTCACTGACACTCTCAGACACTCTCAGACACTCTCTATCACTCTCTGACACTCTCTGACACTCTCAGAGGCTCTCTACCACTCTGTATCACTCACTGACAATCTCAGACACTCTCTATCACTCTCTGACACTCACTGACACTCTCAGACGCTCTCTGTCACTCTCAGACACTCACTGACACTCTCAGACTCTCTCTGTCACTCTCAGACAGTCTCTATCACTCTCTGACACTCTCTGACACTCTCTATCACTCTCTGACACACTCTGACACAATCTGACACTCTGTGACACACTCTGACACTCTCTATCACTCTATGAAACTCTCTGATGCTCTCTCTCACTCTCTATCACTCTCTGACACTCTCTATCACTCTGTTACAATCTCTGACACTCTCTTTCACTCTCTGACACTCACTGACACTGTCAGACACTCTCTGTCACTTACTATCACTCTCTGACACTCTCTTTCACTCTCTGTCACTCTCAGACACTCTCACACACTCTCTATCACTCTCTGACACTCTCTATCACTCTCTGACACTCTCTATCGCTCTCAGACACACTCTGACTCTCTCCATCACTCTATGATACTCTCTGAAACTCTCTGTCACTCTCTGTCACTCTCTGACACACTCTGACACTCTCTGACACTCTCTGACACTCTCAGACACTCTCAGACACTCTCAGACACTCTCTGTCACTCTCTCTCACTCTCTGACACTTTCTATCACTCTCTGACACTCTCTATCACTCTCTGACACTCTCTGTCACTCTATTTCACTCTCTGACACTCTCTATCACTCTCTGACACTCTCAGAGGCTCTCTATCACTCTCTATCACTCACTGACACTCTCAGACACTCTCTATCACTCTCTGACACTCTCTATCTCTCTCTGACACTCTCTATCGCTCTCTGACACTCTCTGACACACTCAATCACTCTCTATCACTCTCTGACACACTCTGACACTCGCTAACACTCTATGACACTCTCTGACACTCTCAGACACTCTCTATCACTCTCTGACACTCTCTGACACTCTCAGAATCTCTCTCTCACTCTCAGAAACTCTCAGACACTCTCCATCACTCTCTGACACTTTCTATCACTCTCTGACATTCTCAGACACACTCGATCACTCTCTGACACTCTCTATCACTCTCTGACACTCTCTGACACTCTCTATCATTCTCTGACACTCTCTGACACTCTCTGATGCTCTCAGACACTCTCTATCACTCTCTATCACTCTCTGACACTCTCTGACACTCTCAGAATCTCTCTCTCACTCTCTGTCACTCTCAGAAACTGTCGATCACTCTCTGACACTCTCTAACACTCTCTGACATTCTCAGACACTCTCTATCACTCTCTGACACTCTCTATCACTCTCTGACACTCTCTATCACTCTCTGACACTCTCTATCGCTCCTGACACACTCTGACTCTCTCTATCACTCTATGACACTCTCTGAAACTCTCTATCACTCTCTGTCACTGTCTGACACACTCTGACACTCTCTGACACTCTCAGACACTCTCTATCACTCTCTGACACTCTCTATCACTCTCTGACACTCTCTATCACTCTCTGACACTCTCTATCGCTCCTGACACACTCTGACTCTCTGTATCACTCTATGACAATCTCTGAAACTCTCTATCACTCTCTGTCACTGTCTGACACACTCTGACACTCTCTGACACTCTCAGACACTCTCAGACACTCTCTGTCACTCTCTGTCACTCTCTATCACTCCCTGAAACTATCTATCACTCTCTGACACTCTCTACCACTCTCTTACACTCTCTGTCACTCTCTTTCACTCTCTGACACTCTCTATCACTCTCTGACACTCTCTGACACTCTCAGAGGCTCTCTATCACTCTCTATCACTCACTGACACTCTCTGTCACTCTCTATCACTCTCTGACACTCACTGACACTCTCAGACGCTCTCTGTCACTCTCAGACACTCACTGACACTCTCAGACTCTCTCTGTCACTCTCAGACAGTCTCTATCACTCTCTGACACTCTCTGACACTCTCTATCACTCTCTGACACACTCTGACACAATCTGACACTCTGTGACACACTCTGACACTCTCTATCACTCTCTAACACTCTCTGACACTCTCTATCACTCTCTTACAATCTCTGACACTCTCTTTCACTCTCTGACAATCACTGACACTGTCAGGCACTCTCTGTCACTTACTATCACTCTCTGACACTCTCTTTCACTCTCTGTCACTCTCAGACACTCTCACACACTCTCTATCACTCTCTATCACTCTCTATCACTCTGTGACACTCTCTATCGCTCTCTGACACACTCTGACTCTCTCCATCACTCTATGACACTCTCTGAAACTCTCTGTCACTCTCTGTCACTCTCTGACACACTCTGACACTCTCTGACACTCTCAGACACTCTCAGAAACTCTCTGTCACTCTCTATCACTCTCTGACACTTTCTATCACTCTCTGACACTCTCTATCACTCTCTGACACTCTCTGTCACTCTATTTCACTCTCTGTCACTTTCTATCACTCTCTGACACTCTCTATCACTCTCTGACACTCTCTGACACTCTCAGACACTCTCTGTCACTCACTATCACTCTCTGACACTCTCTATCACTCTATGAATCTATCTGACACTCTCAGAGTCTTTCTATCACTCTCTATCACTCACTGACACTCTCAGACACTCTCTGTCACTCTCTGACACTCACTGACACTCTCAGACACTCTCTTTCACTCTCTGTCACTCTCTGTCACTCTCAGACACTCTCTAACACTCTCTGACACTCTCTATCACTCTCTGACACTGTCTATCGCTCTCTGACACTCTCTGACACACTCAATCACTCTCTATCACTCCCTGACACACTCTGACTCTTTCTATCACTCTATGACACTCTCTATCACTCTCTGACACTCTCTATCACTCTCTGACACTCTCGATAACTCTCTGACACTCTCTGTCACTCTCTATCACTCTCTGACACTCTCTATCACTCTCTGACACTCTCTTTCACTCTCTGTCACTCTCAGACACTCTCTATCACTCTCTGACACTCTCTATCACTCTCTGACACTGTCTATCGCTCTCTGACACTCTCTGACACACTCTATTACTCTCTGTCACTCTCTGACACACTCTGACACTTTCTGACACTCTCTGTCACTCTCCATCACTCTCTGACACTCTCTATCACTCTCTGACACTCTCGATAACTCTCTGACACTCTCTGTCACTCTCTATCACTCTCTGACACTCTCTATCACTCTCTGACACTCTCTGACACTCTCAGAGGCTCTCTATCACGCTCTATCACTCACTGACAATCTCAGACATTCTCTATCACTCTCTGACTCTCACTGACACTCTCAGACGCTCTCTGTCACTCTCAGACACTCACTGACAATCTCAGACTCTCTCTGTCACTCTCAGACAGTCTCTATCACTCTCTGACACTCTCTGACACTCTCTATCACTCTCTGACACACTCTGACACAATCTGACACTCCGTGACACACTCTGACACTCTCTATCACTCTATGACACTCTCTGACGCACTCTATCACTCTCTATCACTCTCTGACACTCTCTCTCACTCTCTTACAATCTCTGACACTTTCTTTCACTCTCTGACACTCACTGACACTGTCAGACACTCTCTGTCACTCACTATCACTCTCTGACACTCTCTTTCACTCTCTGTCACTCTCTGACACTCTCTATCACTCTCTGACACTCTCTATCACTCTCTGACACGCTCTATCACTCTCTGACACTCTCTATCGCTCCTGACACACTCTGAATCTCTCCATCACTCTATGACACTCTCTGAAACTCTCTATCACTCTCTGTCACTCTCTGACACACTCTGACACTCTCTGACACTCTCAGACACTCTCAGACACTCTCTGTCACTCTCTATCACTCTCTGACACTCTCTATCACTCTCTGACACTCTCTGACACTATCAGAGGCTCTCTATCACTCTCTATCACTCTCTGACAATCTCAGACACTCTCTATCACTCTCTGACTCTCACTGATACTCTCAGACACTCTCTGTCACTCTCAGACACTCTCTATCACTCTCTGACACTCTCTATCGCTCCTGACACACTCTGACTCTCTCTATCACTCTATGACACTCTCTGAAACTCTCTATCACTCTCTGTCACTCTCTGACACACTCTGACACTCTCTGATACTCTCAGACACTCTCAGACACTCTCTGTCACTCTCTATCACTCTCTGACACTATCTATCACTCTCTGACACTCACTACCACTCTCTGACACTCTCTATCACTCTGTTACAATCTCTGACACTCTCTTTCACTCTCTGACACTCACTGACACTGTCAGACACTCTCTGTCACTTACTATCACTCTCTGACACTCTCTTTCACTCTCTGTCACTCTCAGACACTCTCACACACTCTCTATCACTCTCTGACACTCTCTATCACTCTCTGACACTCTCTATCGCTCTCTGACACACTCTGACTCTCTCCATCACTCTATGATACTCTCTGAAACTCTCTGTCACTCTCTGTCACTCTCTGACACACTCTGACACTCTCTGACACTCTCAGACACTCTCAGACACTCTCAGACACTCTCTGTCACTCTCTCTCACTCTCTGACACTTTCTATCACTCTCTGACACTCTCTATCACTCTCTGACACTCTCTGTCACTCTATTTCACTCTCTGACACTCTCTATCACTCTCTGACACTCTCAGAGGCTCTCTATCACTCTCTATCACTCACTGACACTCTCAGACACTCTCTATCACTCTCTGACACTCTCTATCTCTCTCTGACACTCTCTATCGCTCTCTGACACTCTCTGACACACTCAATCACTCTCTATCACTCTCTGACACACTCTGACACTCTCTAACACTCTATGACACTCTCTGACACTCTCTGACACTCTCAGACACTCTCTATCACTCTCTGACACTCTCTGACACTCTCAGAATCTCTCTCTCACTCTCAGAAACTCTCAGACACTCTCCATCACTCTCTGACACTTTCTATCACTCTCTGACATTCTCAGACACACTCGATCACTCTCTGACACTCTCTATCACTCTCTGACACTCTCTGACACTCTCTATCATTCTCTGACACTCTCTGACACTCTCTGATGCTCTCAGACACTCTCTATCACTCTCTATCACTCTCTGACACTCTCTGACACTCTCAGAATCTCTCTCTCACTCTCTGTCACTCTCAGAAACTGTCGATCACTCTCTGACACTCTCTAACACTCTCTGACATTCTCAGACACTCTCTATCACTCTCTGACACTCTCTATCACTCTCTGACACTCTCTATCGCTCCTGACACACTCTGACTCTCTCTATCACTCTATGACACTCTCTGAAACTCTCTATCACTCTCTGTCACTGTCTGACACACTCTGACACTCTCTGACACTCTCAGACACTCTCTATCACTCTCTGACACTCTCTATCACTCTCTGACACTCTCTATCACTCTCTGACACTCTCTATCGCTCCTGACACACGCTGACTCTCTGTATCACTCTATGACAATCTCTGAAACTCTCTATCACTCTCTGTCACTGTCTGACACACTCTGACACTCTCTGACACTCTCAGACACTCTCAGACACTCTCTGTCACTCTCTGTCACTCTCTATCACTCTCTGAAACTATCTATCACTCTCTGACACTCTCTACCACTCTCTGACACTCTCTGTCACTCTCTTTCACTCTCTGACACTCTCTATCACTCTCTGACACTCTCTGACTCTCTCAGAGGCTCTCTATCACTCTCTATCACTCACTGACACTCTCTGTCACTCTCTATCACTCTCTGACACTCACTGACACTCTCAGACGCTCTCTGTCACTCTCAGACACTCACTGACACTCTCAGACTCTCTCTGTCACTCTCAGACAGTCTCTATCACTCTCTGACACTCTCTGACACTCTCTATCACTCTCTGACACACTCTGACACAATCTGACACTCTGTGACACACTCTGACACTCTCTATCACTCTCTAACACTCTCTGACACTCTCTATCACTCTCTTACAATCTCTGACACTCTCTTTCACTCTCTGACAATCACTGACACTGTCAGGCACTCTCTGTCACTTACTATCACTCTCTGACACTCTCTTTCACTCTCTGTCACTCTCAGACACTCTCACACACTCTCTATCACTCTCTATCACTCTCTATCACTCTGTGACACTCTCTATCGCTCTCTGACACACTCTGACTCTCTCCATCACTCTATGACACTCTCTGAAACTCTCTGTCACTCTCTGTCACTCTCTGACACAGTCTGACACTCTCTGACACTCTCAGACACTCTCAGAAACTCTCTGTCACTCTCTATCACTCTCTGACACTTTCTATCACTCTCTGACACTCTCTATCACTCTCTGACACTCTCTGTCACTCTCTTTCACTCTCTGTCACTTTCTATCACTCTCTGACACTCTCTATCACTCTCTGACACTCTCTGTCACTCTCTTTCACTCTCTGTCACTCTCTATCACTCTCTGACACTCTCTATCACTCTCTGACACTCTCTTTCACTCTCTGTCACTCTCAGACACTCTCTATCACTCTCTGACACTCTCTATCACTCTCTGACACTGTCTATCGCTCTCTGACACTCTCTGACACACTCTATTACTCTCTGTCACTCTCTGACACACTCTGACACTTTCTGACACTCTCTGTCACTCTCCATCACTCTCTGACACTCTCTATCACTCTCTGACACTCTCGATAACTCTCTGACACTCTCTGTCACTCTCTATCACTCTCTGACACTCTCTATCACTCTCTGACACTCTCTGACACTCTCAGAGGCTCTCTATCACGCTCTATCACTCACTGACAATCTCAGACATTCTCTATCACTCTCTGACTCTCACTGACACTCTCAGACGCTCTCTGTCACTCTCAGACACTCACTGACAATCTCAGACTCTCTCTGTCACTCTCAGACAGTCTCTATCACTCTCTGACACTCTCTGACACTCTCTATCACTCTCTGACACACTCTGACACAATCTGACACTCTGTGACACACTCTGACACTCTCTATCACTCTATGACACTCTCTGACGCACTCTATCACTCTCTATCACTCTCTGACACTCTCTCTCACTCTCTTACAATCTCTGACACTTTCTTTCACTCTCTGACACTCACTGACACTGTCAGACACTCTCTGTCACTCACTATCACTCTCTGACACTCTCTTTCACTCTCTGTCACTCTCTGACACTCTCTATCACTCTCTGACACTCTCTATCACTCTCTGACACGCTCTATCACTCTCTGACACTCTCTATCGCTCCTGACACACTCTGAATCTCTCCATCACTCTATGACACTCTCTGAAACTCTCTATCACTCTCTGTCACTCTCTGACACACTCTGACACTCTCTGACACTCTCAGACACTCTCAGACACTCTCTGTCACTCTCTATCACTCTCTGACACTCTCTATCACTCTCTGACACTCTCTGACACTATCAGAGGCTCTCTATCACTCTCTATCACTCTCTGACAATCTCAGACACTCTCTATCACTCTCTGACTCTCACTGATACTCTCAGACACTCTCTGTCACTCTCAGACACTCACTGACACTCTCAGACTCTCTCTGTCACTCTCTGACACTCTCTGACACTCTCTGTCACTCTCTGACACACTCTGACACAATCTGACACTCTGTGACACACTCTGACACTCTCTATCACTCTATGACACTCTCTGACGCACTCTATCACTCTCTATCACTCTCTGACACTCTCTATCACTCTCTGACACTCTCTATCGCTCCTGACACACTCTGACTCTCTCTATCACTCTATGACACTCTCTGAAACTCTCTATCACTCTCAGTCACTCTCTGACACACTCTGACACTCTCTTTCACTCTCTGACACTCACTGACACTGTCAGACACTCTCTGTCACTTACTATCACTCTCTGACACTCTCTTTCACTCTCTGTCACTCTCAGACACTCTCACACACTCTCTATCACTCTCTGACACTCTCTATCACTCTCTGACACTCTCTATCGCTCTCTGACACACTCTGACTCTCTCCATCACTCTATGATACTCTCTGAAACTCTCTGTCACTCTCTGTCACTCTCTGACACACTCTGACACTCTCTGACACTCTCAGACACTCTCTGTCACTCTCTATCACTCTCTCTCACTCTCTGACACTTTCTATCACTCTCTGACACTCTCTATCACTCTCTGACACTCTATGTCACTCTATTTCACTCTCTGACACTCTCTATCACTCTCTGACACTCTCTGACACTCTCAGAGGCTCTCTATCACTCTCTATCACTCACTGACACTCTCAGACACTCTCTATCACTCTCTGACACTCACTGACACTCTCAGACAATCTATTTCACTCTCTGTCAATCTCTGTCACTCTCAGACAGTCTCAGACACTCTCTATCACTCTCTGACACTCTCTATCTCTCTCTGACACTCTCTATCGCTCTCTGACACTCTCTGACACACTCAATCACTCTCTATCACTCTCTGACACACTCTGACACTCTCTAACACTCTATGACACTCTCTGACACTCTCTGACACTCTCAGACACTCTCAGACACTCTCTGTCACTCTCTGACACTCTCAGAATCTCTCTCTCACTCTCTGAAACTCTCAGACACACTCGATCACTCTCTGACACTCTCTATCACTCTCTGACACTCTCTGACACTCTCTATCATTCTCTGACACTCTCTGACGCTCTCTGACGCTCTCAGACACTCTCTATCACTCTCTATCACTCTCTGACACTCTCAGAATCTCTCTCTCACCCTCTGTCACTCTCAGAAACTCTCTATCACTCTCTGACACTCTCTAACACTCTCTGACATTCTCAGACACTCTCTATCACTCTCTGGCACTCTCTATCACTCTCTGACACACTCTGACACTCTCTATCACTCTCTGACACACTCTGACACACTCTGACACTCTGTGACACACTCTGACACTCTCTATCACTCTATGACACTCTCTGACGCTCTCTATCAGTCTCTATCACTCTCTGACACTCTCGATCACTCTCTGACACTCTCTGACACTCTCTATCACTCTCTGACACTCACTGACACTCCCAGACACTCTCTGTCACTCACTATCACTCTCTGACACTCTCTTTCACTCTCTGTCACTCTCAGACACACACAGACACTCTCTATCACTCTCTGACACTCTCTATCACGCTCTGACACTCTCTATCGCTCTCAGACACTCTCAGAAACTCTCTGTCACTCTCTATCACTCTCTGACACTTTCTATCACTCTCTGACACTCTCTATCACTCTCTGACACTCTCTGTCACTCTCTTTCACTCTCTGTCACTTTCTATCACTCTCTGACACTCTCTATCACTCTCTGACACTCTCTGACACTCTCAGACACTCTCTGTCACTCACTATCACTCTCTGACACTCTCTATCACTCTATGAATCTATCTGACACTCTCAGAGTCTTTCTATCACTCTCTATCACTCACTGACACTCTCAGACACTCTCTGTCACTCTCTGACACTCACTGACACTCTCAGACACTCTCTTTCACTCTCTGTCACTCTCAGACACTCTCTATCACTCTCTGACACTCTCTATCACTCTCTGACACTGTCTATCGCTCTCTGACACTCTCTGACACACTCAATCACTCTCTATCACTCCCTGACACACTCTGACTCTTTCTATCACTCTATGACACTCTCTATCACTCTCTGACACTCTCTATCACTCTCTGACACTCTCGATAACTCTCTGACACTCTCTGTCACTCTCTATCACTCTCTGACACTCTCTATCACTCTCTGACACTCTCTTTCACTCTCTGTCACTCTCAGACACTCTCTATCACTCTCTGACACTCTCTATCACTCTCTGACACTGTCTATCGCTCTCTGACACTCTCTGACACACTCTATTACTCTCTGTCACTCTCTGACACACTCTGACACTTTCTGACACTCTCTGTCACTCTCCATCACTCTCTGACACTCTCTATCACTCTCTGACACTCTCGATAACTCTCTGACACTCTCTGTCACTCTCTATCACTCTCTGACACTCTCTATCACTCTCTGACACTCTCTGACACTCTCAGAGGCTCTCTATCACGCTCTATCACTCACTGACAATCTCAGACATTCTCTATCACTCTCTGACTCTCACTGACACTCTCAGACGCTCTCTGTCACTCTCAGACACTCACTGACAATCTCAGACTCTCTCTGTCACTCTCAGACAGTCTCTATCACTCTCTGACACTCTCTGACACTCTCTATCACTCTCTGACACACTCTGACACAATCTGACACTCTGTGACACACTCTGACACTCTCTATCACTCTATGACACTCTCTGACGCACTCTATCACTCTCTATCACTCTCTGACACTCTCTCTCACTCTCTTACAATCTCTGACACTTTCTTTCACTCTCTGACACTCACTGACACTGTCAGACACTCTCTGTCACTCTCTATCACTCTCTGACACTCTCTATCACTCTCTGACATTCTCTGACACTCTCAGAGGCTCTCTATCACGCTCTATCACTCACTGACAATCTCAGACATTCTCTATCACTCTCTGACTCTCACTGACACTCTCAGACGCTCTCTGTCACTCTCAGACACTCACTGACAATCTCAGACTCTCTCTGTCACTCTCAGACAGTCTCTATCACTCTCTGACACTCTCTGACACTCTCTATCACTCTCTGACACACTCTGACACAATCTGACACTCTGTGACACACTCTGACACTCTCTATCACTCTATGACACTCTCTGACGCACTCTATCACTCTCTATCACTCTCTGACACTCTCTCTCACTCTCTTACAATCTCTGACACTTTCTTTCACTCTCTGACACTCACTGACACTGTCAGACACTCTCTGTCACTCACTATCACTCTCTGACACTCTCTTTCACTCTCTGTCACTCTCTGACACTCTCTATCACTCTCTGACACTCTCTATCACTCTCTGACACGCTCTATCACTCTCTGACACTCTCTATCGCTCCTGACACACTCTGAATCTCTCCATCACTCTATGACACTCTCTGAAACTCTCTATCACTCTCTGTCACTCTCTGACACACTCTGACACTCTCTGACACTCTCAGACACTCTCAGACACTCTCTGTCACTCTCTATCACTCTCTGACACTCTCTATCACTCTCTGACACTCTCTGACACTATCAGAGGCTCTCTATCACTCTCTATCACTCTCTGACAATCTCAGACACTCTCTATCACTCTCTGACTCTCACTGATACTCTCAGACACTCTCTGTCACTCTCAGACACTCACTGACACTCTCAGACTCTCTCTGTCACTCTCTGACACTCTCTGACACTCTCTGTCACTCTCTGACACACTCTGACACAATCTGACACTCTGTGACACACTCTGACACTCTCTATCACTCTATGACACTCTCTGACGCACTCTATCACTCTCTATCACTCTCTGACACTCTCTATCACTCTCTGACACTCTCTATCGCTCCTGACACACTCTGACTCTCTCTATCACTCTATGACACTCTCTGAAACTCTCTATCACTCTCAGTCACTCTCTGACACACTCTGACACTCTCTTTCACTCTCTGACACTCACTGACACTGTCAGACACTCTCTGTCACTTACTATCACTCTCTGACACTCTCTTTCACTCTCTGTCACTCTCAGACACTCTCACACACTCTCTATCACTCTCTGACACTCTCTATCACTCTCTGACACTCTCTATCGCTCTCTGACACACTCTGACTCTCTCCATCACTCTATGATACTCTCTGAAACTCTCTGTCACTCTCTGTCACTCTCTGACACACTCTGACACTCTCTGACACTCTCAGACACTCTCTGTCACTCTCTATCACTCTCTCTCACTCTCTGACACTTTCTATCACTCTCTGACACTCTCTATCACTCTCTGACACTCTATGTCACTCTATTTCACTCTCTGACACTCTCTATCACTCTCTGACACTCTCTGACACTCTCAGAGGCTCTCTATCACTCTCTATCACTCACTGACACTCTCAGACACTCTCTATCACTCTCTGACACTCACTGACACTCTCAGACAATCTATTTCACTCTCTGTCAATCTCTGTCACTCTCAGACAGTCTCAGACACTCTCTATCACTCTCTGACACTCTCTATCTCTCTCTGACACTCTCTATCGCTCTCTGACACTCTCTGACACACTCAATCACTCTCTATCACTCTCTGACACACTCTGACACTCTCTAACACTCTATGACACTCTCTGACACTCTCTGACACTCTCAGACACTCTCAGACACTCTCTGTCACTCTCTGACACTCTCAGAATCTCTCTCTCACTCTCTGAAACTCTCAGACACACTCGATCACTCTCTGACACTCTCTATCACTCTCTGACACTCTCTGACACTCTCTATCATTCTCTGACACTCTCTGACGCTCTCTGACGCTCTCAGACACTCTCTATCACTCTCTATCACTCTCTGACACTCTCAGAATCTCTCTCTCACCCTCTGTCACTCTCAGAAACTCTCTATCACTCTCTGACACTCTCTAACACTCTCTGACATTCTCAGACACTCTCTATCACTCTCTGGCACTCTCTATCACTCTCTGACACACTCTGACACTCTCTATCACTCTCTGACACACTCTGACACTCTGTGACACACTCTGACACTCTCTATCACTCTATGACACTCTCTGACGCTCTCTATCAGTCTCTATCACTCTCTGACACTCTCGATCACTCTCTGACACTCTCTGACACTCTCTATCACTCTCTGACACTCACTGACACTCCCAGACACTCTCTGTCACTCACTATCACTCTCTGACACTCTCTTTCACTCTCTGTCACTCTCAGACACACACAGACACTCTCTATCACTCTCTGACACTCTCTATCACGCTCTGACACTCTCTATCGCTCTCAGACACTCTCAGAAACTCTCTGTCACTCTCTATCACTCTCTGACACTTTCTATCACTCTCTGACACTCTCTATCACTCTCTGACACTCTCTGTCACTCTCTTTCACTCTCTGTCACTTTCTATCACTCTCTGACACTCTCTATCACTCTCTGACACTCTCTGACACTCTCAGACACTCTCTGTCACTCACTATCACTCTCTGACACTCTCTATCACTCTATGAATCTATCTGACACTCTCAGAGTCTTTCTATCACTCTCTATCACTCACTGACACTCTCAGACACTCTCTGTCACTCTCTGACACTCACTGACACTCTCAGACACTCTCTTTCACTCTCTGTCACTCTCAGACACTCTCTATCACTCTCTGACACTCTCTATCACTCTCTGACACTGTCTATCGCTCTCTGACACTCTCTGACACACTCAATCACTCTCTATCACTCCCTGACACACTCTGACTCTTTCTATCACTCTATGACACTCTCTATCACTCTCTGACACTCTCTATCACTCTCTGACACTCTCGATAACTCTCTGACACTCTCTGTCACTCTCTATCACTCTCTGACACTCTCTATCACTCTCTGACACTCTCTTTCACTCTCTGTCACTCTCAGACACTCTCTATCACTCTCTGACACTCTCTATCACTCTCTGACACTGTCTATCGCTCTCTGACACTCTCTGACACACTCTATTACTCTCTGTCACTCTCTGACACACTCTGACACTTTCTGACACTCTCTGTCACTCTCCATCACTCTCTGACACTCTCTATCACTCTCTGACACTCTCGATAACTCTCTGACACTCTCTGTCACTCTCTATCACTCTCTGACACTCTCTATCACTCTCTGACACTCTCTGACACTCTCAGAGGCTCTCTATCACGCTCTATCACTCACTGACAATCTCAGACATTCTCTATCACTCTCTGACTCTCACTGACACTCTCAGACGCTCTCTGTCACTCTCAGACACTCACTGACAATCTCAGACTCTCTCTGTCACTCTCAGACAGTCTCTATCACTCTCTGACACTCTCTGACACTCTCTATCACTCTCTGACACACTCTGACACAATCTGACACTCTGTGACACACTCTGACACTCTCTATCACTCTATGACACTCTCTGACGCACTCTATCACTCTCTATCACTCTCTGACACTCTCTCTCACTCTCTTACAATCTCTGACACTTTCTTTCACTCTCTGACACTCACTGACACTGTCAGACACTCTCTGTCACTCACTATCACTCTCTGACACTCTCTTTCACTCTCTGTCACTCTCTGACACTCTCTATCACTCTCTGACACTCTCTATCACTCTCTGACACGCTCTATCACTCTCTGACACTCGCTATCGCTCCTGACACACTCTGAATCTCTCCATCACTCTATGACACTCTCTGAAACTCTCTATCACTCTCTGTCACTCTCTGACACACTCTGACACTCTCTGACACTCTCAGACACTCTCAGACACTCTCTGTCACTCTCTATCACTCTCTGACACTCTCTATCACTCTCTGACACTCTCTGACACTATCAGAGGCTCTCTATCACTCTCTATCACTCTCTGACAATCTCAGACACTCTCTATCACTCTCTGACTCTCACTGATACTCTCAGACACTCTCTGTCACTCTCAGACACTCACTGACACTCTCAGACTCTCTCTGTCACTCTCTGACACTCTCTGACACTCTCTGTCACTCTCTGACACACTCTGACACAATCTGACACTCTGTGACACACTCTGACACTCTCTATCACTCTATGACACTCTCTGACGCACTCTATCACTCTCTATCACTCTCTGACACTCTCTATCACTCTCTGACACTCTCTATCGCTCCTGACACACTCTGACTCTCTCTATCACTCTATGACACTCTCTGAAACTCTCTATCACTCTCAGTCACTCTCTGACACACTCTGACACTCTCTTTCACTCTCTGACACTCACTGACACTGTCAGACACTCTCTGTCACTTACTATCACTCTCTGACACTCTCTTTCACTCTCTGTCACTCTCAGACACTCTCACACACTCTCTATCACTCTCTGACACTCTCTATCACTCTCTGACACTCTCTATCGCTCTCTGACACACTCTGACTCTCTCCATCACTCTATGATACTCTCTGAAACTCTCTGTCACTCTCTGTCACTCTCTGACACACTCTGACACTCTCTGACACTCTCAGACACTCTCTGTCACTCTCTATCACTCTCTCTCACTCTCTGACACTTTCTATCACTCTCTGACACTCTCTATCACTCTCTGACACTCTCTGTCACTCTATTTCACTCTCTGACACTCTCTATCACTCTCTGACACTCTCTGACACTCTCAGAGGCTCTCTATCACTCTCTATCACTCACTGACACTCTCAGACACTCTCTATCACTCTCTGACACTCACTGACACTCTCAGACAATCTATTTCACTCTCTGTCAATCTCTGTCACTCTCAGACAGTCTCAGACACTCTCTATCACTCTCTGACACTCTCTATCTCTCTCTGACACTCTCTATCGCTCTCTGACACTCTCTGACACACTCAATCACTCTCTATCACTCTCTGACACACTCTGACACTCTCTAACACTCTATGACACTCTCTGACACTCTCTGACACTCTCAGACACTCTCAGACACTCTCTGTCACTCTCTGACACTCTCAGAATCTCTCTCTCACTCTCTGAAACTCTCAGACACACTCGATCACTCTCTGACACTCTCTATCACTCTCTGACACTCTCTGACACTCTCTATCATTCTCTGACACTCTCTGACGCTCTCTGACGCTCTCAGACACTCTCTATCACTCTCTATCACTCTCTGACACTCTCAGAATCTCTCTCTCACCCTCTGTCACTCTCAGAAACTCTCTATCACTCTCTGACACTCTCTAACACTCTCTGACATTCTCAGACACTCTCTATCACTCTCTGGCACTCTCTATCACTCTCTGACACACTCTGACACTCTCTATCACTCTCTGACACACTCTGACACACTCTGACACTCTGTGACACACTCTGACACTCTCTATCACTCTATGACACTCTCTGACGCTCTCTATCAGTCTCTATCACTCTCTGACACTCTCGATCACTCTCTGACACTCTCTGACACTCTCTATCACTCTCTGACACTCACTGACACTCCCAGACACTCTCTGTCACTCACTATCACTCTCTGACACTCTCTTTCACTCTCTGTCACTCTCAGACACACACAGACACTCTCTATCACTCTCTGACACTCTCTATCACGCTCTGACACTCTCTATCGCTCTCTGACACTCTCTGACACTCTATCACTCTCTGACACTCTCTATCACTCTCTATCACTCTCTTACAATCTCTGACACTCTCTATCACACTCTGACGCTGTCTGACACTCTCTATCACTCAATGACACACTCTGATACTCTCTATCACTCTCTATCACTCTCTATCACTCTCAGACACTCACTGACACTCTCAGACACTCGCTGTCACTCTCAGACACTCTCTGTCACTCTCTGACACTCTCTATCACTCTCTGATATTCTCAGACACTCTCTATTACTCTCTGACACTCTCTATCATTCTCTCACACTCTCTGACACTCTCAGAATCTCTCTCTCACTCTCTGTCACTCTCAGAAACTCTCTATCACTCTCTGACACTCTCTATCACTCTCGGACATTCTCAGACACTCTCTATCACTCTCTGACACTCTCTATCACTCTCTGACACTCTCTATCACTCTCTGACACTCTCTGACACTCTCTGTCACTCTCTGACACTCACTGACACTCTCAGACGCTCTCTGTCACTCTCAGACACTCTCTATCACTCTATATCACTCTCTGACACTCTCTGACGCTCTCTATCACTCTCTATTCCTCTCTGACACTCTCTGACGCTCTCTGTCACTCTCTATCACTCTCTGACACTCTCTATCACTCTCTGACACTCTCTGACACTCTCAGAGGCTCTCTATCACTCTCTATCACTCACTGACAATCCCAGACACTCTCTATCACTCTCTGACACTCACTGTCACTCTCTGACGCTCTCTATCACTCTCTATCCCTCTCTGACACTCACTGACGCTCTCAGACTCTCTCTGTCACTCTCAGACACTCTCTATCACTCTCTGACACTCTCTGACACTCTCTATCACTCTATATCACACTCTGACACATTCTGACACTCTGTGACACACTCTGACACACCCTATCACACTCTCTGACGCTCTATATCACTCTCTATCACTCTCTGACACTCTCTACCACTCTCTTACAATCTCTGACACTCTCTATCACTCTCTGACACTCACTGACACTGTCAGACACTCTCTGTCACTCACTATCACTCTCTGACACTCTCTTTCACTCTCTGTCACTCTCAGACACTCTCAGACAGTCTCTATCACTCTCTGACTATTTCTATCACTCTCTGACACTCTCTGTCGCTCTCTGACACACTCTGACTCTCTCTGTCACTCTATGACACTCTCTGAAACTCTCAGACACTCTCTGTCACTCTCTATCACTCTCTGACACTCTATATCACTCTCTGACACTCTCTATCACTCTCTGACACTCTCAGAGGCTCTCTATCACTCTCTATCACTCACTGACACTCTCAGACACTTTCTATCACTCTCTGACACTCACTGACACTCTCAGACACCCTCTTTCACTCCCTGTCACACTCAGACACTCTCAGACACTCTCTATCACTCTCTGACACTCTCTGACACACTCTGACACTCTGTGACACACTCTGACACTCTATATCGCTCTATGACACTCTCAGAGGCTCTCTATCACTCTCTGACACTCTCTATCACTCTCTGACACTCTCAGAGGCTCTCTATCGCTCTCTATCAGTCACTGACACTCTCTGACACACTCTGACACTCTCTGACACTCTCTGTCACTCTCTGTCACTCTCTGACACTCTCTATCACTCTCTGACACTCTCAGAGGCTCTCTATCGCTCTCTATCAGTCACTGACACTCTCAGACACTTTCTATCACTCTCTGACACTCACTGACACTCTCAGACACTCTCTTTCACTCTCTGTCACTCTCTATCACTCTCTGACACTCTATCACTCTCTGACACTCTCTGTCACTCTCTATCACTCTCTGACACTCTCTATCACTCTCTGACACTCTCAGAGGCTCTCTATCACTCACTGACACTCTCAGACACTTTCTATCACTCTCTGACACTCACTGACACTCTCAGACACTCTCAGACACTCTCTTTCACTCTCTGTCACTCTCAGACACTCTCAGACACTCTCAGGCACTCTCTAGCACTCTCTGACACTCTCTGACACTCTCTGACACACTCTGACACTCTGTGACACACTCTGACACTCTCTATCACTCTTTGACACTCTCTGACGCTCTATATCACTCTCTATCACTCTCTGACACTCTCTGTCACTCTCTTACAATCTCTGACTCTCTCTAACACTCTCTGACACTAACTGACACTCCCAGACACTCTCTGTCACTCACTATCACTCTCTGACACTCTCTTTCACTCTCTGTCACTCTCAGACACTCTCAGACACTCTCCATCACTCTCCGACACTCTCTATCACTCTCTGACACTGTCTGACACTCTCTAACACGCAGTGACACACTCTGAAACAATCTGTCACTCTCTATCACTCTCTTTCACACTCTGACACTCACTGAAACTCTCAGACACTCGCTGTCACTCTCAGACACTCTCTGTCTCTCTCAGACACTCTCTATCACTCTCTGACATTCTCTATCACTCTCTGACACTCTCTTTCACTCTTTGTCACTCTCAGACACTCTCAGACAGTCTTTATCACTCTCTGACACTCTCTATCACTCTCAGACACTCTCTGTCACTCTCTATCACTCTCTGACACTCTCTATCACTCTCTGACACTCTCTTTCACTCTCTGTCACTCTCAGACACTCTCAGACAGTCTCTATCACTCTCTGACACTCTCTATCACTCTCTGACACTCTCTGTCGCTCTCTGACACACTCTGACTCTCTCTATCACTCTCTGTCACTCTCTGACACTCTCTATCACTCTCAGACACTCTCTATCACTCTCTATCACTCTCTGACACACTCTGACACTCTCTGACACTCTCAGACACACTCTGTCACTCTCTATCACTCTCTGACACTCTCTATCACTCTCTGACACTCTCTATCACTCTCTATCACTCTCTTAGACTCTCTATCACTCTCTGACACTCTCTATCGCACTCTGACACTGTCTGACACTCTCCAACACGCAATGACACACTCTGAAACTCTCTATCACTCTCTATCCCTCTCTATCACACTCTGACACTCACTGAAACTCTCAGACACTCGCTGTCACTCTCAGACACTCTCTGTCACTCTCAGACACTCTCTATCACTCTCTGACACTCACTATCACTCTCTGACACTCTCTGTCGCTCTCTGACACACTCTGACTCTCTCTGTCACTCTATGACACTCTCTGAAACTCTCTGTCACTCTCTGTCACTCTCTGACACACTCTGACACTCTCTGTCACGCTCTATCACTCTCTGACACTCTCTGACACTCTCAGAGGCTCTCTATCACTCTCTGACACTCTATCACTCTCTGACACTCTCTATCACTCTCTATCACTCTCTTACACTCTCTATCACTCTCTGACACTCTCTGACACTCTCTATCACACTCTGACACTGTCTGACACTCTCAGACACTCTCTATCACTCTCTGACAGACAATGACACACTCTGAAACTCTCTATCACTCTCTATCACTCTCTATCACTTTCTGACACTCTCAATCACTCTCTGACTCTCTCTGACACTCTCTGACACACTCAGGCACTCTCTATCACTCTCTGACACTCTCTGACACTCTCTATCACTCTCTGTCACTCTCTGACACTCTTTAACACTCTCTGACACTCTCTATCACTCAATGACATTCTATGGCACTCTCTGACACTCTCTATCACTCTCCATCACGCTCTGACACACTCTGACACCCTCTGACACACTCTGGCACACTCTGACACTCTCTCTGACACTCTCTGACACTCTCTATCACTCTCTGTCACTCTCTGACACTCTCTGAAAATCTCAGAGGCTCTCTATAACTCTCGATCACTCTCTGACACTCTCAGGCACTCTCTATCGCTCTCTGACACTCTCTGACACACTCAATCACCCTCTATCACTCTCTGACACTCTCTATTACTCTATGACACTCTCTGACATTCTCCATCACTTCTGTCACTCTCTGACACACTCTGAAACTCTCAGACACTCTCTATCACTCTCTATCAATCTCTGTTACTCTCTGACACTCTCTGACACGCTCAGATACTCTCTATCACTCTCTGACACTCACTGACACTCTCAGACATTCTCTGTCACTCTCAGACACTCTCACACGCTCTCTATCACTCTCTGGCGCTCTCTGACACTCTCTGAAACTCTCTGACACTCTCAGACACACTCAATCACTCTCTATCACTCTCTGACACTCTCTGACACTCTCTATCACTCGTTGACACTCTCTGACACACTCTATCACTCTCTATCACTCTCTATCACTCTCTGACACAATCTGACACTCTCTGACACTCTCAGACACTCTCTATCACACTCAATCACTCTCTGAAACTCTCTATCAGTTTCTGACACTCTCAATCACTCTCTGACTTTCTCTGACACTCTCTGACACTCTCAGACTCTCCCTATCACTCTCTGACACTCTCTGACACTCTCAGACACTCTCCATCACACTCAATCACTCTCTGACACTCTCTGACACACTGTGACAATCTCAGACACACTCTATCACACTCCGTATCACTCTCTGACACTCAGTGACACTCTCTATCACTCTCTGACACTCTCTATCACTCTCTATCACTCTCTGACACTCTCTGACACTCTCTATCACTCTCTATTACTCTCTGTCACTCTCTATCACTCTCTGACACTCTCAATCACTCTCTATCACTCTCTGACACGCTCTATCACTCTCTGACACTCTCTGTCACTCTGTATCACTCTCTGACACTCTCTGACACTCTCTGACACACTCTGACACACTCTGACAATCTCTGACACTCTCTGACACTCTCTATCACTCTCTGACACTCTCTGACACTCTCAGAGGCTCTCTATCACTCTCAGACACTCTATCACTCTCTGACACTCTCCATCACTCTCTATCACTCTCTTACACTCTCTATCACTCTCTGACATTCTCTGACACTCTCTATCACACTCTGACACTGTCTGACACTCTCCGACACTCTCAGACACTCTCTATCACTCTCTGACAGACAATGACACACTCTGAAACTCTCTATTACTCTCTATCACTCTCTATCGCTTTCTGACACTCTCAATCACTCTCTGACTCTCTCTGACACACTCAGGCACTCTCTATCACTCTCTGACACTCTCTGACACTCTCTGACACTCTCTATCACTCTCTGTCACTCTCTGACACTCTTTAACACTCTCTGACACTCTCTATCACTCAATGACATTCTATGGCACTCTCTGACACTCTCTATCACTCTCCATCACGCTCTGACACACTCTGACACCCTCTGACACACTCTGGCACACTCTGACACTCTCTCTGACACTCTCTGACACTCTCTATCACTCTCTGTCACTCTCTGACACTCTCTGAAAATCTCAGAGGCTCTCTATAACTCTCTATCACTCTCTGACACTCTCAGGCACTCTCTATCGCTCTCTGACACTCTCTGACACACTCAATCACACTCTATCACTCACTGACACTCTCTATTACTCTATGACACTCTCTGACATTCTCTATCACTCTCTGTCACTCTCTGACACACTCTGAAACTCTCAGACACTCTCTATCACTCTCTATCAATCTCTGTTACTCTCTGACACTCTCTGCCACGCTCAGACACTCTCTATCACTCTCTGACACTCACTGACACTCTCAGACATTCTCTGTCACTCTCAGACACTCTCACACGCTCTCTATCACTCTCTGACACTCTCTGACACTCTCTGACACTCTCAGACACACTCAATCACTCTCTATCACTCTCTGACACTCTCTGACACTCTCTATCACTCTTTGACACTCTCTGACACACTCTATCACTCTCTATCACTCTCTATCACTCTCTGACACAATCTGACACTCTCTGACACTCTCAGACACTCTCTATCACACTCAATCACTCTCTGAAACTCTCTATCAGTTTCTGACACTCTCAATCACTCTCTGACTTTCTCTGACACTCTCTGACACTCTCAGACTCTCCCTATCACTCTCTGACACTCTCTGACACTCTCAGACACTCTCCATCACACTCAATCACTCTCTGACACACTGTGACAATCTCAGACACACTCTATCACACTCCGTATCACTCTCTGACACTCAGTGACACTCTCTATCACTCTCTGACACTCTCTATCACTCTCTGACACTCTCTATCACTCTCTATTACTCTCTGTCACTCTCTATCACTCTCTGACACTCTCTATCACTCTCTATCACTCTCTGACACGCTCTATCACTCTCTGACACTCTCTGTCACTCTGTATCACTCTCTGACACTCTCTGACACACTCTGACACACTCTGACACACTCTGACAATCTCTGACACTCTCTGACACTCTCTATCACTCTCTGACACTCTCTGACACTCTCAGAGGCTCTCTATCACTCTCTGACACTCTCAGACACTCTCTATCACTCTCTGACACTCACTGACACTCTCAGACAATCTCAGACACTCTCTATCACTCTCTATCACTCTCTTACACTCTCTGACACACTCAATCACTCTCTATCACTCTCTGACACTCTCTGACACTCTCTATCACTCTCTGACTCTCTCTGACACTCTCTATCACACTCTGACACTGTCTGACACTCTCCGACACTCTCAGACACTCTCTATCACTCTCTGACAGACAATGACACACTCTGAAACTCTCTATCACTCTCTATCACTCTCTATCACTTTCTGACACTCTCAATCACTCTCTGACTCTCTCTGACACTCTCTGACACACTCAGGCACTCTCTATCACTCTCTGACACTCTCTGACACTCTCTGACACTCTCTATCACTCTCTGTCACTCTCTGACACTCTTTAACACTCTCTGACACTCTCTATCACTCAATGACATTCTATGGCTCTCTCTGACACTCTCTATCACTCTCCATCACGCTCTGACACACTCTGACACCCTCTGACACACTCTGGCACACTCTGACACTCTCTCTGACACTCTCTGACACTCTCTATCACTCTCTGTCACTCTCTGACACTCTCTGAAAATCTCAGAGGCTCTCTATAACTCTCTATCACTCTCTGACACTCTCAGGCACTCTCTATCGCTCTCTGACACTCTCTGACACACTCAATCACCCTCTATCACTCTCTGACACTCTCTATTACTCTATGACACTCTCTGACATTCTCCATCACTTCTGTCACTCTCTGACACACTCTGAAACTCTCAGACACTCTCTATCACTCTCTATCAAGCTCTGTTACTCTCTGACACTCTCTGACACGCTCAGACACTCTCTATCACTCTCTGACACTCACTGACACTCTCAGACATTCTCTGTCACTCTCAGACACTCTCACACGCTCTCTATCACTCTCTGGCACTCTCTGACACTCTCTGACACTCTCTGACACTCTCAGACACACTCAATCACTCTCTATCACTCTCTGACACTCTCTGACACTCTCTATCACTCTTTGACACTCTCTGACACGCTCTATCACTCTCTATCACTCTCTGACACAATCTGACACTCTCTGACACTCTCAGACAGTCTCTATCACACTCAATCACTCTCTGAAACTCTCTATCAGTTTCTGACACTCTCAATCACTCTCTGACTTTCTCTGACACTCTCTGACACTCTCAGACTCTCCCTATCACTCTCTGACACTCTCTGACACTCTCAGACACTCTCCATCACACTCAATCACTCTCTGAAACTCTCTATCAGTTTCTGACACTCTCAATCACTCTCTGACTTTCTCTGACACTCTCTGACACTCTCAGACTCTCCCTATCACTCTCTGACACTCACTGACGCTCTCTGACACACTGTGACAATCTCAGACACACTCTATCACACTCCGTATCACTCTCTGACACTCAGTGACACTCTCTATCACTCTCTGACACTCTCTATCACTCTCTATCACTCTCTATCACTCTCTGACACTCTCTGACACTCTATATCACCCTCTATTACTCTCTGTCACTCTCTATCACTCTCTGACACTCTCTATTACTCTCTATCACTCTCTGACACGCTCTATCACTCTCTGACATTCTCTGTCACTCTGTATCACTCTCTGACACTCTCTGACACACTCTGACACACTCTGACAATCTCTGACACTCTCTGACACTCTCTATCACTCTCTGACACTCTCTGACACTCTCAGAGGCTCTCTTTCACTCTCTGACACTCTCAGACACGCTCTATCACTCTCTGACACTCACTGACACTCTCAGACATTCTCTGTCATTCTCTGTCACTCTCAGACAATCTCAGACACTCTCTATCACTCTCTTACACTCTCTGACACACTCAATCACTCTCTATCACTCTCTGACGCTCTCTGACGCTCTCAGACACTCTCTAACACTCTGCAACACTCTCTAACACTCTCTGACGCTCTCTGGCACACTCAGACACTCTCTATCACTCTCTGACACTCACTGACATTCTCAGACACACTCTATCACTCTCTGGCACTCTCTGACACTCTCTGACACTCTCTGATACTCTCCGACGCTCTCAGACACTCTCTATCAATCTGTATCACTCTCGGACACTCTCTGACACTCTCGGACACTCTCTATCACTCTCTGACACTCTCTGGCACACTCAGACACTCTCTATCACTCTCTTACACTCACTGACATACTCAGACACTCTCTTTCACTCTCTGTCACTCTCAGATACTCTCAGACACTCTCTATCACTCTCTGACACTCTCTATCACTCTCTGACACTCTCTATCGCTCTCTGACACTCTCTGACACACTCAATCACTCTCTATCACTCTCTGACACACTCTGACTCTCTCTATCACTCTATGACACTCTCTGACACTCTCTATCACTCTCTGTCACTCTCTGACACACTCTGACACTCTCTGTCACTCTCTGTCACTCTCTATCACTCTCTGACACTCTCTATCACTCTCTGACACTCTCTGTCACTCTCTGACACTCTCTGACACACTCAGACATTCTGTGACACACTCTGACACTCTCTGTCACTTTCTGACACTCTCTATCACTCTCTTGCACTCTGACACTCTCTATCACTCGCTGACACTCACTGACACTCTCAGACCCTCTCTGTCACTCACTATCACTCTCTGATACTCTCTATCACTCTCTGAATCTCTCTGACACCCTCAGAGGCTCTCTATCACACTCTATCACTCACTGACACGCTCAGACACTCTCTATCACTCTCTGACACTCACTGACACTCTCAGACACTCTCTTTCACTCTGTGTCAGTCTCAAACACTCTCAGACACTCTCTATCACTCTCTGACACTCTCTATCACTCTCTGACACTCTCTATCGCTCTCTGACACTCTCTGACACAGTCAATCACTCTCTATCACTCTCTGACACACTCTGACTCTCTCTATCACTCGATGACACTCTCTGACACTCTCTATCACTCTCTGTCACTCTCTGACACACTCTGACACTCTCTGACACTCTCAGACACTCTCTGTCACTCTCTATCACTCTCTGACACTCTCTGTCACTCTCTGACACTCTCTATCACTCTCTGACACTCTCTGACACTCTCAGAGGCTCTCTATCACTCTCTATCGCTCACTGACACTCTCAGTCACTCTCTATCACTCTCTGACACTCACTGACACTCTCAGACACTCTCTTTCACTCTCTGTCACTCTCAGACACTCTCAGAAACTCTCAGACACTCTCTATCACTCTGACACTCTCTATCTCTCTCTGACACTCTCTATCGCTCTCTGACACTCTCTGACACACTCAATCACTCTATATCACTCTCTGACACACTCTGACATTCTCTATCAATCTATGACACTCTCTATCACTCTCTTACACTCTCCATCACTCTCTGACACTCGATCACTCTCAATCATTCTCAATCACTCTCAATCACTGTTTGACACTCTCGGACACTCTCAGACACTCTCTATCACTCTCTGAAACTCTCCATCTCTCTCTATCACACTCTGACACTCTCTATCTCTCTCTATCTCTCTCCATCACTCTCTGACACTTTCAGACACTCTCAGACACACTCTACCACTCTGACACTCTCTATCACTCTCTGACAGACTCTGACACTCTCTGACACTCTCAGACACTCTCTGTCACTCTCTTTCACTCTCTGACACTCTCTATCACTCTCTGACACTCTCTGTCACTCTCTGACACTCTCTGACACACTCAGACACTCTGTGACACACTCTGACACTCTCTATCACTTTCTGACACTCTCTATCACTCTCTTACACTCTGACACTCTCTATCACTCTCTGACACTCACTGACACTCTCAGACCCCCACTGTCACTCACTATCACTCTCTGATACTCTCTATCACTCTCTGAATCTCTCTGAAACCCTCAGAGGCTCTCTATCACACTCTATCACTCACTGACACTCTCAGACACTCTCTATCACTCTCTGACACTCACTGACACTCTCAGACACTCTCTTTCACTCTGTGTCACTCTCAAACACTCTCAGACACTCTCTATCACTCTCTGACACTCTCTATCACTCTCTGACACTCTCTATCGCTCTCTGACACACTCTGAAGCTCTCTATCACTCTATGACACTCTCTGACACTCTCTATCACTCTCTGTCACTCTCTGACACACACTGACACTCTCTGACTCTCTCAGACACTCTCTGTCACTCTCTATCACTCTCAGACACTCTCTGTCACTCTCTATCACTCTCTGACACTCACTGACACTCTCAGACTCTCTCTTTCACTCTCTGTCACTCTCAGACACTCTCTATCACTCTGACACTCTCTATCTCTCTCTGACACTCTCTATCGCTCTCTGACACTGTCTGACACACTCAATCACTGTCTATCACGCTCTGACACACTCTGACACTCTCTATCACTATATGACACTCTCTGACACTCTCTATCACTCTCTATCACTCTCTGACACTCTCTATCACTCTCTATCACTCTCTGACACTCTCTATCACTCTCTATTACACTCTGTCACTCTCTATCACTCTCTGACGCTCTCTATCACTCTATCACTCTCTGACACGCTCTATCACTCTCTGACACTCTCTGTCACTCTGTATCACTCTCTGACACTCTCTGACACACTCTGACACACTCTGACAATCTCTGACACTCTCTGACACTCTCTATCAGTCTCTGACACTCTCTGACACTCTCAGAGGCTCTCTATCACTCTCTGACACTCTCAGACACTCTCTATCACTCTCTGACACTCACTGACACTCTCAGACATTCTCTGTCACTCTCAGACAATCTCAGACACTCTCTATCACTCTCTTACACTCTCTGACACACTCAATCACTCTCTATCACTCTCTGACACTCTCTGTCACTCTCTATCACTCTCTGTCCCTCTCTGATACACTCTGACACTCTCTGACACTCTCAGACACCCTCTGTCACTCTCTATCACTCTCTGACACTCTTTATCACTCTCGGACAATCTCTATCACTCTCTGACACTCTCTCGCACTCACTGACACACTCAGACACTCTCTGTCATTCTCAGACACTCTCTGTCACTCTCTTTATCACTCACTGACAATCCCAGACACTCTCTGACACTCTCTATCACTCTCTATCACTCTCTGACACTCTCAGACACTCTCTATCACTCTCTAACACTCACTGACACTCTCAGACATTGTCTGTCACTCTCTGTCACTCTCAGACACTCACCGACACTCTCTATCACTCTCTATCGCTCTCTTACACTCTCTGACACTCTCTATCACTCTATGACACTCTCTGACACTCTCTCTCACTCTCTGTCACTCTCTGACACACTCTGACACTCTCTGACTGTCTCTGACACTCTCTGTCACTCTCTATCACTCTCTGACACTCTCTATCACTCTCTGACACTCCCAGACACTCTCTGTCACTCTCAGACACTCTCTGTCACTCTCTGTCACTCTCTGACACACTCTGACACTCTCTGACAGTCTCTGACACTCTCTGTCACTGTCTATCACTCTCTATCACTCTCTTACACTCTCTGACACACTCAATCACTCTCTATCACTCTCTGACACTCTCTATCACTCTATGACACTCTCTGTCACTCTCTATCACTCTCTGTCACTCTCTGACACACTCTGACACTCTCTGACACTCTCAGACACCCTCTGTCACTCTCTATCACTCTCTGACACTCTCTATCACTCTCGGACAATCTCTATCACTCTCTGACACTCTCTCGCACTCACTGACACACTCAGACACTCTCTGTCACTCTCAGACACTCTCTGACAGTCTCTGACACTCTCTGTCACTCTCTGTCACTCTCTATCACTCTCTGACACTCTCTATCACTCTCTGACACTCCCAGACACTCTCTGTCACTCTCAGACACTCTCTGTCACTCTCCGACTCTCTCAGACACTCTCAAACTCTCTCTATCACTCTCTGACACTCTCTATCACCCTCTGACACTCTCTTTCGCTCTCTGACACTCTCTGTCACTCTCTGATAATCTCAGACACTCTCTCTCACTCTCTGACACTCTCTATCACTCTCTGACACACTCTGACACTCTCAGACACTCTCTGTCACTCTCTATCAATCTCTGATACTCTCTGACACTCTCTGACACGCTCAGACACTCTCTATCACTCTCTGACACTCACTGACACTCTCAGACATTCTCTGTCACTCTCAGACATTCTCAGACAGTCTCTATCACTCTCTGGCACTCTCTGACACTCTCTGACACTCTCAGACACCCTCAATCACTCTCTATCACTCTCTGACACACTCTATCACTCTCTATCACTCTCTATCACTCTCTGACACCAACTGACACTCTCTGACACTCTCAGACACTCTCTGTCACTCTATATCACTCTCTGAAACTCTCTATCACTTTCTGACACTCTCAATCACTCTCTGACTTTCTCTGACACTCTCTGACACTCTCTGACACTCTCTGACACTCTCTGACACTCTCAGACACTCTCTATCACTCTCTGACACTCTCTGACACTCTCTGACACTCTCAGACACACTCTATCACACTCTATCACTCTCTGACACTCTCTGACACACTGTGACAATCTCAGACACACTCTATCACACTCCGTATCACTCTCTGACACTCTCTGACAATCTCTATCACTCTCTGATACTCTCTATCACTCTCGATCACTCTCTGACAATCTCTATCACTCTCTTTCGCTCTCTGACACGATCTGTCACTCTCTGACACTCTCTATCACTCTGTATCACTCTCTGACACACTCTGACACTCTCTGACACTCTCTGACACTCTCTCTCACTCTCTGACACTCTCTGGCACTCTCAGAGGCTCTCTATCACTCTCTATCACTCTCTGACACTCTCAGACACTCTCTTTCACTCTGTGTCACTCTCAAACACTCTCAGACACTCTCTATCACACTCTGACACTCTCTATCACTCTCTGACACTCTCTATCACTCTCTGAAACTCTCTGACACAGTCAATCACTCTCTATCACTCTCTGACACACTTTGACTCCCTCTATCACTCTATGACACTCTCTGACACTCTCTATCACTCTCTGTCACTCTCTGACACACTCTGACACTCTCTGACACTCTCAGACACTCTCTGTCACTCTCTATCACTCTCTGACACTCTCTGTCACTCTCTGACACTCTCTATCACTCTCTGACACTCTCTATCATTCTCTGACACTCTCTGACACTCTCAGAGGCTCTCTATCACTCTCTATCGCTCACTGACACTCTCAGACACTCTCTATCACTCTCTGACACTCACTGACACCCTCAGACACTCTCTTTCGCTCTCTGTCACTCTCAGACACTCTCAGACACTCTCTATCACTCTGACACTCTCTATCTCTCTCTGACACTCTCTATCGCTCTCTGACACTCTCTGACACACTCAATCACTCTCTATCACTCTCTGACACACTCTGACACTCTCTATCACTCTATGACACTCTCTGACACTCTCTCTCACTCTCTATCACTCTCTGACAGACTCTGACACTCTCTGACACTCTCAGACACTCTCTGTCACTCTCTAACACTCTCTGACACTCTATCACTCTCTGACGCTCTATATCAATCTCTTTCACTCTCGTACACTCTCTATCACTCTCTATCAATCTCTGACACTCTCTATCACACTCTGACACTGTCTGACACTCTCTGACACTCTCAGACACTCTCTATCACTCTCTGACAGACAATGACACACTCTGAAACTCTCTATCAATCTCGATCACTCTCTATCACTTTCTGACACTCTCAACACTCTCTCTCACTCTCTATCACTCTCTGACAGACTCTGACACTCTCTGACACTCTCTGTCACTCTCTATCACTCTCTGACACTCTATCACTCTCTGACGCTCTCTATCAATCTCTTTCACTCTCGTACACTCTCTATCACTCTCTATCACTCTCTGACACTCTCTATCACACTCTGACTCTCTCTGATACTCTCTGACACTCTCTGACACACTCAGGCACTCTCTATCACTCTCTGACACTCTCTGACACTCTCTGACACTCTCTGACACTCTCTATCACTCTCTGACACTCTCTGACACACTCTGACACTCACAGACATGCTCTATCACACTCCGTATCACTCTCTGACACTCTGTGACACTCTCTATCACTCTCTGACACTCTCTATCACTCTCCGACACTCTCTATCGCTCTCTGACACTCTCTGACACTCTCTATCACTCTCTATCACTCTCTGACACTCTTTAACACTCTCTGACACTCTCTATCACTCAATGACATTCTATGGCACTCTCTGACACTCTCTATCACTCTCCATCACGCTCTGACACACTCTGACACCCTCTGACACACTCTGGCACACTCTGGCACACTCTGACACTCTCTCTGACACTCTCTATCACTCTCTGACACTCTCTATCACTCTCTGTCACTCACTGACACTCTCTGACACTCTCTGACACTCTCTATCGCTCTCTGACACACTCTGACTCTCTCTATCACTCTATGACACTCTCTGACACTCTCTGACACTCTCAGACACTCTCAGACACTCTCTGCCACTCTCTATCACTCTCAGACACTCTCTGTCACTCTCTATCACTCTCTGACACTCACTGACACTCTCAGACACTCTCTTTCACTCTCTGTCACTCTCTGTCACTCTCAGACACTCTCAGACACTCTCTATCACTCTGACACTCTCTATCTCTCTCTGACACTATCTATCGCTCTCTGACACTGTCTGACACACTCAATCACTGTCTATCACTCTCTGACACACTCTGACACTCTCTATCACTCTATGACACTCTCTGACACTCTCAGACACTATCGATCACACTGACACTCTCTATCTCTCTCTGACACTCTCTATCGCTCTCTGACACTGTCTGACACACTCAATCACTGTCTATCACTCTCTGACACACTCTGACACTCTCTATCACTCTATGACACTCTCTGACACTCTCTATCACTCTCTATCACTCTCTGACACTCTATATCACTCTCTGACACTCTCTGACACTCTCTATCACTCTCTATTACTCTCTGTCACTCTCTATCACTCTCTGACACTCTCTATCACTCTCTATCACTCTCTGACACGCTCTATCACTCTCTGACACTCTCTGTCACTCTGTATCACTCTCTGACACTCTCTGACACACTCTGACACTCTCTGACAATCTCTGACACTCTCTGACACTCTCTGACACTCTCTATCACTCTCTGACACTCTCAGACACTCTCTATCGCTCTCTGACACTCACTGACACTCTCAGACATTCTCTGTCACTCTCTGTCACTCTCAGACAATCTCAGACACTCTCTATCACTCTCTTACACTCTCTGACACACTCAATCACTCTCTATCACTCTCTGACACTCTCTGACAATCTCTATCACTCTATGACACTCTCTGTCACTCTCTATCACTCTCTGTCACTCTCTGACACACTCTGACACTCTCTGACACTCTCAGACACCCTCTGTCACTCTCTATCACTCTCTGACACTCTCTATCACTCTCGGACAATCTCTATCACTCTCTGACACTCTCTCGCACTCACTGACACACTCAGACACTCTCTGTCACTCTCAGACACCCTCTGTCACTCTCTATCACTCTCTGACACTCTCTATCACTCTCGGACAATCTCTATCACTCTCTGACACTCTCTCGCACTCACTGACACACTCAGACACTCTCTGTCACTCTCAGACACTCTCAGACACTCTCTATCACTCTGACACTCTCTATCTCTCTCTGACACTCTCTATCGCTCTCTGACACTCTCTGACACACTCAATCACTCTCTATCACTCTCTGACACTCTCTATCACTCTCGGACAATCTCTATCACTCTCTGACACTCTCTCGCACTCACTGACACACTCAGACACTCTCTGTCACTCTCAGACACTCTCAGACACTCTCTATCACTCTGACACTCTCTATCTCTCTCTGACACTCTCTATCGCTCTCTGACACTCTCGTACACTCTCTATCACTCTCTATCAATCTCTGACACTCTCTATCACACTCTGACACTGTCTGACACTCTCTGACACTCTCAGACACTCTCTATCACTCTCTGACAGACAATGACACACTCTGAAACTCTCTATCAATCTCGATCACTCTCTATCACTTTCTGACACTCTCAACACTCTCTCTCACTCTCTATCACTCTCTGACAGACTCTGACACTCTCTGACACTCTCAGACACTCTCTGTCACTCTCTATCACTCTCTGACACTCTATCACTCTCTGACGCTCTCTATCAATCTCTTTCACTCTCGTACACTCTCTATCACTCTCTATCACTCTCTGACACTCTCTATCACACTCTGACTCTCTCTGATACTCTCTGACACTCTCTGACACACTCAGGCACTCTCTATCACTCTCTGACACTCTCTGACACTCTCTGACACTCTCTGACACTCTCTATCACTCTCTGACACTCTCTGACACACTCTGACACTCACAGACACGCTCTATCACACTCCGTATCACTCTCTGACACTCTGTGACACTCTCTATCACTCTCTGACACTCTCTATCACTCTCCGACAGTCTCTATCACTCTCCGACACTCTCTATCGCTCTCTGACACTCTCTGACACTCTCTATCACTCTCTATCACTCTCTGACACTCTTTAACACTCTCTGACACTCTCTATCACTCAATGACATTCTATGGCACTCTCTGACACTCTCTATCACTCTCCATCACGCTCTGACACACTCTGACACCCTCTGACACACTCTGGCACACTCTGGCACACTCTGACACTCTCTATCGCTCTCTGACACTCTCTATCACTCTCTGTCACTCACTGACACTCTCTGACACTCTCTGACACTCTCTATCGCTCTCTGACACACTCTGACTCTCTCTATCACTCTATGACACTCTCTGACACTCTCTGACACTCTCAGACACTCTCTGTCACTCTCTATCACTCTCAGACACTCTCTGTCACTCTCTATCACTCTCTGACACTCACTGACACTCTCAGACACTCTCTTTCACTCTCTGTCACTCTCAGACACTCTCAGACACTCTCTATCACTCTGACACTCTCTATCTCTCTCTGACACTATCTATCGCTCTCTGACACTGTCTGACACACTCAATCACTGTCTATCACTCTCTGACACACTCTGACACTCTCTATCACTCTAAGACACTCTCTGACACTCTCAGACACTATCGATCACACTGACACTCTCTATCTCTCTCTGACACTCTCTATCGCTCTCTGACACTGTCTGACACACTCAATCACTGTCTATCACTCTCTGACACACTCTGACACTCTCTATCACTCTATGACACTCTCTGACACTCTCTATCACTCTCTATCACTCTCTGACACTCTATATCACTCTCTGACACTCTCTGACACTCTCTATCACTCTCTATTACTCTCTGTCACTCTCTATCACTCTCTGACACTCTCTATCACTCTCTATCACTCTCTGACACGCTCTATCACTCTCTGACACTCTCTGTCACTCTGTATCACTCTCTGACACTCTCTGACACACTCTGACACTCTCTGACAATCTCTGACACTCTCTGACACTCTCTATCACTCTCTGACACTCTCAGACACTCTCTATCGCTCTCTGACACTCACTGACACTCTCAGACATTCTCTGTCACTCTCTGTCACTCTCAGACAATCTCAGACACTCTATCACTCTCTTACACTCTCTGACACACTCAATCACTCTCTATCACTCTCTGACACTCTCTGACAATCTCTATCACTCTATGACACTCTCTGTCACTCTCTATCACTCTCTGTCACTCTCTGACACACTCTGACACTCTCTGACACTCTCAGACACCCTCTGTCACTCTCTATCACTCTCTGACACTCTCTATCACTCTCGGACAATCTCTATCACTCTCTGACACTCTCTCGCACTCACTGACACACTCAGACACTCTCTGTCACTCTCAGACACTCTCTGTCACTCTCTCTATCACTCACTGACAATCCCAGACACTCTCTGACACTCTCTATCACTCTCGGACAATCTCTATCACTCTCTGACACTCTCTCGCACTCACTGACACACTCAGACACTCTCTGTCACTCTCAGACACCCTCTGTCACTCTCTATCACTCTCTGACACTCTCTATCACTCTCGGACAATCTCTATCACTCTCTGACACTCTCTCGCACTCACTGACACACTCAGACACTCTCTGTCACTCTCAGACACTCTCAGACACTCTCTATCACTCTGACACTCTCTATCTCTCTCTGACACTCTCTATCGCTCTCTGACACTCTCTGACACACTCAATCACTCTCTATCACTCTCTGACACTCTCTATCACTCTCGGACAATCTCTATCACTCTCTGACACTCTCTCGCACTCACTGACACACTCAGACACTCTCTGTCACTCTCAGACACTCTCAGACACTCTCTATCACTCTGACACTCTCTATCTCTCTCTGACACTCTCTATCGCTCTCTGACACTCTCGTACACTCTCTATCACTCTCTATCAATCTCTGACACTCTCTATCACACTCTGACACTGTCTGACACTCTCTGACACTCTCAGACACTCTCTATCACTCTCTGACAGACAATGACACACTCTGAAACTCTCTATCAATCTCGATCACTCTCTATCACTTTCTGACACTCTCAACACTCTCTCTCACTCTCTATCACTCTCTGACAGACTCTGACACTCTCTGACACTCTCAGACACTCTCTGTCACTCTCTATCACTCTCTGACACTCTATCACTCTCTGACGCTCTCTATCAATCTCTTTCACTCTCGTACACTCTCTATCACTCTCTATCACTCTCTGACACTCTCTATCACACTCTGACTCTCTCTGATACTCTCTGACACTCTCTGACACACTCAGGCACTCTCTATCACTCTCTGACACTCTCTGACACTCTCTGACACTCTCTGACACTCTCTATCACTCTCTGACACTCTCTGACACACTCTGACACTCACAGACACGCTCTATCACACTCCGTATCACTCTCTGACACTCTGTGACACTCTCTATCACTCTCTGACACTCTCTATCACTCTCCGACAGTCTCTATCACTCTCCGACACTCTCTATCGCTCTCTGACACTCTCTGACACTCTCTATCACTCTCTATCACTCTCTGACACTCTTTAACACTCTCTGACACTCTCTATCACTCAATGACATTCTATGGCACTCTCTGACACTCTCTATCACTCTCCATCACGCTCTGACACACTCTGACACCCTCTGACACACTCTGGCACACTCTGGCACACTCTGACACTCTCTATCGCTCTCTGACACTCTCTATCACTCTCTGTCACTCACTGACACTCTCTGACACTCTCTGACACTCTCTATCGCTCTCTGACACACTCTGACTCTCTCTATCACTCTATGACACTCTCTGACACTCTCTGACACTCTCAGACACTCTCTGTCACTCTCTATCACTCTCAGACACTCTCTGTCACTCTCTATCACTCTCTGACACTCACTGACACTCTCAGACACTCTCTTTCACTCTCTGTCACTCTCAGACACTCTCAGACACTCTCTATCACTCTGACACTCTCTATCTCTCTCTGACACTATCTATCGCTCTCTGACACTGTCTGACACACTCAATCACTGTCTATCACTCTCTGACACACTCTGACACTCTCTATCACTCTAAGACACTCTCTGACACTCTCAGACACTATCGATCACACTGACACTCTCTATCTCTCTCTGACACTCTCTATCGCTCTCTGACACTGTCTGACACACTCAATCACTGTCTATCACTCTCTGACACACTCTGACACTCTCTATCACTCTATGACACTCTCTGACACTCTCTATCACTCTCTATCACTCTCTGACACTCTATATCACTCTCTGACACTCTCTGACACTCTCTATCACTCTCTATTACTCTCTGTCACTCTCTATCACTCTCTGACACTCTCTATCACTCTCTATCACTCTCTGACACGCTCTATCACTCTCTGACACTCTCTGTCACTCTGTATCACTCTCTGACACTCTCTGACACACTCTGACACTCTCTGACAATCTCTGACACTCTCTGACACTCTCTATCACTCTCTGACACTCTCAGACACTCTCTATCGCTCTCTGACACTCACTGACACTCTCAGACATTCTCTGTCACTCTCTGTCACTCTCAGACAATCTCAGACACTCTATCACTCTCTTACACTCTCTGACACACTCAATCACTCTCTATCACTCTCTGACACTCTCTGACAATCTCTATCACTCTATGACACTCTCTGTCACTCTCTATCACTCTCTGTCACTCTCTGACACACTCTGACACTCTCTGACACTCTCAGACACCCTCTGTCACTCTCTATCACTCTCTGACACTCTCTATCACTCTCGGACAATCTCTATCACTCTCTGACACTCTCTCGCACTCACTGACACACTCAGACACTCTCTGTCACTCTCAGACACTCTCTGTCACTCTCTCTATCACTCACTGACAATCCCAGACACTCTCTGACACTCTCTATCACTCTCTATCACTCTCTGACACTCTCAGACACTCTCTATCGCTCTCTGACACTCACTGACACTCTCAGACATTCTCTGTCACTCTCTGTCACTCTCAGACAATCTCAGACACTCTCTATCACTCTCTTACACTCTCTGACACACTCAATCACTCTCTATCACTCTCTGACACTCTCTGACATTCTCTATCACTCTATGACACTCTCTGTCACTCTCTATCACTCTCTGTCACTCTCTGACACACTCTGACACTCTCTGACACTCTCAGACACCCTCTGTCACTCTCTATCACTCTCTGACACTCTCTATCACTCTCGGACAATCTCTATCACTCTCTGACACTCTCTCGCACTCACTGACACACTCAGACACTCTTTGTCACTCTCAGACACTCTCTGTCACTCTCTCTATCACTCACTGACAATCCCAGACACTCTCTGACACTCTCTATCACTCTCTATCACTCTCGGACACTCTCAGACACTCTCTATCACTCTCTGACACTCACTGACACTCTCAGACATTGTCTGTCACTCTCTGTCACTCTCAGACACTCTCAGACACTCTCTATCACTCTCTATCGCTCTCTTACACTCTCTGACACTCTCTATCACACTCTGACACTGTCTGACACTCTCTGACACTCTCAGACACTCTCTATCACTCTCTGACAGACAATGACACACTCTGAAACTCTCTATCAATCTCGATCACTCTCTATCACTTTCTGACACTCTCAACACTCTCTCTCACTCTCTATCACTCTCTGACAGACTCTGACACTCTCTGACACTCTCAGACACTCTCTGTCACTCTCTATCACTCTCTGACACTCTATCACTCTCTGACGCTCTCTATCAATCTCTTTCACTCTCGTACACTCTCTATCACTCTCTATCACTCTCTGACACTCTCTATCACACTCTGACTCTCTCTGATACTCTCTGACACTCTCTGACACACTCAGGCACTCTCTATCACTCTCTGACACTCTCTGACACTCTCTGACACTCTCTGACACTCTCTATCACTCTCTGACACTCTCTGACACACTCTGACACTCACAGACACGCTCTATCACACTCCGTATCACTCTCTGACACTCTGTGACACTCTCTATCACTCTCTGACACTCTCTATCACTCTCCGACAGTCTCTATCACTCTCCGACACTCTCTATCGCTCTCTGACACTCTCTGACACTCTCTATCACTCTCTATCACTCTCTGACACTCTTTAACACTCTCTGACACTCTCTATCACTCAATGACATTCTATGGCACTCTCTGACACTCTCTATCACTCTCCATCACGCTCTGACACACTCTGACACCCTCTGACACACTCTGGCACACTCTGGCACACTCTGACACTCTCTATCGCTCTCTGACACTCTCTATCACTCTCTGTCACTCACTGACACTCTCTGACACTCTCCGACAGTCTCTATCACTCTCCGACACTCTCTATCGCTCTCTGACACTCTCTGACACTCTCTATCACTCTCTATCACTCTCTGACACTCTTTAACACTCTCTGACACTCTCTATCACTCAATGACATTCTATGGCACTCTCTGACACTCTCTATCACTCTCCATCACGCTCTGACACACTCTGACTCCCTCTGACACACTCTGGCACACTCTGGCACACTCTGACACTCTCTCTGACACTCTCTATCACTCTCTGACACTCTCTATCACTCTCTGTCACTCACTGACACTCTCTGACACTCTCTGACACTCTCTATCGCTCTCTGACACACTCTGACTCTCTCTATCACTCTATGACACTCTCTGACACTCTCTGACACTCTCAGACACTCTCTGTCACTATCTATCACTCTCAGACACTCTCTGTCACTCTCTATCACTCTCTGACACTCACTGACACTCTCAGACACTCTCTTTCACTCTCTGTCACTCTCAGACACTCTCTATCACTCTGACACTCTCTATCTCTCTCTGACACTATCTATCGCTCTCTGACACTGTCTGACACACTCAATCACTGTCTATCACTCTCTGACACACTCTGACACTCTCTATCACTCTATGACACTCTCTGACACTCTCAGACACTATCGATCACACTGACACTCTCTATCTCTCTCTGACACTCTCTATCGCTCTCTGACACTGTCTGACACACTCAATCACTGTCTATCACTCTCTGACACACTCTGACACTCTCTATCACTCTATGACACTCTCTGACACTCTCTGTCACTCTCTATCACTCTCTGACACTCTCTATCACTCTCTATCACTCTCTGACACGCTCTATCACTCTCTGACACTCTCTGTCACTCTGTATCACTCTCTGACACTCTCTGACACACTCTGACACTCTCTGACAATCTCTGACACTCTCTGACACTCTCTATCACTCTCTGACACTCTCAGACACTCTCTATCGCTCTCTGACACTCACTGACACTCTCAGACATTCTCTGTCACTCTCTGTCACTCTCAGACAATCTCAGACACTCTATCACTCTCTTACACTCTCTGACACACTCAATCACTCTCTATCACTCTCTGACACTCTCTGACAATCTCTATCACTCTATGACACTCTCTGTCACTCTCTATCACTGTCTGTCACTCTCTGTCACTCTCTGACACACTCTGACACTCTCTGACACTCTCAGACACCCTCTGTCACTCTCTATCACTCTCTGACACTCTCTATCACTCTCGGACAATCTCTATCACTCTCTGACACTCTCTCGCACTCACTGACACACTCAGACACTCTCTGTCACTCTCAGACACTCTCTGTCACTCTCTCTATCACTCACTGACAATCCCAGACACTCTCTGACACTCTCTATCACTCTCTATCACTCTCTGACACTCTCAGACACTCTCTATCGCTCTCTGACACTCACTGACACTCTCAGACATTCTCTGTCACTCTCTGTCACTCTCAGACAATCTCAGACACTCTCTATCACTCTCTTACACTCTCTGACACACTCAATCACTCTCTATCACTCTCTGACACTCTCTGACATTCTCTATCACTCTATGACACTCTCTGTCACTCTCTATCACTCTCTGTCACTCTCTGACACACTCTGACACTCTCTGACACTCTCAGACACCCTCTGTCACTCTCTATCACTCTCTGACACTCTCTATCACTCTCGGACAATCTCTATCACTCTCTGACACTCTCTCGCACTCACTGACACACTCAGACACTCTCTGTCACTCTCAGACACTCTCTGTCACTCTCTCTATCACTCACTGACAATCCCAGACACTCTCTGACACTCTCTATCACTCTCTATCACTCTCGGACACTCTCAGACACTCTCTATCACTCTCTGACACTCACTGACACTCTCAGACATTGTCTGTCACTCTCTGTCACTCTCAGACACTCTCAGACACTCTCTATCACTCTCTATCGCTCTCTTACACTCTCTGACACTCTCTATCACACTCTGACACTGTCTGACACTCTCTGACACTCTCAGACACTCTCTATCACTCTCTGACAGACAATGACACACTCTGAAACTCTCTATCAATCTCGATCACTCTCTATCACTTTCTGACACTCTCAACACTCTCTCTCACTCTCTATCACTCTCTGACAGACTCTGACACTCTCTGACACTCTCAGACACTCTCTGTCACTCTCTATCACTCTCTGACACTCTATCACTCTCTGACGCTCTCTATCAATCTCTTTCACTCTCGTACACTCTCTATCACTCTCTATCACTCTCTGCCACTCTCTATCACACTCTGACTCTCTCTGATACTCTCTGACACTCTCTGACACACTCAGGCACTCTCTATCACTCTCTGACACTCTCTGACACTCTCTGACACTCTCTGACACTCTCTATCACTCTCTGACACTCTCTGACACACTCTGACACTCACAGACACGCTCTATCACACTCCGTATCACTCTCTGACACTCTGTGACACTCTCTATCACTCTCTGACACTCTCTATCACTCTCCGACACTCTCTATCACTCTCCGACACTCTCTATCGCTCTCTGACACTCTCTGACACTCTCTATCACTCTCTATCACTCTCTGACACTCTTTAACACTCTCTGACACTCTCTATCACTCAATGACATTCTATGGCACTCTCTGACACTCTCTATCACTCTCCATCACGCTCTGACACACTCTGACACCCTCTGACACACTCTGGCACACTCTGGCACACTCTGACACTCTCTCTGACACTCTCTATCACTCTCTGACACTCTCTATCACTCTCTGTCACTCACTGACACTCTCTGACACTCTCTGACACTCTCTATCGCTCTCTGACACACTCTGACTCTCTCTATCACTCTATGACACTCTCTGACACTCTCTGACACTCTCAGACACTCTCTGTCACTCTCTATCACTCTCAGACACTCTCTGTCACTCTCTATCACTCTCTGACACTCTCTGTCACTCTCTATCACTCTCTGACACTCACTGACACTCTCAGACACTCTCTTTCACTCTCTGTCACTCTCAGACACTCTCAGACACTCTCTATCACTCTGACACTCTCTATCTCTCTCTGACACTATCTATCGCTCTCTGACACTGTCTGACACACTCAATCACTGTCTATCACTCTCTGACACACTCTGACACTCTCTATCACTCTATGACACTCTCTGACACTCTCAGACACTATCGATCACACTGACACTCTCTATCTCTCTCTGACACTCTCTATCGCTCTCTGACACTGTCTGACACACTCAATCACTGTCTATCACTCTCTGACACACTCTGACACTCTCTATCACTCTATGACACTCTCTGACACTCTCTATCACTCTCTATCACTCTCTGACACTCTATATCACTCTCTGACACTCTCTGACACTCTCTATCACTCTCTATTACTCTCTGTCACTCTCTATCACTCTCTGACACTCTCTATCACTCTCTATCACTCTCTGACACGCTCTATCACTCTCTGACACTCTCTGTCACTCTGTATCACTCTCTGACACTCTCTGACACACTCTGACACTCTCTGACAATCTCTGACACTCTCTGACACTCTCTATCACTCTCTGACACTCTCAGACACTCTCTATCGCTCTCTGACACTCACTGACACTCTCAGACATTCTCTGTCACTCTCTGTCACTCTCAGACAATCTCAGACACTCTCTATCACTCTCTTACACTCTCTGACACACTCAATCACTCTCTATCACTCTCTGACACTCTCTGACAATCTCTATCACTCTATGACACTCTCTGTCACTCTCTATCACTCTCTGTCACTCTCTGACACACTCTGACACTCTCTGACACTCTCAGACACCCTCTGTCACTCTCTATCACTCTCTGACACTCTCTATCACTCTCGGACAATCTCTATCACTCTCTGACACTCTCTCGCACTCACTGACACACTCAGACACCCTCTGTCACTCTCAGACACCCTCTGTCACTCTCTATAACTCTCTGACACTCTCTATCACTCTCGGACAATCTCTATCACTCTCTGACACTCTCTCGCACTCACTGACACACTCAGACACTCTCTGTCACTCTCAGACACTCTCAGACACTCTCTATCACTCTGACACTCTCTATCTCTCTCTGACACTCTCTATCGCTCTCTGACACTCTCTGACACACTCAATCACTCTCTATCACTCTCTGACACTCTCTATCACTCTCGGACAATCTCTATCACTCTCTGACACTCTCTCGCACTCACTGACACACTCAGACACTCTCTGTCACTCTCAGACACTCTCAGACACTCTCTATCACTCTGACACTCTCTATCTCTCTCTGACACTCTCTATCGCTCTCTGACACTCTCGTACACTCTCTATCACTCTCTATCAATCTCTGACACTCTCTATCACACTCTGACACTGTCTGACACTCTCTGACACTCTCAGACACTCTCTATCACTCTCTGACAGACAATGACACACTCTGAAACTCTCTATCAATCTCGATCACTCTCTATCACTTTCTGACACTCTCAACACTCTCTCTCACTCTCTATCACTCTCTGACAGACTCTGACACTCTCTGACACTCTCAGACACTCTCTGTCACTCTCTATCACTCTCTGACACTCTATCACTCTCTGACGCTCTCTATCAATCTCTTTCACTCTCGTACACTCTCTATCACTCTCTATCACTCTCTGACACTCTCTATCACACTCTGACTCTCTCTGATACTCTCTGACACTCTCTGACACACTCAGGCACTCTCTATCACTCTCTGACACTCTCTGACACTCTCTGACACTCTCTGACACTCTCTATCACTCTCTGACACTCTCTGACACACTCTGACACTCACAGACACGCTCTATCACACTCCGTATCACTCTCTGACACTCTGTGACACTCTCTATCACTCTCTGACACTCTCTATCACTCTCCAACAGTCTCTATCACTCTCCGACACTCTCTATCGCTCTCTGACACTCTCTGACACTCTCTATCACTCTCTATCACTCTCTGACACTCTTTAACACTCTCTGACACTCTCTATCACTCAATGACATTCTATGGCACTCTCTGACACTCTCTATCACTCTCCATCACGCTCTGACACACTCTGACACCCTCTGACACACTCTGGCACACTCTGGCACACTCTGACACTCTCTCTGACACTCTCTATCACTCTCTGACACTCTCTATCACTCTCTGTCACTCACTGACACTCTCTGACACTCTCTGACACTCTCTATCGCTCTCTGACACACTCTGACTCTCTCTATCACTCTATGACACTCTCTGACACTCTCTGACACTCTCAGACACTCTCTGTCACTCTCTATCACTCTCAGACACTCTCTGTCACTCTCTATCACTCTCTGACACTCACTGACACTCTCAGACACTCTCTTTCACTCTCTGTCACTCTCAGACACTCTCAGACACTCTCTATCACTCTGACACTCTCTATCTCTCTCTGACACTATCTATCGCTCTCTGACACTGTCTGACACACTCAATCACTGTCTATCACTCTCTGACACACTCTGACACTCTCTATCACTCTATGACACTCTCTGACACTCTCAGACACTATCGATCACACTGACACTCTCTATCTCTCTCTGACACTCTCTATCGCTCTCTGACACTGTCTGACACACTCAATCACTGTCTATCACTCTCTGACACACTCTGACACTCTCTATCACTCTATGACACTCTCTGACACTCTCTATCACTCTCTATCACTCTCTGACACTCTATATCACTCTCTGACACTCTCTGACACTCTCTATCACTCTCTATTACTCTCTGTCACTCTCTATCACTCTCTGACACTCTCTATCACTCTCTATCACTCTCTGACACGCTCTATCACTCTCAGACAATCTCAGACACTCTATCACTCTCTTACACTCTCTGACACACTCAATCACTCTCTATCACTCTCTGACACTCTCTGACAATCTCTATCACTCTATGACACTCTCTGTCACTCTCTATCACTGTCTGTCACTCTCTGACACACTCTGACACTCTCTGACACTCTCAGACACCCTCTGTCACTCTCTATCACTCTCTGACACTCTCTATCACTCTCGGACAATCTCTATCACTCTCTGACACTCTCTCGCACTCACTGACACACTCAGACACTCTCTGTCACTCTCAGACACTCTCTGTCACTCTCTCTATCACTCACTGACAATCCCAGACACTCTCTGACACTCTCTATCACTCTCTTTCACTCTCGTACACTCTCTATCACTCTCTATCACTCTCTGACACTCTCTATCACACTCTGACTCTCTCTGATACTCTCTGACACTCTCTGACACACTCAGGCACTCTCTATCACTCTCTGACACTCTCTGACACTCTCTGACACTCTCTGACACTCTCTATCACTCTCTGACACTCTCTGACACACTCTGACACTCACAGACACGCTCTATCACACTCCGTATCACTCTCTGACACTCTGTGACACTCTCTATCACTCTCTGACACTCTCTATCACTCTCCGACAGTCTCTATCACTCTCCGACACTCTCTATCGCTCTCTGACACTCTCTGACACTCTCTATCACTCTCTATCACTCTCTGACACTCTTTAACACTCTCTGACACTCTCTATCACTCAATGACATTCTATGGCACTCTCTGACACTCTCTATCACTCTCCATCACGCTCTGACACACTCTGACACCCTCTGACACACTCTGGCACACTCTGGCACACTCTGACACTCTCTCTGACACTCTCTATCACTCTCTGACACTCTCTATCACTCTCTGTCACTCACTGACACTCTCTGACACTCTCTGACACTCTCTATCGCTCTCTGACACACTCTGACTCTCTCTATCACTCTATGACACTCTCTGACACTCTCTGACACTCTCAGACACTCTCTGTCACTCTCTATCACTCTCAGACACTCTCTGTCACTCTCTATCACTCTCTGACACTCACTGACACTCTCAGACACTCTCTTTCACTCTCTGTCACTCTCAGACACTCTCAGACACTCTCTATCACTCTGACACTCTCTATCTCTCTCTGACACTATCTATCGCTCTCTGACACTGTCTGACACACTCAATCACTGTCTATCACTCTCTGACACACTCTGACACTCTCTATCACTCTATGACACTCTCTGACACTCTCAGACACTATCGATCACACTGACACTCTCTATCTCTCTCTGACACTCTCTATCGCTCTCTGACACTGTCTGACACACTCAATCACTGTCTATCACTCTCTGACACTCTCTATCACTCTATGACACTCTCTGACACTCTCTATCACTCTCTATCACTCTCTGACACTCTATATCACTCTCTGACACTCTCTGACACTCTCTATCACTCTCTATTACTCTCTGTCACTCTCTATCACTCTCTGACACTCTCTATCACTCTCTATCACTCTCTGACACGCTCTATCACTCTCTGACACTCTCTGTCACTCTGTATCACTCTCTGACACTCTCTGACACACTCTGACACTCTCTGACAATCTCTGACACTCTCTGGCACTCTCTATCACTCTCTGACACTCTCAGACACTCTCTATCGCTCTCTGACACTCACTGACACTCTCAGACATTCTCTGTCACTCTCTGTCACTCTCAGACAATCTCAGACACTCTATCACTCTCTTACACTCTCTGACACACTCAATCACTCTCTATCACTCTCTGACACTCTCTGACAATCTCTATCACTCTATGACACTCTCTGTCACTCTCTATCACTGTCTGTCACTCTCTGACACACTCTGACACTCTCTGACACTCTCAGACACCCTCTGTCACTCTCTATCACTCTCTGACACTCTCTATCACTCTCGGACAATCTCTATCACTCTCTGACACTCTCTCGCACTCACTGACACACTCAGACACTCTCTGTCACTCTCAGACACTCTCTGTCACTCTCTCTATCACTCACTGACAATCCCAGACACTCTCTGACACTCTCTATCACTCTCTATCACTCTCTGACACTCTCAGACACTCTCTATCGCTCTCTGACACTCACTGACACTCTCAGACATTCTCTGTCACTCTCTGTCACTCTCAGACAATCTCAGACACTCTCTATCACTCTCTTACACTCTCTGACACACTCAATCACTCTCTATCACTCTCTGACACTCTCTGACATTCTCTATCACTCTATGACACTCTCTGTCACTCTCTATCACTCTCTGTCACTCTCTGACACACTCTGACACTCTCTGACACTCTCAGACACCCTCTGTCACTCTCTATCACTCTCGGACAATCTCTATCACTCTCTGACACTCTCTCGCACTCACTGACACACTCAGACACTCTCTGTCACTCTCAGACACTCTCTGTCACTCTCTCTATCACTCACTGACAATCCCAGACACTCTCTGACACTCTCTATCACTCTCTATCACTCTCGGACACTCTCAGACACTCTCTATCACTCTCTGACACTCACTGACACTCTCAGACATTGTCTGTCACTCTCTGTCACTCTCAGACACTCTCAGACACTCTCTATCACTCTCTATCGCTCTCTTACACTCTCTGACACTCTCTATCACACTCTGACACTGTCTGACACTCTCTGACACTCTCAGACACTCTCTATCACTCTCTGACAGACAATGACACACTCTGAAACTCTCTATCAATCTCGATCACTCTCTATCACTTTCTGACACTCTCAACACTCTCTCTCACTCTCTATCACTCTCTGACAGACTCTGACACTCTCTGACACTCTCAGACACTCTCTGTCACTCTCTATCACTCTCTGACACTCTATCACTCTCTGACGCTCTCTATCAATCTCTTTCACTCTCGTACACTCTCTATCACTCTCTATCACTCTCTGACACTCTCTATCACACTCTGACTCTCTCTGATACTCTCTGACACTCTCTGACACACTCAGGCACTCTCTATCACTCTCTGACACTCTCTGACACTCTCTGACACTCTCTGACACTCTCTATCACTCTCTGACACTCTCTGACACACTCTGACACTCACAGACACGCTCTATCACACTCCGTATCACTCTCTGACACTCTGTGACACTCTCTATCACTCTCTGACACTCTCTATCACTCTCCGACACTCTCTATCACTCTCCGACACTCTCTATCGCTCTCTGACACTCTCTGACACTCTCTATCACTCTCTATCACTCTCTGACACTCTTTAACACTCTCTGACACTCTCTATCACTCAATGACATTCTATGGCACTCTCTGACACTCTCTATCACTCTCCATCACGCTCTGACACACTCTGACACCCTCTGACACACTCTGGCACACTCTGGCACACTCTGACACTCTCTCTGACACTCTCTATCACTCTCTGACACTCTCTATCACTCTCTGTCACTCACTGACACTCTCTGACACTCTCTGACACTCTCTATCGCTCTCTGACACACTCTGACTCTCTCTATCACTCTATGACACTCTCTGACACTCTCTGACACTCTCAGACACTCTCTGTCACTCTCTATCACTCTCAGACACTCTCTGTCACTCTCTATCACTCTCTGACACTCACTGACACTCTCAGACACTCTCTTTCACTCTCTGTCACTCTCAGACACTCTCAGACACTCTCTATCACTCTGACACTCTCTATCTCTCTCTGACACTATCTATCGCTCTCTGACACTGTCTGACACACTCAATCACTGTCTATCACTCTCTGACACACTCTGACACTCTCTATCACTCTATGACACTCTCTGACACTCTCAGACACTATCGATCACACTGACACTCTCTATCTCTCTCTGACACTCTCTATCGCTCTCTGACACTGTCTGACACACTCAATCACGGTCTATCACTCTCTGACACACTCTGACACTCTCTATCACTCTATGACACTCCATGACACTCTCTATCACTCTCTATCACTCTCTGACACTCTATATCACTCTCTGACACTCTCTGACACTCTCTATCACTCTCTATTACTCTCTGTCACTCTCTATCACTCTCTGACACTCTCTATCACTCTCTATCACTCTCTGACACGCTCTATCACTCTCTGACACTCTCTGTCACTCTGTATCACTCTCTGACACTCTCTGACACACTCTGACACTCTCTGACAATCTCTGGCACTCTCTGACACTCTCTATCACTCTCTGACACTCTCAGACACTCTCTATCGCTCTCTGACACTCACTGACACTCTCAGACATTCTCTGTCACTCTCAGACAATCTCAGACACTCTCTATCACTCTCTTACACTCTCTGACACACTCAATCACTCTCTATCACTCTCTGACACTCTCTGACAATCTCTATCACTCTATGACACTCTCTGTCACTCTCTATCACTCTCTGTCACTCTCTGACACACTCTGACACTCTCTGACACTCTCAGACACCCTCTGTCACTCTCTATCACTCTCTGACACTCTCTATCACTCTCGGACAATCTCTATCACTCTCTGACACTCTCTCGCACTCACTGACACACTCAGACACTCTCTGTCACTCTCAGACACTCTCTGTCACTCTCTCTATCACTCACTGACAATCCCAGACACTCTCTGACACTCTCTATCACTCTCTATCACTCTCGGACACTCTCAGACACTCTCTATCACTCTCTGACACTCACTGACACTCTCAGACATTGTCTGTCACTCTCTGTCACTCTCAGACACTCTCAGACACTCTCTATCACTCTCTATCGCTCTCTTACACTCTCTGACACTCTCTATCACACTCTGACACTGTCTGACACTCTCTGACACTCTCAGACACTCTCTATCACTCTCTGACAGACAATGACACACTCTGAAACTCTCTATCAATCTCGATCACTCTCTATCACTTTCTGACACTCTCAACACTCTCTCTCACTCTCTATCACTCTCTGACAGACTCTGACACTCTCTGACACTCTCTGTCACTCTCTATCACTCTCTGACACTCTATCACTCTCTGACGCTCTCTATCAATCTCTTTCACTCTCGTACACTCTCTATCACTCTCTATCACTCTCTGACACTCTCTATCACACTCTGACTCTCTCTGATACTCTCTGACACTCTCTGACACACTCAGGCACTCTCTATCACTCTCTGACACTCTCTGACACTCTCTGACACTCTCTGACACTCTCTATCACTCTCTGACACTCTCTGACACACTCTGACACTCACAGACACGCTCTATCACACTCCGTATCACTCTCTGACACTCTGTGACACTCTCTATCACTCTCTGACACTCTCTATCACTCTCCGACACTCTCTATCACTCTCCGACACTCTCTATCGCTCTCTGACACTCTCTGACACTCTCTATCACTCTCTATCACTCTCTGACACTCTTTAACACTCTCTGACACTCTCTATCACTCAATGACATTCTATGGCACTCTCTGACACTCTCTATCACTCTCCATCACGCTCTGACACACTCTGACACCCTCTGACACACTCTGGCACACTCTGGCACACTCTGACACTCTCTCTGACACTCTCTATCACTCTCTGACACTCTCTATCACTCTCTGTCACTCACTGACACTCTCTGACACTCTCTGACACTCTCTATCGCTCTCTGACACACTCTGACTCTCTCTATCACTCTATGACACTCTCTGACACTCTCTGACACTCTCAGACACTCTCTGTCACTCTCTATCACTCTCAGACACTCTCTGTCACTCTCTATCACTCTCTGACACTCACTGACACTCTCAGACACTCTCTTTCACTCTCTGTCACTCTCAGATACTCTCAGACACTCTCTATCACTCTGACACTCTCTATCTCTCTCTGACACTATCTATCGCTCTCTGACACTGTCTGACACACTCAATCACTGTCTATCACTCTCTGACACACTCTGACACTCTCTATCACTCTATGACACTCTCTGACACTCTCAGACACTATCGATCACACTGACACTCTCTATCTCTCTCTGACACTCTCTATCGCTCTCTGACACTGTCTGACACACTCAATCACTGTCTATCACTCTCTGACACACTCTGACACTCTCTATCACTCTATGACACTCTCTGACACTCTCTATCACTCTCTATCACTCTCTGACACTCTATATCACTCTCTGACACTCTCTGACACTCTCTATCACTCTCTATTACTCTCTGTCACTCTCTATCACTCTCTGACACTCTCTATCACTCTCTATCACTCTCTGACACGCTCTATCACTCTCTGACACTCTCTGTCACTCTGTATCACTCTCTGACACTCTCTGACACACTCTGACACTCTCTGACAATCTCTGACACTCTCTGACACTCTCTATCACTCTCTGACACTCTCAGACACTCTCTATCGCTCTCTGACACTCACTGACACTCTCAGACATTCTCTGTCACTCTCTGTCACTCTCAGACAATCTCAGACACTCTCTATCACTCTCTTACACTCTCTGACACACTCAATCACTCTCTATCACTCTCTGACACTCTCTGACAATCTCTATCACTCTATGACACTCTCTGTCACTCTCTATCACTCTCTGTCACTCTCTGACACACTCTGACACTCTCTGACACTCTCAGACACCCTCTGTCACTCTCTATCACTCTCTGACACTCTCTATCACTCTCGGACAATCTCTATCACTCTCTGACACTCTCTCGCACTCACTGACACACTCAGACACTCTCTGTCACTCTCAGACACTCTCTGTCACTCTCTCTATCACTCACTGACAATCCCAGACACTCTCTGACACTCTCTATCACTCTCTATCACTCTCTGACACTCTCAGACACTCTCTATCGCTCTCTGACACTCACTGACACTCTCAGACATTCTCTGTCACTCTCTGTCACTCTCAGACAATCTCAGACACTCTCTATCACTCTCTTACACTCTCTGACACACTCAATCACTCTCTATCACTCTCTGACACTCTCTGACAATCTCTATCACTCTATGACACTCTCTGTCACTCTCTATCACTCTCTGTCACTCTCTGACACACTCTGACACTCTCTGACACTCTCAGACACCCTCTGTCACTCTCTATCACTCTCTGACACTCTCTATCACTCTCGGACAATCTCTATCACTCTCTGACACTCTCTCGCACTCACTGACACACTCAGACACTCTCTGTCACTCTCAGACACTCTCTGTCACTCTCTCTAACACTCACTGACAATCCCAGACACTCTCTGACACTCTCTATCACTCTCTATCACTCTCTGACACTCTCAGACGCTCTCTGTCACTCTCAGACACTCACTGACACTCTCAGACTCTCTCTGTCACTCTCAGACAGTCTCTATCACTCTCTGACACTCTCTGACACTCTCTATCACTCTCTGACACACTCTGACACAATCTGACACTCTGTTACACACTCTGACACTCTCTATCACTCTATGATTCTCTCTGACGCTCTCTATCACTCTCTATCACTCTCTGACACTCTCTATCACTCTCTTACAATCTCTGACACTCTCTTTCACTCTCTGACACTCACTGACACTGTCAGACACTCTCTGTCACTTACTATCACTCTCTGACACTCTCTTTCACTCTCTGTCACTCTCAGACACTCTCACACACTCTCTATCACTCTCTGACACTCTCTATCACTCTCTGACACTCTCTATCGCTCTCTGACACACTCTGACTCTCCATCACTCTATGACACTCTCTGAAACTCTCTGTCACTCTCTGTCACTCTCTGACACACTCTGACACTCTCTGACACTCTCAGACACTCTCAGAAACTCTCTGTCACTCTCTATCACTCTCTGACACGTTCTATCACTCTCTGACACTCTCTATCACTCTCTGACACTCTCTGTCACTCTCTTTCACTCTCTGTCACTCTCTATCACTCTCTGACACTCTCTATCACTCTCTGACACTCTCTGACACTCTCAGACACTCTCTGTCACTCACTATCACTCTCTGACACTCTATCACTCTATGAATCACTCTGACACTCTCAGAGTCTTTCTATCGCTCTCTATCACTCACTGACACTCTCAGACACTCTCTGTCACTCTCTGACACTCACTGACACTCTCAGACACCCTCTTTCACTCTCTGTCACTCTCAGACACTCTCTATCACTCTCTGACACTCTCTATCACTCTCTGACACTTTCTACCGCTCACTGACACTCTCTGACACACTCAATCACTCTCTATCACTCCCTGACACACTCTGACTCTCTCTATCACTCTATGACACTCTCTGACACTCTCTATCACTCTCTGTCACTCTCTGACACACTCTGACACTCTCTGACACTCTCTGTCACTCTCTATCACTCTCTGACACTCTCTATCACTCTCTGACACTCTCTATAACTCTCTGACACTCTCTGTCACTCTCTATCACTCTCTGACACTCTCTATCACTCTCTGACACTCTCTGACACTCTCAGAGGCTCTCTATCACTCTCTATCACTCACTGACAATCTCAGACACTCTCTATCACTCTCTGACTCTCACTGACACTCTCAGACGCTCTCTGTCACTCTCAGACACTCACTGACACTCTCAGACTCTCTCTGTCACTCTCAGACAGTCTCTATCACTCTCTGACACTGTCTGACACTCTCTATCACTCTCTGACACACTCTGACACAATCTGACACTCTGTGACACACTCTGACACTCTCTATCACTCTATGACACTCTCTGACGCACTCTCTCACTCTCTATCACTCTCTGACACTCTCTCTCACTCTCTTACAATCTCTGACACTTTCTTTCACTCTCTGACACTCACTGACACTGTCAGACACTCTCTGTCACTCACTATCACTCTCTGACACTCTCTTTCACTCTCTGTCACTCTCTGACACTCTCTATCACTCTCTGACACTCTCTATCACTCTCTGACACTCTCTAACGCTCCTGACACACTCTTACTCTCTCTATCACTCTATGACACTCTCTGAAACTCTCTGTCACTCTCTGACACACTCTGACACTCTCTGACACTCTCAGACACTCTCAGACACTCTCTGTCACTCTCTGTCACTCTCTATCACTCTCTGACACTATCTATCACTCTCTGACACACTCTACCACTCTCTGACACTCTCTGTCACTCTCTTTCACTCTCTGACACTCTCTATCACTCTCTGACACTCTCTGACACTCTCAGAGGCTCTCTATCACTCTCTATCACTCACTGACACTCTCTGTCACTCTCTATCACTCTCTGACACTCACTGACACTCTCAGACGCTCTCTGTCACTCTCAGACACTCACTGACACTCTCAGACTCTTTCTGTCACTCTCAGACAGTCTCTATCACTCTCTGACACTCTCTGACACTCTCTATCACTCTCTGACACACTCTGACACAATCTGACACTCTGTGACACACTCTGACACTCTATCACTCTATGACACTCTCTGACGCTCTCTATCACTCTCTATCACTCTCTGACACTCTCTATCACTCTCTTACAATCTCTGACACTCTCTTTCACTCTCTGACAATCACTGACACTGTCAGGCACTCTCTGTCACTTACTATCACTCTCTGACACTCTCTTTCACTCTCTGTCACTCTCAGACACTCTCACACACTCTCTATCACTCTCTGACACTCTCTATCACTCTCTGACACTCTCTATCGCTCTCTGACACACTCTGACTCTCCATCACTCTATGACACTCTCTGAAACTCTCTGTCACTCTCTGTCACTCTCTGACACACTCTGACACTCTCTGACACTCTCAGACACTCTCAGAAACTCTCTGTCACTCTCTATCACTCTCTGACACGTTCTATCACTCTCTGACACTCTCTATCACTCTCTGACACTCTCTGTCACTCTCTTTCACTCTCTGTCACTCTCTATCACTCTCTGACACTCTCTATTACTCTCTGACACTCTCTGACACTCTCAGACACTCTCTGTCACTCACTATCACTCTCTGACACTCTATCACTCTATGAATCACTCTGACACTCTCAGAGTCTTTCTATCGCTCTCTATCACTCACTGACACTCTCAGACACTCTCTGTCACTCTCTGACACTCACTGACACTCTCAGACACTCTCTTTCACTCTCTGTCACTCTCAGACACTCTCTATCACTCTCTGACACTCTCTATCACTCTCTGACACTTTCTATCGCTCACTGACACTCTCTGACACACTCAATCACTCTCTATCACTCCCTGACACACTCTGACTCTCTCTATCACTCTATGACACTCTCTGACACTCTCTATCACTCTCTGTCACTTTCTGACACACTCTGACACTCTCTGACACTCTCTGTCACTCTCTATCACTCTCTGACACTCTCTATCACTCTCTGACACTCTCTATAACTCTCTGTCACTCTCTATCACTCTCTGACACTCTCTATCACTCTCTGACACTCTCTGACACTCTCAGAGGCTCTCTATCACTCTCTATCACTCACTGACAATCTCAGACACTCTCTATCACTCTCTGACTCTCACTGACACTCTCAGACGCTCTCTGTCACTCTCAGACACTCACTGACACTCTCAGACTCTCTCTGTCACTCTCAGACAGTCTCTATCACTCTCTGACACTCTCTGACACTCTCTATCACTCTCTGACACACTCTGACACAATCTGACACTCTGTGACACACTCTGACACTCTCTATCACTCTATGACACTCTCTGACGCACTCTATCACTCTCTATCACTCTCTGACACTCTCTCTCACTCTCTTACAATCTCTGACACTTTCTTTCACTCTCTGACACTCACTGACACTGTCAGACACTCTCTGTCACTCACTATCACTCTCTGACACTCTCTTTCACTCTCTGTCACTCTCTGACACTCTCTATCGCTCCTGACACAATCTGAATCTCTCCATCACTCTATGACACTCTCTGAAACTCTCTATCACTCTCTGTCACTCTCTGACACACTCTGACACTCTCTGACACTCTCAGACACTCTCAGACACTCTCTGTCACTCTCTATCACTCTCTGACACTCTCTATCACTCTCTGACACTCTCTGACACTATCAGAGGCTCTCTATCACTCTCTATCACTCACTGACAATCTCAGACACTCTCTATCACTCTCTGACTCTCACTGATACTCTCAGACACTCTCTGTCACTCTCAGACACTCACTGACACTCTCAGACTCTCTCTGTCACTCTCAGACAGTCTCTATCACTCTCTGACACTCTCTGTCACTCTCTGACACACTCTGACACAATCTGACAATCTGTGACACACTCTTACACTCTCTATCACTCTATGACACTCTCTGACGCACTCTATCACTCTATATCACTCTCTGACACTCTCTCTCACTCTCTTACAATCTCTGACACTCTCTTTCACTCTCTGACACTCACTGACACTGTCAGACACTCTCTGCCACTCACTATCACTCTCTGACACTCTCTTTCACTCTCTGTCACTCTCTGACACTCTCTATCACTCTCTGACACTCTCTATCACTCTCTGACACTCTCTATCGCTCCTGACACACTCTGACTCTCTCTATCACTCTATGACACTCTCTGAAACTCTCTATCACTCTCTGTCACTCTCTGACACACTCTGACACTCTCTGATACTCTCAGACACTCTCAGACACTCTCTGTCACTCTCTATCACTCTCTGACACTATCTATCACTCTCTGACACTCTCTACCACTCTCTGACACTCTCTGTCACTCTCTTTCACACTCTGACACTCTCTATCACTCTCTGACACTCTCTGACACTCTCTGACACACTCTGACACTATCTGACACTCTGTGACACACTCTGACACTCTCTATCACTCTCTAACACTCTCTGACACTCTCTATCACTCTCTTACAATCTCTGACACTCTCTTTCACTCTCTGACAATCACTGACACTGTCAGGCACTCTCTGTCACTTACTATCACTCTCTGACACTCTCTTTCACTCTCTGTCACTCTCAGACACTCTCACACACTCTCTATCACTCTCTATCACTCTCTATCACTCTGTGACACTCTCTATCGCTCTCTGACACACTCTGACTCTCTCCATCACTCTATGACACTCTCTGAAACTCTCTGTCACTCTCTGTCACTCTCTGACACACTCTGACACTCTCTGACACTCTCAGACACTCTCAGAAACTCTCTGTCACTCTCTATCACTCTCTGACACTTTCTATCACTCTCTGACACTCCCTATCACTCTCTGACACTCTCTGTCACTCTCTTTCACTCTCTGTCACTTTCTATCACTCTCTGACACTCTCTATCACTCTCTGACACTCTCTGACACTCTCAGACACTCTCTGTCACTCACTATCACTCTCTGACACTCTCTATCACTCTATGAATCTATCTGACACTCTCAGAGTCTTTCTATCACTCTCTATCACTCACTGACACTCTCAGACACTCTCTGTCACTCTCTGACACTCACTGACACTCTCAGACACTCTCTTTCACTCTCTGTCACTCTCAGACACTCTCTATCACTCTCTGACACTCTCTATCACTCTCTGACACTGTCTATCGCTCTCTGACACTCTCTGACACACTCAATCACTCTCTATCACTCCCTGACACACTCTGACTCTTTCTATCACTCTATGACACTCTCTATCACTCTCTGACACTCTCTATCACTCTCTGACACTCTCGATAACTCTCTGACACTCTCTGTCACTCTCTATCACTCTCTGACACTCTCTATCACTCTCTGACACTCTCTTTCACTCTCTGTCACTCTCAGACACTCTCTATCACTCTCTGACACTCTCTATCACTCTCTGACACTGTCTATCGCTCTCTGACACTCTCTGACACACTCTATTACTCTCTGTCACTCTCTGACACACTCTGACACTTTCTGACACTCTCTGTCACTCTCCATCACTCTCTGACACTCTCTATCACTCTCTGACACTCTCGATAACTCTCTGACACTCTCTGTCACTCTCTATCACTCTCTGACACTCTCTATCACTCTCTGACACTCTCTGACACTCTCAGAGGCTCTCTATCACGCTCTATCACTCACTGACAATCTCAGACATTCTCTATCACTCTCTGACTCTCACTGACACTCTCAGACGCTCTCTGTCACTCTCAGACACTCACTGACAATCTCAGACTCTCTCTGTCACTCTCAGACAGTCTCTATCACTCTCTGACACTCTCTGACACTCTCTATCACTCTCTGACACACTCTGACACAATCTGACACTCCGTGACACACTCTGACACTCTCTATCACTCTATGACACTCTCTGACGCACTCTATCACTCTCTATCACTCTCTGACACTCTCTCTCACTCTCTTACAATCTCTGACACTTTCTTTCACTCTCTGACACTCACTGACACTGTCAGACACTCTCTGTCACTCACTATCACTCTCTGACACTCTCTTTCACTCTCTGTCACTCTCTGACACTCTCTATCACTCTCTGACACTCTCTATCACTCTCTGACACGCTCTATCACTCTCTGACACTCTCTATCGCTCCTGACACACTCTGAATCTCTCCATCACTCTATGACACTCTCTGAAACTCTCTATCACTCTCTGTCACTCTCTGACACACTCTGACACTCTCTGACACTCTCAGACACTCTCAGACACTCTCTGTCACTCTCTATCACTCTCTGACACTCTCTATCACTCTCTGACACTCTCTGACACTATCAGAGGCTCTCTATCACTCTCTATCACTCTCTGACAATCTCAGACACTCTCTATCACTCTCTGACTCTCACTGATACTCTCAGACACTCTCTGTCACTCTCAGACACTCACTGACACTCTCAGACTCTCTCTGTCACTCTCTGACACTCTCTGACACTCTCTGTCACTCTCTGACACACTCTGACACAATCTGACACTCTGTGACACACTCTGACACTCTCTATCACTCTATGACACTCTCTGACGCACTCTATCACTCTCTATCACTCTCTGACACTCTCTATCACTCTCTGACACTCTCTATCGCTCCTGACACACTCTGACTCTCTCTATCACTCTATGACACTCTCTGAAACTCTCTATCACTCTCTGTCACTCTCTGACACACTCTGACACTCTCTGATACTCTCAGACACTCTCAGACACTCTCTGTCACTCTCTATCACTCTCTGACACTATCTATCACTCTCTGACACTCACTACCACTCTCTGACACTCTCTATCACTCTCTTACAATCTCTGACACTCTCTTTCACTCTCTGACACTCACTGACACTGTCAGACACTCTCTGTCACTTACTATCACTCTCTGACACTCTCTTTCACTCTCTGTCACTCTCAGACACTCTCACACACTCTCTATCACTCTCTGACACTCTCTATCACTCTCTGACACTCTCTATCGCTCTCTGACACACTCTGACTCTCTCCATCACTCTATGATACTCTCTGAAACTCTCTGTCACTCTCTGTCACTCTCTGACACACTCTGACACTCTCTGACACTCTCAGACACTCTCAGACACTCTCAGACACTCTCTGTCACTCTCTCTCACTCTCTGACACTTTCTATCACTCTCTGACACTCTCTATCACTCTCTGACACTCTCTGTCACTCTATTTCACTCTCTGACACTCTCTATCACTCTCTGACACTCTCAGAGGCTCTCTATCACTCTCTATCACTCACTGACACTCTCAGACACTCTCTATCACTCTCTGACACTCTCTATCTCTCTCTGACACTCTCTATCGCTCTCTGACACTCTCTGACACACTCAATCACTCTCTATCACTCTCTGACACACTCTGACACTCTCTAACACTCTATGACACTCTCTGACACTCTCTGACACTCTCAGACACTCTCTATCACTCTCTGACACTCTCTGACACTCTCAGAATCTCTCTCTCACTCTCAGAAACTCTCAGACACTCTCCATCACTCTCTGACACTTTCTATCACTCTCTGACATTCTCAGACACACTCGATCACTCTCTGACACTCTCTATCACTCTCTGACACTCTCTGACACTCTCTATCATTCTCTGACACTCTCTGACACTCTCTGATGCTCTCAGACACTCTCTATCACTCTCTATCACTCTCTGACACTCTCTGACACTCTCAGAATCTCTCTCTCACTCTCTGTCACTCTCAGAAACTGTCGATCACTCTCTGACACTCTCTAACACTCTCTGACATTCTCAGACACTCTCTATCACTCTCTGACACTCTCTATCACTCTCTGACACTCTCTATCACTCTCTGACACTCTCTATCGCTCCTGACACACTCTGACTCTCTCTATCACTCTATGACACTCTCTGAAACTCTCTATCACTCTCTGTCACTGTCTGACACACTCTGACACTCTCTGACACTCTCAGACACTCTCTATCACTCTCTGACACTCTCTATCACTCTCTGACACTCTCTATCACTCTCTGACACTCTCTATCGCTCCTGACACACGCTGACTCTCTGTATCACTCTATGACAATCTCTGAAACTCTCTATCACTCTCTGTCACTGTCTGACACACTCTGACACTCTCTGACACTCTCAGACACTCTCAGACACTCTCTGTCACTCTCTGTCACTCTCTATCACTCTCTGAAACTATCTATCACTCTCTGACACTCTCTACCACTCTCTGACACTCTCTGTCACTCTCTTTCACTCTCTGACACTCTCTATCACTCTCTGACACTCTCTGACACTCTCAGAGGCTCTCTATCACTCTCTATCACTCACTGACACTCTCTGTCACTCTCTATCACTCTCTGACACTCACTGACACTCTCAGACGCTCTCTGTCACTCTCAGACACTCACTGACAATCTCAGACTCTCTCTGTCACTCTCAGACAGTCTCTATCACTCTCTGACACTCTCTATCACTCTCTGACACTCTCTGACACTCTCAGAGGCTCTCTATCACTCTCTATCACTCACTGACACTCTCTGTCACTCTCTATCACTCTCTGACACTCACTGACACTCTCAGACGCTCTCTGTCACTCTCAGACACTCACTGACACTCTCAGACTCTCTCTGTCACTCTCAGACAGTCTCTATCACTCTCTGACACTCTCTGACACTCTCTATCACTCTCTGACACACTCTGACACAATCTGACACTCTGTGACACACTCTGACACTCTCTATCACTCTCTAACACTCTCTGACACTCTCTATCACTCTCTTACAATCTCTGACACTCTCTTTCACTCTCTGACAATCACTGACACTGTCAGGCACTCTCTGTCACTTACTATCACTTTCTGACACTCTCTTTCACTCTCTGTCACTCTCAGACACTCTCACACACTCTCTATCACTCTCTATCACTCTCTATCACTCTGTGACACTCTCTATCGCTCTCTGACACACTCTGACTCTCTCCATCACTCTATGACACTCTCTGAAACTCTCTGTCACTCTCTGTCACTCTCTGACACACTCTGACACTCTCTGACACTCTCAGACACTCTCAGAAACTCTCTGTCACTCTCTATCACTCTCTGACACTTTCTATCACTCTCTGACACTCTCTATCACTCTCTGACACTCTCTGTCACTCTCTTTCACTCTCTGTCACTTTCTATCACTCTCTGACACTCTCTATCACTCTCTGACACTCTCTGACACTCTCAGACACTCTCTGTCACTCACTATCACTCTCTGACACTCTCTATCACTCTATGAATCTATCTGACACTCTCAGAGTCTTTCTATCACTCTCTATCACTCACTGACACTCTCAGACACTCTCTGTCACTCTCTGACACTCACTGACACTCTCAGACACTCTCTTTCACTCTCTGTCACTCTCAGACACTCTCTATCACTCTCTGACACTCTCTATCACTCTCTGACACTGTCTATCGCTCTCTGACACTCTCTGACACACTCAATCACTCTCTATCACTCCCTGACACACTCTGACTCTTTCTATCACTCTATGACACTCTCTATCACTCTCTGACACTCTCTATCACTCTCTGACACTCTCGATAACTCTCTGACACTCTCTGTCACTCTCTATCACTCTCTGACACTCTCTATCACTCTCTGACACTCTCTTTCACTCTCTGTCACTCTCAGACACTCTCTATCACTCTCTGACACTCTCTATCACTCTCTGACACTGTCTATCGCTCTCTGACACTCTCTGACACACTCTATTACTCTCTGTCACTCTCTGACACACTCTGACACTTTCTGACACTCTCTGTCACTCTCCATCACTCTCTGACACTCTCTATCACTCTCTGACACTCTCGATAACTCTCTGACACTCTCTGTCACTCTCTATCACTCTCTGACACTCTCTATCACTCTCTGACACTCTCTGACACTCTCAGAGGCTCTCTATCACGCTCTATCACTCACTGACAATCTCAGACATTCTCTATCACTCTCTGACTCTCACTGACACTCTCAGACGCTCTCTGTCACTCTCAGACACTCACTGACAATCTCAGACTCTCTCTGTCACTCTCAGACAGTCTCTATCACTCTCTGACACTCTCTGACACTCTCTATCACTCTCTGACACACTCTGACACAATCTGACACTCTGTGACACACTCTGACACTCTCTATCACTCTATGACACTCTCTGACGCACTCTATCACTCTCTATCACTCTCTGACACTCTCTCTCACTCTCTTACAATCTCTGACACTTTCTTTCACTCTCTGACACTCACTGACACTGTCAGACACTCTCTGTCACTCACTATCACTCTCTGACACTCTCTTTCACTCTCTGTCACTCTCTGACACTCTCTATCACTCTCTGACACTCTCTATCACTCTCTGACACGCTCTATCACTCTCTGACACTCTCTATCGCTCCTGACACACTCTGAATCTCTCCATCACTCTATGACACTCTCTGAAACTCTCTATCACTCTCTGTCACTCTCTGACACACTCTGACACTCTCTGACACTCTCAGACACTCTCAGACACTCTCTGTCACTCTCTATCACTCTCTGACACTCTCTATCACTCTCTGACACTCTCTGACACTATCAGAGGCTCTCTATCACTCTCTATCACTCTCTGACAATCTCAGACACTCTCTATCACTCTCTGACTCTCACTGATACTCTCAGACACTCTCTGTCACTCTCAGACACTCACTGACACTCTCAGACTCTCTCTGTCACTCTCTGACACTCTCTGACACTCTCTGTCACTCTCTGACACACTCTGACACAATCTGACACTCTGTGACACTCTCTGACACTCTCTATCACTCTCTGACACTCTCTATCGCTCCTGACACACTCTGACTCTCTCTATCACTCTATGACACTCTCTGAAACTCTCTATCACTCTCAGTCACTCTCTGACACACTCTGACACTCTCTTTCACTCTCTGACACTCACTGACACTGTCAGACACTCTCTGTCACTTACTATCACTCTCTGACACTCTCTTTCACTCTCTGTCACTCTCAGACACTCTCACACACTCTCTATCACTCTCTGACACTCTCTATCACTCTCTGACACTCTCTATCGCTCTCTGACACACTCTGACTCTCTCCATCACACTATGATACTCTCTGAAACTCTCTGTCACTCTCTGTCACTCTCTGACACACTCTGACACTCTCTGACACTCTCAGACACTCTCTGTCACTCTCTATCACTCTCTCTCACTCTCTGACACTTTCTATCACTCTCTGACACTCTCTATCACTCTCTGACACTCTCTGTCACTCTATTTCACTCTCTGACACTCTCTATCACTCTCTGACACTCTCTGACACTCTCAGAGGCTCTCTATCACTCTCTATCACTCACTGACACTCTCAGACACTCTCTATCACTCTCTGACACTCACTGACACTCTCAGACAATCTATTTCACTCTCTGTCAATCTCTGTCACTCTCAGACAGTCTCAGACACTCTCTATCACTCTCTGACACTCTCTATCTCTCTCTGACACTCTCTATCGCTCTCTGACACTCTCTGACACACTCAATCACTCTCTATCACTCTCTGACACACTCTGACACTCTCTAACACTCTATGACACTCTCTGACACTCTCTGACACTCTCAGACACTCTCAGACACTCTCTGTCACTCTCTGACACTCTCAGAATCTCTCTCTCACTCTCTGAAACTCTCAGACACACTCGATCACTCTCTGACACTCTCTATCACTCTCTGACACTCTCTGACACTCTCTATCATTCTCTGACACTCTCTGACGCTCTCTGACGCTCTCAGACACTCTCTATCACTCTCTATCACTCTCTGACACTCTCAGAATCTCTCTCTCACCCTCTGTCACTCTCAGAAACTCTCTATCACTCTCTGACACTCTCTAACACTCTCTGACATTCTCAGACACTCTCTATCACTCTCTGGCACTCTCTATCACTCTCTGACACACTCTGACACTCTCTATCACTCTCTGACACACTCTGACACACTCTGACACTCTGTGACACACTCTGACACTCTCTATCACTCTATGACACTCTCTGACGCTCTCTATCAGTCTCTATCACTCTCTGACACTCTCGATCACTCTCTGACACTCTCAGAATCTCTCTCTCACCCTCTGTCACTCTCAGAAACTCTCTATCACTCTCTGACACTCTCTAACACTCTCTGACATTCTCAGACACTCTCTATCACTCTCTGGCACTCTCTATCACTCTCTTACAATCTCTGACACTCTCTATCACACTCTGACGCTGTCTGACACTCTCTATCACTCAATGACACACTCTGATACTCTCTATCACTCTCTATCACTCTCTATCACTCTCAGACACTCACTGACACTCTCTGACACTCACTGACACTCCCAGACACTCTCTGTCACTCACTATCACTCTCTGACACTCTCTTTCACTCTCTGTCACTCTCAGACACACACAGACACTCTCTATCACTCTCTGACACTCTCTATCACGCTCTGACACTCTCTATCGCTCTCTGACACTCTCTGACACTCTATCACTCTCTGACACTCTCTATCACTCTCTATCACTCTCTTACAATCTCTGACACTCTCTATCACACTCTGACGCTGTCTGACACTCTCTATCACTCAATCACACACTCTGATACTCTCTATCACTCTCTATCACTCTCTATCACTCTCAGACACTCACAGACACTCTCAGACACTCGCTGTCACTCTCTATCACTCTCTGACACTCACTGTCACTCTCTGACGCTCTCTATCACTCTCTATCCCTCTCTGACACTCACTGACGCTCTCAGACTCTCTCTGTCACTCTCAGACACTCTCTATCACTCTCTGACACTCTCTGACACTCTCTATCACTCTATATCACACTCTGACACATTCTGACACTCTGTGACACACTCTGACACACCCTATCACACTCTCTGACGCTCTATATCACTCTCTATCACTCTCTGACACTCTCTACCACTCTCTTACAATCTCTGACACTCTCTATCACTCTCTGACACTCACTGACACTGTCAGACACTCTCTGTCACTCACTATCACTCTCTGACACTCTCTTTCACTCTCTGTCACTCTCAGACACTCTCAGACAGTCTCTATCACTCTCTGACTATTTCTATCACTCTCTGACACTCTCTGTCGCTCTCTGACACACTCTGACTCTCTCTGTCACTCTATGACACTCTCTGAAACTCTCAGACACTCTCTGTCACTCTCTATCACTCTCTGACACTCTATATCACTCTCTGACACTCTCTATCACTCTCTGACACTCTCAGAGGCTCTCTATCACTCTCTATCACTCACTGACACTCTCAGACACTTTCTATCACTCTCTGACACTCACTGACACTCTCAGACACCCTCTTTCACTCCCTGTCACACTCAGACACTCTCAGACACTCTCTATCACTCTCTGACACTCTCTGACACACTCTGACACTCTGTGACACACTCTGACACTCTATATCGCTCTATGACACTCTCAGAGGCTCTCTATCACTCTCTGTCACTCTCTGACACACTCTGACACTCTCAGACACTCACTGTCACTCTCTATCACTCTCTGACACTCTCTATCACTCTCTGACACTCTCAGAGGCTCTCTATCGCTCTCTATCAGTCACTGACACTCTCTGACACACTCTGACACTCTCTGACACTCTCTGTCACTCTCTGTCACTCTCTGACACTCTCTATCACTCTCTGACACTCTCAGAGGCTCTCTATCGCTCTCTATCAGTCACTGACACTCTCAGACACTTTCTATCACTCTCTGACACTCACTGACACTCTCAGACACTCTCTTTCACTCTCTGTCACTCTCTATCACTCTCTGACACTCTATCACTCTCTGACACTCTCTGTCACTCTCTATCACTCTCTGACACTCTCTATCACTCTCTGACACTCTCAGAGGCTCTCTATCACTCACTGACACTCTCAGACACTTTCTATCACTCTCTGACACTCACTGACACTCTCAGACACTCTCAGACACTCTCTTTCACTCTCTGTCACTCTCAGACACTCTCAGACACTCTCAGACACTCTCTAGCACTCTCTGACACTCTCTGACACTCTCTGACACACTCTGACACTCTGTGACACACTCTGACACTCTCTATCACTCTTTGACACTCTCTGACGCTCTATATCACTCTCTATCACTCTCTGACACTCTCTGTCACTCTCTTACAATCTCTGACTCTCTCTAACACTCTCTGACACTAACTGACACTCCCAGACACTCTCTGTCACTCACTATCACTCTCTGACACTCTCTTTCACTCTCTGTCACTCTCAGACACTCTCAGACACTCTCCATCACTCTCCGACACTCTCTATCACTCTCTGACACTGTCTGACACTCTCTAACACGCAGTGACACACTCTGAAACAATCTGTCACTCTCTATCACTCTCTTTCACACTCTGACACTCACTGAAACTCTCAGACACTCGCTGTCACTCTCAGACACTCTCTGTCTCTCTCAGACACTCTCTATCACTCTCTGACATTCTCTATCACTCTCTGACACTCTCTTTCACTCTTTGTCACTCTCAGACACTCTCAGACAGTCTTTATCACTCTCTGACACTCTCTATCACTCTCAGACACTCTCTGTCACTCTCTATCACTCTCTGACACTCTCTATCACTCTCTGACACTCTCTTTCACTCTCTGTCACTCTCAGACACTCTCAGACAGTCTCTATCACACTCTGACTCTCTCTATCACTCTCTGTCACTCTCTGACACTCGCTATCACTCTCAGACACTCTCTATCACTCTCTATCACTCTCTGACACACTCTGACACTCTCTGACACTCTCAGACACACTCTGTCACTCTCTATCACTCTCTGACACTCTCTATCACTCTCTGACACTCTCTATCACTCTCTATCACTCTCTTAGACTCTCTATCACTCTCTGACACTCTCTATCGCACTCTGACACTGTCTGACACTCTCCAACACGCAATGACACACTCTGAAACTCTCTATCACTCTCTATCCCTCTCTATCACACTCTGACACTCACTGAAACTCTCAGACACTCGCTGTCACTCTCAGACACTCTCTGTCACTCTCAGACACTCTCTATCACTCTCTGACACTCACTATCACTCTCTGACACTCTCTGTCGCTCTCTGACACACTCTGACTCTCTCTGTCACTCTATGACACTCTCTGAAACTCTCTGTCACTCTCTGTCACTCTCTGACACACTCTGACACTCTCTGTCACGCTCTATCACTCTCTGACACTCTCTGACACTCTCAGAGGCTCTCTATCACTCTCTGACACTCTATCACTCTCTGACACTCTCTATCACTCTCTATCACTCTCTTACACTCTCTATCACTCTCTGACACTCTCTGACACTCTCTATCACACTCTGACACTGTCTGACACTCTCAGACACTCTCTATCACTCTCTGACAGACAATGACACACTCTGAAACTCTCTATCACTCTCTATCACTCTCTATCACTTTCTGACACTCTCAATCACTCTCTGACTCTCTCTGACACTCTCTGACACACTCAGGCACTCTCTATCACTCTCTGACACTCTCTGACACTCTCTATCACTCTCTGTCACTCTCTGACACTCTTTAACACTCTCTGACACTCTCTATCACTCAATGACATTCTATGGCACTCTCTGACACTCTCTATCACTCTCCATCACGCTCTGACACACTCTGACACCCTCTGACACACTCTGGCACACTCTGACACTCTCTCTGACACTCTCTGACACTCTCTATCACTCTCTGTCACTCTCTGACACTCTCTGAAAATCTCAGAGGCTCTCTATAACTCTCGATCACTCTCTGACACTCTCAGGCACTCTCTATCGCTCTCTGACACTCTCTGACACACTCAATCACCCTCTATCACTCTCTGACACTCTCTATTACTCTATGACACTCTCTGACATTCTCCATCACTTCTGTCACTCTCTGACACACTCTGAAACTCTCAGACACTCTCTATCACTCTCTATCAATCTCTGTTACTCTCTGACACTCTCTGACACGCTCAGACACTCTCTATCACTCTCTGACACTCACTGACACTCTCAGACATTCTCTGTCACTCTCAGACACTCTCACACGCTCTCTATCACTCTCTGGCGCTCTCTGACACTCTCTGAAACTCTCTGACACTCTCAGACACACTCAATCACTCTCTATCACTCTCTGACACTCTCTGACACTCTCTATCACTCGTTGACACTCTCTGACACACTCTATCACTCTCTATCACTCTCTATCACTCTCTGACACAATCTGACACTCTCTGACACTCTCAGACACTCTCTATCACACTCAATCACTCTCTGAAACTCTCTATCCGTTTCTGACACTCTCAATCACTCTCTGACTTTCTCTGACACTCTCTGACACTCTCAGACTCTCCCTATCACTCTCTGACACTCTCTGACACTCTCAGACACTCTCCATCACACTCAATCACTCTCTGACACTCTCTGACACACTGTGACAATCTCAGACACACTCTATCACACTCCGTATCACTCTCTGACACTCAGTGACACTCTCTATCACTCTCTGACACTCTCTATCACTCTCTATCACTCTCTGACACTCTCTGACACTCTCTATCACTCTCTATTACTCTCTGTCACTCTCTATCACTCTCTGACACTCTCAATCACTCTCTATCACTCTCTGACACGCTCTATCACTCTCTGACACTCTCTGTCACTCTGTATCACTCTCTGACACTCTCTGACACTCTCTGACACACTCTGACACACTCTGACAATCTCTGACACTCTCTGACACTCTCTATCACTCTCTGACACTCTCTGACACTCTCAGAGGCTCTCTATCACTCTCTGACACTCTATCACTCTCTGACACTCTCCATCACTCTCTATCACTCTCTTACACTCTCTATCACTCTCTGACATTCTCTGACACTCTCTATCACACTCTGACACTGTCTGACACTCTCCGACACTCTCAGACACTCTCTATCACTCTCTGACAGACAATGACACACTCTGAAACTCTCTATCACTCTCTATCACTCTCTATCGCTTTCTGACACTCTCAATCACTCTCTGACTCTCTCTGACACACTCAGGCACTCTCTATCACTCTCTGACACTCTCTGACACTCTCTGACACTCTCTATCACTCTCTGTCACTCTCTGACACTCTTTAACACTCTCTGACACTCTCTATCACTCAATGACATTCTATGGCACTCTCTGACACTCTCTATCACTCTCCATCACGCTCTGACACACTCTGACACCCTCTGACACACTCTGGCACACTCTGACACTCTCTCTGACACTCTCTGACACTCTCTATCACTCTCTGTCACTCTCTGACACTCTCTGAAAATCTCAGAGGCTCTCTATAACTCTCTATCACTCTCTGACACTCTCAGGCACTCTCTATCGCTCTCTGACACTCTCTGACACACTCAATCACACTCTATCACTCACTGACACTCTCTATTACTCTATGACACTCTCTGACATTCTCTATCACTCTCTGTCACTCTCTGACACACTCTGAAACTCTCAGACACTCTCTATCACTCTCTATCAATCTCTGTTACTCTCTGACACTCTCTGACACGCTCAGACACTCTCTATCACTCTCTGACACTCACTGACACTCTCAGACATTCTCTGTCACTCTCAGACACTCTCACACGCTCTCTATCACTCTCTGGCACTCTCTGACACTCTCTGACACTCTCTGACACTCTCAGACACACTCAATCACTCTCTATCACTCTCTGACACTCTCTGACACTCTCTATCACTCTTTGACACTCTCTGACACACTCTATCACTCTCTATCACTCTCTATCACTCTCTGACACAATCTGACACTCTCTGACACTCTCAGACACTCTCTATCACACTCAATCACTCTCTGAAACTCTCTATCAGTTTCTGACACTCTCAATCACTCTCTGACTTTCTCTGACACTCTCTGACACTCTCAGACTCTCCCTATCACTCTCTGACACTCTCTGACACTCTCAGACACTCTCCATCACACTCAATCACTCTCTGACACACTGTGACAATCTCAGACACACTCTATCACACTCCGTATCACTCTCTGACACTCAGTGACACTCTCTATCACTCTCTGACACTCTCTATCACTCTCTGACACTCTCTATCACTCTCTATTACTCTCTGTCACTCTCTATCACTCTCTGACACTCTCTATCACTCTCTATCACTCTCTGACACGCTCTATCACTCTCTGACACTCTCTGTCACTCTGTATCACTCTCTGACACTCTCTGACACACTCTGACACACTCTGACACACTCTGACAATCTCTGACACTCTCTGACACTCTCTGACACTCTCTGACACTCTCTGACACTCTCAGAGGCTCTCTATCACTCTCTGACACTCTCAGACACTCTCTATCACTCTCTGACACTCACTGACACTCTCAGACAATCTCAGACACTCTCTATCACTCTCTATCACTCTCTTACACTCTCTGACACACTCAATCACTCTCTATCACTCTCTGACACTCTCTGACACTCTCTATCACTCTCTGACTCTCTCTGACACTCTCTATCACACTCTGACACTGTCTGACACTCTCCGACACTCTCAGACACTCTCTATCACTCTCTGACAGACAATGACACACTCTGAAACTCTCTATCACTCTCTATCACTCTCTATCACTTTCTGACACTCTCAATCACTCTCTGACTCTCTCTGACACTCTCTGACACACTCAGGCACTCTCTATCACTCTCTGACACTCTCTGACACTCTCTGACACTCTCTATCACTCTCTGTCACTCTCTGACACTCTTTAACACTCTCTGACACTCTCTATCACTCAATGACATTCTATGGCTCTCTCTGACACTCTCTATCACTCTCCATCACGCTCTGACACACTCTGACACCCTCTGACACACTCTGGCACACTCTGACACTCTCTCTGACACTCTCTGACACTCTCTATCACTCTCTGTCACTCTCTGACACTCTCTGAAAATCTCAGAGGCTCTCTATAACTCTCTATCACTCTCTGACACTCTCAGGCACTCTCTATCGCTCTCTGACACTCTCTGACACACTCAATCACCCTCTATCACTCTCTGACACTCTCTATTACTCTATGACACTCTCTGACATTCTCCATCACTTCTGTCACTCTCTGACACACTCTGAAACTCTCAGACACTCTCTATCACTCTCTATCAAGCTCTGTTACTCTCTGACACTCTCTGACACGCTCAGACACTCTCTATCACTCTCTGACACTCACTGACACTCTCAGACATTCTCTGTCACTCTCAGACACTCTCACACGCTCTCTATCACTCTCTGGCACTCTCTGACACTCTCTGACACTCTCTGACACTCTCAGACACACTCAATCACGCTCTATCACTCTCTGACACTCTCTGACACTCTCTATCACTCTTTGACACTCTCTGACACGCTCTATCACTCTCTATCACTCTCTGACACAATCTGACACTCTCTGACACTCTCAGACAGTCTCTATCACACTCAATCACTCTCTGAAACTCTCTATCAGTTTCTGACACTCTCAATCACTCTCTGACTTTCTCTGACACTCTCTGACACTCTCAGACTCTCCCTATCACTCTCTGACACTCTCTGACACTCTCAGACACTCTCCATCACACTCAATCACTCTCTGAAACTCTCTATCAGTTTCTGACACTCTCAATCACTCTCTGACTTTCTCTGACACTCTCTGACACTCTCAGACTCTCCCTATCACTCTCTGACACTCACTGACGCTCTCTGACACACTGTGACAATCTCAGACACACTCTATCACACTCCGTATCACTCTCTGACACTCAGTGACACTCTCTATCACTCTCTGACACTCTCTATCACTCTCTATCACTCTCTATCACTCTCTGACACTCTCTGACACTCTCTATCACCCTCTATTACTCTCTGTCACTCTCTATCACTCTCTGACACTCTCTATTACTCTCTATCACTCTCTGACACGCTCTATCACTCTCTGACATTCTCTGTCACTCTGTATCACTCTCTGACACTCTCTGACACACTCTGACACACTCTGACAATCTCTGACACTCTCTGACACTCTCTATCACTCTCTGACACTCTCTGACACTCTCAGAGGCTCTCTTTCACTCTCTGACACTCTCAGACACGCTCTATCACTCTCTGACACTCACTGACACTCTCAGACATTCTCTGTCATTCTCTGTCACTCTCAGACAATCTCAGACACTCTCTATCACTCTCTTACACTCTGTGACACACTCAATCACTCTCTATCACTCTCTGACGCTCTCTGACGCTCTCAGACACTCTCTAACACTCTGCAACACTCTCTAACACTCTCTGACGCTCTCTGGCACACTCAGACACTCTCTATCACTCTCTGACACTCACTGACATTCTCAGACACACTCTATCACTCTCTGGCACTCTCTGACACTCTCTGACACTCTCTGATACTCTCCGACGCTCTCAGACACTCTCTATCAATCTGTATCACTCTCGGACACTCTCTGACACTCTCGGACACTCTCTATCACTCTCTGACACTCTCTGGCACACTCAGACACTCTCTATCACTCTCTTACACTCACTGACATACTCAGACACTCTCTTTCACTCTCTGTCACTCTCAGATACTCTCAGACACTCTCTATCACTCTCTGACACTCTCTATCGCTCTCTGACACTCTCTGACACACTCAATCACTCTCTATCACTCTCTGACACACTCTGACTCTCTCTATCACTCTATGACACTCTCTGACACTCTCTATCACTCTCTGTCACTCTCTGACACACTCTGACACTCTCTGTCACTCTCTGTCACTCTCTATCACTCTCGGACACTCTCTATCACTCTCTGACACTCTCTGACACTCTCTGTCACTCTCTGACACTCTCTGACACACTCAGACATTCTGTGACACACTCTGACACTCTCTGTCACTTTCTGACACTCTCTATCACTCTCTTGCACTCTGACACTCTCTATCACTCGCTGACACTCACTGACACTCTCAGACCCTCTCTGTCACTCACTATCACTCTCTGATACTCTCTATCACTCTCTGAATCTCTCTGACACCCTCAGAGGCTCTCTATCACACTCTATCACTCACTGACACGCTCAGACACTCTCTATCACTCTCTGACACTCACTGACACTCTCAGACACTCTCTTTCACTCTGTGTCAGTCTCAAACACTCTCAGACACTCTCTATCACTCTCTGACACTCTCTATCACTCTCTGACACTCTCTATCGCTCTCTGACACTCTCTGACACAGTCAATCACTCTCTATCACTCTCTGACACACTCTGACTCTCTCTATCACTCGATGACACTCTCTGACACTCTCTATCACTCTCTGTCACTCTCTGACACACTCTGACACTCTCTGACACTCTCAGACACTCTCTGTCACTCTCTATCACTCTCTGACACTCTCTGTCACTCTCTGACACTCTCTATCACTCTCTGACACTCTCTGACACTCTCAGAGGCTCTCTATCACTCTCTATCGCTCACTGACACTCTCAGTCACTCTCTATCACTCTCTGACACTCACTGACACTCTCAGACACTCTCTTTCACTCTCTGTCACTCTCAGACACTCTCAGAAACTCTCAGACACTCTCTATCACTCTGACACTCTCTATCTCTCTCTGACACTCTCTATCGCTCTCTGACACTCTCTGACACACTCAATCACTCTATATCACTCTCTGACACACTCTGACACTCTCTATCAATCTATGACACTCTCTATCACTCTCTTACACTCTCCATCACTCTCTGACACTTGATCACTCTCAATCATTCTCAATCACTCTCAATCACTGTTTGACACTCTCGGACACTCTCAGACACTCTCTATCACTCTCTGAAACTCTCCATCTCTCTCTATCACACTCTGACACTCTCTATCTCTCTCTATCTCTCTCCATCACTCTCTGACACTTTCAGACACTCTCAGACACACTCTACCACTCTGACACTCTCTATCACTCTCTGACAGACTCTGACACTCTCTGACACTCTCAGACACTCTCTGTCACTCTCTTTCACTCTCTGACACTCTCTATCACTCTCTGACACTCTCTGTCACTCTCTGACACTCTCTGACACACTCAGACACTCTGTGACACACTCTGACACTCTCTATCACTTTCTGACACTCTCTATCACTCTCTTACACTCTGACACTCTCTATCACTCTCTGACACTCACTGACACTCTCAGACCCCCACTGTCACTCACTATCACTCTCTGATACTCTCTATCACTCTCTGAATCTCTCTGAAACCCTCAGAGGCTCTCTATCACACTCTATCACTCACTGACACTCTCAGACACTCTCTATCACTCTCTGACACTCACTGACACTCTCAGACACTCTCTTTCACTCTGTGTCACTCTCAAACACTCTCAGACACTCTCTATCACTCTCTGACACTCTCTATCACTCTCTGACACTCTCTATCGCTCTCTGACACACTCTGAAGCTCTCTATCACTCTATGACACTCTCTGACACTCTCTATCACTCTCTGTCACTCTCTGACACACACTGACACTCTCTGACTCTCTCAGACACTCTCTGTCACTCTCTATCACTCTCAGACACTCTCTGTCACTCTCTATCACTCTCTGACACTCACTGACACTCTCAGACTCTCTCTTTCACTCTCTGTCACTCTCAGACACTCTCTATCACTCTGACACTCTCTATCTCTCTCTGACACTCTCTATCGCTCTCTGACACTGTCTGACACACTCAATCACTGTCTATCACGCTCTGACACACTCTGACACTCTCTATCACTATATGACACTCTCTGACACTCTCTATCACTCTCTATCACTCTCTGACACTCTCTATCACTCTCTATCACTCTCTGACACTCTCTATCACTCTCTATCACTCTCTGACACTCTCTATCACTCTCTATTACACTCTGTCACTCTCTATCACTCTCTGACGCTCTCTATCACTCTCTATCACTCTCTGACACGCTCTATCACTCTCTGACACTCTCTGTCACTCTGTATCACTCTCTGACACTCTCTGACACACTCTGACACACTCTGACAATCTCTGACACTCTCTGACACTCTCTATCAGTCTCTGACACTCTCTGACACTCTCAGAGGCTCTCTATCACTCTCTGACACTCTCAGACACTCTCTATCACTCTCTGACACTCACTGACACTCTCAGACATTCTCTGTCACTCTCAGACAATCTCAGACACTCTCTATCACTCTCTTACACTCTCTGACACACTCAATCACTCTCTATCACTCTCTGACACTCTCTGACACTCTCTATCACTCTATGACACTCTCTGTCACTCTCTATCACTCTCTGTCCCTCTCTGATACACTCTGACACTCTCTGACACTCTCAGACACCCTCTGTCACTCTCTATCACTCTCTGACACTCTTTATCACTCTCGGACAATCTCTATCACTCTCTGACACTCTCTCGCACTCACTGACACACTCAGACACTCTCTGTCATTCTCAGACACTCTCTGTCACTCTCTTTATCACTCACTGACAATCCCAGACACTCTCTGACACTCTCTATCACTCTCTATCACTCTCTGACACTCTCAGACACTCTCTATCACTCTCTAACACTCACTGACACTCTCAGACATTGTCTGTCACTCTCTGTCACTCTCAGACACTCTCCGACACTCTCTATCACTCTCTATCGCTCTCTTACACTCTCTGACACTCTCTATCACTCTATGACACTCTCTGACACTCTCTCTCACTCTCTGTCACTCTCTGACACACTCTGACACTCTCTGACTGTCTCTGACACTCTCTGTCACTCTCTATCACTCTCTGACACTCTCTATCACTCTCTGACACTCCCAGACACTCTCTGTCACTCTCAGACACTCTCTGTCACTCTCTGTCACTCTCTGACACACTCTGACACTCTCTGACAGTCTCTGACACTCTCTGTCACTGTCTATCACTCTCTATCACTCTCTTACACTCTCTGACACACTCAATCACTCTCTATCACTCTCTGACACTCTCTATCACTCTATGACACTCTCTGTCACTCTCTATCACTCTCTGTCACTCTCTGACACACTCTGACACTCTCTGACACTCTCAGACACCCTCTGTCACTCTCTATCACTCTCTGACACTCTCTATCACTCTCGGACTATCTCTATCACTCTCTGACACTCTCTCGCACTCACTGACACACTCAGACACTCTCTGTCACTCTCAGACACTCTCTGACAGTCTCTGACACTCTCTGTCACTCTCTATCACTCTCTGACACTCTCTATCACTCTCTGACACTCCCAGACACTCTCTGTCACTCTCAGACACTCTCTGTCACTCTCCGACTCTCTCAGACACTCTCAAACTCTCTCTATCACTCTCTGACACTCTCTATCACCCTCTGACACTCTCTTTCGCTCTCTGACACTCTCTGTCACTCTCTGATAATCTCAGACACTCTCTCTCACTCTCTGACACTCTCTATCACTCTCTGACACACTCTGACACTCTCAGACACTCTCTGTCACTCTCTATCAATCTCTGATACTCTCTGACACGCTCAGACACTCTCTATCACTCTCTGACACTCACTGACACTCTCAGACATTCTCTGTCACTCTCAGACATTCTCAGACAGTCTCTATCACTCTCTGGCACTCTCTGACACTCTCTGACACTCTCAGACACCCTCAATCACTCTCTATCACTCTCTGACACACTCTATCACTCTCTATCACTCTCTATCACTCTCTGACACCAACTGACACTCTCTGACACTCTCAGACACTCTCTGTCACTCTATATCACTCTCTGAAACTCTCTATCACTTTCTGACACTCTCAATCACTCTCTGACTTTCTCTGACACTCTCTGACACTCTCTGACACTCTCTGACACTCTCTGACACTCTCTGACACTCTCAGACACTCTCTATCACTCTCTGACACTCTCTGACACTCTCTGACACTCTCAGACACACTCTATCACACTCTATCACTCTCTGACACTCTCTGACACACTGTGACAATCTCAGACACACTCTATCACACTCCGTATCACTCTCTGACACTCTCTGACAATCTCTATCACTCTCTGATACTCTCTATCACTCTCGATCACTCTCTGACAATCTCTATCACTCTCTTTCGCTCTCTGACACGATCTGTCACTCTCTGACACTCTCTATCACTCTGTATCACTCTCTGACACTCTCTGACACACTCTGACACTCTCTGACACTCTCTGACACTCTCTCTCACTCTCTGACAGTCTCTGGCACTCTCAGAGGCTCTCTATCACTCTCTATCACTCTCTGACACTCTCAGGCACTCTCTTTCACTCTGTGTCACTCTCAAACACTCTCAGACACTCTCTATCACACTCTGACACTCTCTATCACTCTCTGACACTCTCTATCACTCTCTGAAACTCTCTGACACAGTCAATCACTCTCTATCACTCTCTGACACACTTTGACTCCCTCTATCACTCTATGACACTCTCTGACACTCTCTATCACTCTCTGTCACTCTCTGACACACTCTGACAATCTCTGACACTCTCAGACACTCTCTGACACTCTCTATCACTCTCTGACACTCTCTATCACTCTCTGACACTCTCTGACACTCTCAGAGGCTCTCTATCACTCTCTATCGCTCACTGACACTCTCAGACACTCTCTATCACTCTCTGACACTCTCAGACACTCTCTATCACTCTGACACTCTCTATCTCTCTCTGACACTCTCTATCGCTCTCTGACACTCTCTGACACACTCAATCACTCTCTATCACTCTCTGACACACTCTGACACTCTCTATCACTCTATGACACTCTCTGACACTCTCTCTCACTCTCTATCACTCTCTGACAGACTCTGACACTCTCTGACACTCTCAGACACTCTCTGTCACTCTCTATCACTCTCTGACACTCTATCACTCTCTGACGCTCTATATCAATCTCTTTCACTCTCGTACACTCTCTATCACTCTCTATCAATCTCTGACACTCTCTATCACACTCTGACACTGTCTGACACTCTCTGACACTCTCAGACACTCTCTATCACTCTCTGACAGACAATGACACACTCTGAAACTCTCTATCAATCTCGATCACTCTCTATCACTTTCTGACACTCTCAACACTCTCTCTCACTCTCTATCACTCTCTGACAGACTCTGACACTCTCTGACACTCTCTGTCACTCTCTATCACTCTCTGACACTCTATCACTCTCTGACGCTCTCTATCAATCTCTTTCACTCTCGTACACTCTCTATCACTCTCTATCACTCTCTGACACTCTCTATCACACTCTGACTCTCTCTGATACTCTCTGACACTCTCTGACACACTCAGGCACTCTCTATCACTCTCTGACACTCTCTGACACTCTCTGACACTCTCTGACACTCTCTGACACTCTCTATCACTCTCTGACACTCTCTGACACACTCTGACACTCACAGACACGCTCTATCACACTCCGTATCACTCTCTGACACTCTGTGACACTCTCTATCACTCTCTGACACTCTCTATCACTCTCCGACACTCTCTATCGCTCTCTGACACTCTCTGACACTCTCTATCACTCTCTATCACTCTCTGACACTCTTTAACACTCTCTGACACTCTCTATCACTCAATGACATTCTATGGCACTCTCTGACACTCTCTATCACTCTCCATCACGCTCTGACACACTCTGACACCCTCTGACACACTCTGGCACACTCTGGCACACTCTGACACTCTCTCTGACACTCTCTATCACTCTCTGACACTCTCTATCACTCTCTGTCACTCACTGACACTCTCTGACACTCTCTGACACTCTCTATCGCTCTCTGACACACTCTGACTCTCTCTATCACTCTATGACACTCTCTGACACTCTCTGACACTCTCAGACACTCTCAGACACTCTCTGTCACTCTCTATCACTCTCAGACACTCTCTGTCACTCTCTATCACTCTCTGACACTCACTGACACTCTCAGACACTCTCTTTCACTCTCTGTCACTCTCTGTCACTCTCAGACACTCTCAGACACTCTCTATCACTCTGACACTCTCTATCTCTCTCTGACACTATCTATCGCTCTCTGACACTGTCTGACACACTCAATCACTGTCTATCACTCTCTGACACACTCTGACACTCTCTATCACTCTATGACACTCTCTGACACTCTCAGACACTATCGATCACACTGACACTCTCTATCTCTCTCTGACACTCTCTATCGCTCTCTGACACTGTCTGACACACTCAATCACTGTCTATCACTCTCTGACACACTCTGACACTCTCTATCACTCTATGACACTCTCTGACACTCTCTATCACTCTCTATCACTCTCTGACACTCTATATCACTCTCTGACACTCTCTGACACTCTCTATCACTCTCTATTACTCTCTGTCACTCTCTATCACACTCTGACACTCTCTATCACTCTCTATCACTCTCTGACACGCTCTATCACTCTCTGACACTCTCTGTCAATCTGTATCACTCTCTGACACTCTCTGACACACTCTGACACTCTCTGACAATCTCTGACACTCTCTGACACTCTCTATCACTCTCTGACACTCTCAGACACTCTCTATCGCTCTCTGACACTCACTGACACTCTCAGACATTCTCTGTCACTCTCTGTCACTCTCAGACAATCTCAGACACTCTCTATCACTCTCTTACACTCTCTGACACACTCAATCACTCTCTATCACTCTCTGACACTCTCTGACAATCTCTATCACTCTATGACACTCTCTGTCACTCTCTATCACTCTCTGTCACTCTCTGACACACTCTGACACTCTCTGACACTCTCAGACACCCTCTGTCACTCTCTATCACTCTCTGACACTCTCTATCACTCTCGGACAATCTCTATCACTCTCTGACACTCTCTCGCACTCACTGACACACTCAGACACTCTCTGTCACTCTCAGACACCCTCTGTCACTCTCTATCACTCTCTGACACTCTCTATCACTCTCGGACAATCTCTATCACTCTCTGACACTCTCTCGCACTCACTGACACACTCAGACACTCTCTGTCACTCTCAGACACTCTCAGACACTCTCTATCACTCTGACACTCTCTATCTCTCTCTGACACTCTCTATCGCTCTCTGACACTCTCTGACACACTCAATCACTCTCTATCACTCTCTGACACTCTCTATCACTCTCGGACAATCTCTATCACTCTCTGACACTCTCTCGCACTCACTGACACACTCAGACACTCTCTGTCACTCTCAGACACTCTCAGACACTCTCTATCACTCTGACACTCTCTATCTCTCTCTGACACTCTCTATCGCTCTCTGACACTCTCGTACACTCTCTATCACTCTCTATCAATCTCTGACACTCTCTATCACACTCTGACACTGTCTGACACTCTCTGACACTCTCAGACACTCTCTATCACTCTCTGACAGACAATGACACACTCTGAAACTCTCTATCAATCTCGATCACTCTCTATCACTTTCTGACACTCTCAACACTCTCTCTCACTCTCTATCACTCTCTGACAGACTCTGACACTCTCTGACACTCTCAGACACTCTCTGTCACTCTCTATCACTCTCTGACACTCTATCACTCTCTGACGCTCTCTATCAATCTCTTTCACTCTCGTACACTCTCTATCACTCTCTATCACTCTCTGACACTCTCTATCACACTCTGACTCTCTCTGATACTCTCTGACACTCTCTGACACACTCAGGCACTCTCTATCACTCTCTGACACTCTCTGACACTCTCTGACACTCTCTGACACTCTCTATCACTCTCTGACACTCTCTGACACACTCTGACACTCACAGACACGCTCTATCACACTCCGTATCACTCTCTGACACTCTGTGACACTCTCTATCACTCTCTGACACTCTCTATCACTCTCCGACAGTCTCTATCACTCTCCGACACTCTCTATCGCTCTCTGACACTCTCTGACACTCTCTATCACTCTCTATGACTCTCTGACACTCTTTAACACTCTCTGACACTCTCTATCACTCAATGACATTCTATGGCACTCTCTGACACTCTCTATCACTCTCCATCACGCTCTGACACACTCTGACACCCTCTGACACACTCTGGCACACTCTGGCACACTCTGACACTCTCTCTGACACTCTCTATCACTCTCTGACACTCTCTATCACTCTCTGACACTCACTGACACTCTCTGACACTCTCTGACACTCTCTATCGCTCTCTGACACACTCTGACTCTCTCTATCACTCTATGACACTCTCTGACACTCTCTGACACTCTCAGACACTCTCTGTCACTCTCTATCACTCTCAGACACTCTCTGTCACTCTCTATCACTCTCTGACACTCACTGACACTCTCAGACACTCTCTTTCACTCTCTGTCACTCTCAGACACTCTCAGACACTCTCTATCACTCTGACACTCTCTATCTCTCTCTGACACTATCTATCGCTCTCTGACACTGTCTGACACACTCAATCACTGTCTATCACTCTCTGACACACTCTGACACTCTCTATCACTCTATGACACTCTCTGACACTCTCAGACACTATCGATCACACTGACACTCTCTATCTCTCTCTGACACTCTCTATCGCTCTCTGACACTGTCTGACACACTCAATCACTGTCTATCACTCTCTGACACACTCTGACACTCTCTATCACTCTATGACACTCTCTGACACTCTCTATCACTCTCTATCACTCTCTGACACTCTATATCACTCTCTGACACTCTCTGACACTCTCTATCACTCTCTATTACTCTCTGTCACTCTCTATCACTCTCTGACACTCTCTATCACTCTCTATCACTCTCTGACACGCTCTATCACTCTCTGACACTCTCTGTCACTCTGTATCACTCTCTGACACTCTCTGACACACTCTGACACTCTCTGACACTCTCTGACACTCTCTATCACTCTCTGACACTCTCAGACACTCTCTATCGCTCTCTGACACTCACTGACACTCTCAGACATTCTCTGTCACTCTCTGTCACTCTCAGACAATCTCAGACACTCTATCACTCTCTTACACTCTCTGACACACTCAATCACTCTCTATCACTCTCTGACACTCTCTGACAATCTCTATCACTCTATGACACTCTCTGTCACTCTCTATCACTGTCTGTCACTCTCTGACACACTCTGACACTCTCTGACACTCTCAGACACACTCTGTCACTCTCTATCACTCTCTGACACTCTCTATCACTCTCGGACAATCTCTATCACTCTCTGACACTCTCTCGCACTCACTGACACACTCAGACACTCTCTGTCACTCTCAGACACTCTCTGTCACTCTCTCTATCACTCACTGACAATCCCAGACACTCTCTGACACTCTCTATCACTCTCTATCACTCTCTGACACTCTCAGACACTCTCTATCGCTCTCTGACACTCACTGACACTCTCAGACATTCTCTGTCACTCTCTGTCACTCTCAGACAATCTCAGACACTCTCTATCACTCTCTTACACTCTCTGACACACTCAATCACTCTCTATCACTCTCTGACACTCTCTGACATTCTCTATCACTCTATGACACTCTCTGTCACTCTCTATCACTCTCTGTCACTCTCTGACACACTCTGACACTCTCTGACACTCTCAGACACCCTCTGTCACTCTCTATCACTCTCTGACACTCTCTATCACTCTCGGACAATCTCTATCACTCTCTGACACTCTCTCGCACTCACTGACACACTCAGACACTCTCTGTCACTCTCAGACACTCTCTGTCACTCTCTCTATCACTCACTGACAATCCCAGACACTCTCTGACACTCTCTATCACTCTCTATCACTCTCGGACACTCTCAGACACTCTCTATCACTCTCTGACACTCACTGACACTCTCAGACATTGTCTGTCACTCTCTGTCACTCTCAGACACTCTCAGACACTCTCTATCACTCTCTATCGCTCTCTTACACTCTCTGACACTCTCTATCACACTCTGACACTGTCTGACACTCTCTGACACTCTCAGACACTCTCTATCACTCTCTGACAGACAATGACACACTCTGAAACTCTCTATCAATCTCGATCACTCTCTATCACTTTCTGACACTCTCAACACTCTCTCTCACTCTCTATCACTCTCTGACAGACTCTGACACTCTCTGACACTCTCAGACACTCTCTGTCACTCTCTATCACTCTCTGACACTCTATCACTGTCTGACGCTCTCTATCAATCTCTTTCACTCTCGTACACTCTCTATCACTCTCTATCACTCTCTGACACTCTCTATCACACTCTGACTCTCTCTGATACTCTCTGACACTCTCTGACACACTCAGGCACTCTCTATCACTCTCTGACACTCTCTGACACTCTCTGACACTCTCTGACACTCTCTATCACTCTCTGACACTCTCTGACACACTCTGACACTCACAGACACGCTCTATCACACTCCGTATCACTCTCTGACACTCTGTGACACTCTCTATCACTCTCTGACACTCTCTATCACTCTCCGCCACTCTCTATCACTCTCCGACACTCTCTATCGCTCTCTGACACTCTCTGACACTCTCTATCACTCTCTATCACTCTCTGACACTCTTTAACACTCTCTGACACTCTCTATCACTCAATGACATTCTATGGCACTCTCTGACACTCTCTATCACTCTCCATCACGCTCTGACACACTCTGACACCCTCTGACACACTCTGGCACACTCTGGCACACTCTGACACTCTCTCTGACACTCTCTATCACTCTCTGACACTCTCTATCACTCTCTGTCACTCACTGACACTCTCTGACACTCTCTGACACTCTCTATCGCTCTCTGACACACTCTGACTCTCTCTATCACTCTATGACACTCTCTGACACTCTCTGACACTCTCAGACACTCTCTGTCACTATCTATCACTCTCAGACACTCTCTGTCACTCTCTATCACTCTCTGACACTCACTGACACTCTCAGACACTCTCTTTCACTCTCTGTCACTCTCAGACACTCTCAGACACTCTCTATCACTCTGACACTCTCTATCTCTCTCTGACACTATCTATCGCTCTCTGACACTGTCTGACACACTCAATCACTGTCTATCACTCTCTGACACACTCTGACACTCTCTATCACTCTATGACACTCTCTGACACTCTCAGACACTATCGATCACACTGACACTCTCTATCTCTCTCTGACACTCTCTATCGCTCTCTGACACTGTCTGACACACTCAATCACTGTCTATCACTCTCTGACACACTCTGACACTCTCTATCACTCTATGACACTCTCTGACACTCTCTATCACTCTCTGACACTCTATATCACTCTCTGACACTCTCTGACACTCTCTATCACTCTCTATTACTCTCTGTCACTCTCTATCACTCTCTGACACTCTCTATCACTCTCTATCACTCTCTGACACGCTCTATCACTCTCTGACACTCTCTGTCACTCTGTATCACTCTCTGACACTCTCTGACACACTCTGACACTCTCTGACAATCTCTGACACTCTCTGACACTCTCTATCACTCTCTGACACTCTCAGACACTCTCTATCGCTCTCTGACACTCACTGACACTCTCAGACATTCTCTGTCACTCTCTGTCACTCTCAGACAATCTCAGACACTCTATCACTCTCTTACACTCTCTGACACACTCAATCACTCTCTATCACTCTCTGACACTCTCTGACAATCTCTATCACTCTATGACACTCTCTGTCACTCTCTATCACTGTCTGTCACTCTCTGTCACTCTCTGACACACTCTGACACTCTCTGACACTCTCAGACACCCTCTGTCACTCTCTATCACTCTCTGACACTCTCTATCACTCTCGGACAATCTCTATCACTCTCTGACACTCTCTCGCACTCACTGACACACTCAGACACTCTCTGTCACTCTCAGACACTCTCTGTCACTCTCTCTATCACTCACTGACAATCCCAGACACTCTCTGACACTCTCTATCACTCTCTATCACTCTCTGACACTCTCAGACACTCTCTATCGCTCTCTGACACTCACTGACACTCTCAGACATTCTCTGTCACTCTCTGTCACTCTCAGACAATCTCAGACACTCTCTATCACTCTCTTACACTCTCTGACACACTCAATCACTCTCTATCACTCTCTGACACTCTCTGACATTCTCTATCACTCTATGACACTCTCTGTCACTCTCTATCACTCTCTGTCACTCTCTGACACACTCTGACACTCTCTGACACTCTCAGACACCCTCTGTCACTCTCTATCACTCTCTGACACTCTCTATCACTCTCGGACAATCTCTATCACTCTCTGACACTCTCTCGCACTCACTGACACACTCAGACACTCTCTGTCACTCTCAGACACTCTCTGTCACTCTCTCTATCACTCACTGACAATCCCAGACACTCTCTGACACTCTCTATCACTCTCTATCACTCTCGGACACTCTCAGACACTCTCTATCACTCTCTGACACTCACTGACACTCTCAGACATTGTCTGTCACTCTCTGTCACTCTCAGACACTCTCAGACACTCTCTATCACTCTCTATCGCTCTCTTACACTCTCTGACACTCTCTATCACACTCTGACACTGTCTGACACTCTCTGACACTCTCAGACACTCTCTATCACTCTCTGACAGACAATGACACACTCTGAAACTCTCTATCAATCTCGATCACTCTCTATCACTTTCTGACACTCTCAACACTCTCTCTCACTCTCTATCACTCTCTGACAGACTCTGACACTCTCTGACACTCTCAGACACTCTCTGTCACTCTCTATCACTCTCTGACACTCTATCACTCTCTGACGCTCTCTATCAATCTCTTTCACTCTCGTACACTCTCTATCACTCTCTATCACTCTCTGACACTCTCTATCACACTCTGACTCTCTCTGATACTCTCTGACACTCTCTGACACACTCAGGCACTCTCTATCACTCTCTGACACTCTCTGACACTCTCTGACACTCTCTGACACTCTCTATCACTCTCTGACACTCTCTGACACACTCTGACACTCACAGACACGCTCTATCACACTCCGTATCACTCTCTGACACTCTGTGACACTCTCTATCACTCTCTGACACTCTCTATCACTCTCCGACACTCTCTATCACTCTCCGACACTCTCTATCGCTCTCTGACACTCTCTGACACTCTCTATCACTCTCTATCACTCTCTGACACTCTTTAACACTCTCTGACACTCTCTATCACTCAATGACATTCTATGGCACTCTCTGACACTCTCTATCACTCTCCATCACGCTCTGACACACTCTGACACCCTCTGACACACTCTGGCACACTCTGGCACACTCTGACACTCTCTCTGACACTCTCTATCACTCTCTGACACTCTCTATCACTCTCTGTCACTCACTGACACTCTCTGACACTCTCTGACACTCTCTATCGCTCTCTGACACACACTGACTCTCTCTATCACTCTATGACACTCTCTGACACTCTCTGACACTCTCAGACACTCTCTGTCACTCTCTATCACTCTCAGACACTCTCTGTCACTCTCTATCACTCTCTGACACTCTCTGTCACTCTCTATCACTCTCTGACACTCACTGACACTCTCAGACACTCTCTTTCACTCTCTGTCACTCTCAGACACTCTCAGACACTCTCTATCACTCTGACACTCTCTATCTCTCTCTGACACTATCTATCGCTCTCTGACACTGTCTGACACACTCAATCACTGTCTATCACTCTCTGACACACTCTCAGACACTCTCTATCACTCTATGACACTCTCTGACACTCTCAGACACTATCGATCACACTGACACTCTCTATCTCTCTCTGACACTCTCTATCGCTCTCTGACACTGTCTGACACACTCAATCACTGTCTATCACTCTCTGACACACTCTGACACTCTCTATCACTCTATGACACTCTCTGACACTCTCTATCACTCTCTATCACTCTCTGACACTCTATATCACTCTCTGACACTCTCTGACACTCTCTATCACTCTCTATTACTCTCTGTCACTCTCTATCACTCTCTGACACTCTCTATCACTCTCTATCACTCTCTGACACGCTCTATCACTCTCTGACACTCTCTGTCACTCTGTATCACTCTCTGACACTCTCTGACACACTCTGACACTCTCTGACAATCTCTGACACTCTCTGACACTCTCTATCACTCTCTGACACTCTCAGACACTCTCTATCGCTCTCTGACACTCACTGACACTCTCAGACATTCTCTGTCACTCTCTGTCACTCTCAGACAATCTCAGACACTCTCTATCACTCTCTTACACTCTCTGACACACTCAATCACTCTCTATCACTCTCTGACACTCTCTGACAATCTCTATCACTCTATGACACTCTCTGTCACTCTCTATCACTCTCTGTCACTCTCTGACACACTCTGACACTCTCTGACACTCTCAGACACCCTCTGTCACTCTCTATCACTCTCTGACACTCTCTATCACTCTCGGACAATCTCTATCACTCTCTGACACTCTCTCGCACTCACTGACACACTCAGACACTCTCTGTCACTCTCAGACACCCTCTGTCACTCTCTATCACTCTCTGACACTCTCTATCACTCTCGGACAATCTCTATCACTCTCTGACACTCTCTCGCACTCACTGACACACTCAGACACTCTCTGTCACTCTCAGACACTCTCAGACACTCTCTATCACTCTGACACTCTCTATCTCTCTCTGACACTCTCTATCGCTCTCTGACACTCTCTGACACACTCAATCACTCTCTATCACTCTCTGACACTCTCTATCACTCTCGGACAATCTCTATCACTCTCTGACACTCTCCCGCACTCACTGACACACTCAGACACTCTCTGTCACTCTCAGACACTCTCAGACACTCTCTATCACTCTGACACTCTCTATCTCTCTCTGACACTCTCTATCGCTCTCTGACACTCTCGTACACTCTCTATCACTCTCTATCAATCTCTGACACTCTCTATCACACTCTGACACTGTCTGACACTCTCTGACACTCTCAGACACTCTCTATCACTCTCTGACAGACAATGACACACTCTGAAACTCTCTATCAATCTCGATCACTCTCTATCACTTTCTGACACTCTCAACACTCTCTCTCACTCTCTATCACTCTCTGACAGACTCTGACACTCTCTGACACTCTCAGACACTCTCTGTCACTCTCTATCACTCTCTGACACTCTATCACTCTCTGACGCTCTCTATCAATCTCTTTCACTCTCGTACACTCTCTATCACTCTCTATCACTCTCTGACACTCTCTATCACACTCTGACTCTCTCTGATACTCTCTGACACTCTCTGACACACTCAGGCACTCTCTATCACTCTCTGACACTCTCTGACACTCTCTGACACTCTCTGACACTCTCTATCACTCTCTGACACTCTCTGACACACTCTGACACTCACAGACACGCTCTATCACACTCCGTATCACTCTCTGACACTCTGTGACACTCTCTATCACTCTCTGACACTCTCTATCACTCTCCGACAGTCTCTATCACTCTCCGACACTCTCTATCGCTCTCTGACACTCTCTGACACTCTCTATCACTCTCTATCACTCTCTGACACTCTTTAACACTCTCTGACACTCTCTATCACTCAATGACATTCTATGGCACTCTCTGACACTCTCTATCACTCTCCATCACGCTCTGACACACTCTGACACCCTCTGACACACTCTGGCACACTCTGGCACACTCTGACACTCTCTCTGACACTCTCTATCACTCTCTGACACTCTCTATCACTCTCTGTCACTCTCTGTCACTCACTGACACTCTCTGACACTCTCTGACACTCTCTATCGCTCTCTGACACACTCTGACTCTCTCTATCACTCTATGACACTCTCTGACACTCTCTGACACTCTCAGACACTCTCTCTCACTCTCTATCACTCTCAGACACTCTCTGTCACTCTCTATCACTCTCTGACACTCACTGACACTCTCAGACACTCTCTTTCACTCTCTGTCACTCTCAGACACTCTCAGACACTCTCTATCACTCTGACACTCTCTATCTCTCTCTGACACTATCTATCGCTCTCTGACACTGTCTGACACACTCAATCACTGTCTATCACTCTCTGACACACTCTGACACTCTCTATCACTCTATGACACTCTCTGACACTCTCAGACACTATCGATCACACTGACACTCTCTATCTCTCTCTGACACTCTCTATCGCTCTCTGACACTGTCTGACACACTCAATCACTGTCTATCACTCTCTGACACACTCTGACACTCTCTATCACTCTATGACACTCTCTGACACTCTCTATCAGTCTCTATCACTCTCTGACACTCTATATCACTCTCTGACACTCTCTGACACTCTCTATCACTCTCTATTACTCTCTGTCACTCTCTATCACTCTCTGACACGCTCTATCACTCTCTGACACTCTCTGTCACTCTGTATCACTCTCTGACACTCTCTGACACACTCTGACACTCTCTGACAATCTCTGACACTCTCTGACACTCTCTATCACTCTCTGACACTCTCAGACACTCTCTATCGCTCTCTGACACTCACTGACACTCTCAGACATTCTCTGTCACTCTCTGTCACTCTCAGACAATCTCAGACACTCTATCACTCTCTTACACTCTCTGACACACTCAATCACTCTCTATCACTCTCTGACACTCTCTGACAATCTCTATCACTCTATGACACTCTCTGTCACTCTCTATCACTGTCTGTCACTCTCTGACACACTCTGACACTCTCTGACACTCTCAGACACCCTCTGTCACTCTCTATCACTCTCTGACACTCTCTATCACTCTCGGACAATCTCTATCACTCTCTGACACTCTCTCGCACTCACTGACACACTCAGACACTCTCTGTCACTCTCAGACACTCTCTGTCACTCTCTCTATCACTCACTGACAATCCCAGACACTCTCTGACACTCTCTATCACTCTCTTTCACTCTCGTACACTCTCTATCACTCTCTATCACTCTCTGACACTCTCTATCACACTCTGACTCTCTCTGATACTCTCTGACACTCTCTGACACACTCAGGCACTCTCTATCACTCTCTGACACTCTCTGACACTCTCTGACACTCTCTGACACTCTCTATCACTCTCTGACACTCTCTGACACACTCTGACACTCACAGACACGCTCTATCACACTCCGTATCACTCTCTGACACTCTGTGACACTCTCTATCACTCTCTGACACTCTCTATCACTCTCCGACAGTCTCTATCACTCTCCGACACTCTCTATCGCTCTCTGACACTCTCTGACACTCTCTATCACTCTCTATCACTCTCTGACACTCTTTAACACTCTCTGACACTCTCTATCACTCAATGACATTCTATGGCACTCTCTGACACTCTCTATCACTCTCCATCACGCTCTGACACACTCTGACACCCTCTGACACACTCTGGCACACTCTGGCACACTCTGACACTCTCTCTGACACTCTCTATCACTCTCTGACACTCTCTATCACTCTCTGTCACTCACTGACACTCTCTGACACTCTCTGACACTCTCTATCGCTCTCTGACACACTCTGACTCTCTCTATCACTCTATGACACTCTCTGACACTCTCTGACACTCTCAGACACTCTCTGTCACTCTCTATCACTCTCAGACACTCTCTGTCACTCTCTATCACTCTCTGACACTCACTGACACTCTCAGACACTCTCTTTCACTCTCTGTCACTCTCAGACACTCTCAGACACTCTCTATCACTCTGACACTCTCTATCTCTCTCTGACACTATCTATCGCTCTCTGACACTGTCTGACACACTCAATCACTGTCTATCACTCTCTGACACACTCTGACACTCTCTATCACTCTATGACACTCTCTGACACTCTCAGACACTATCGATCACACTGACACTCTCTATCTCTCTCTGACACTCTCTATCGCTCTCTGACACTGTCTGACACACTCAATCACTGTCTATCACTCTCTGACACACTCTGACACTCTCTATCACTCTATGACACTCTCTGACACTCTCTATCACTCTCTATCACTCTCTGACACTCTATATCACTCTCTGACACTCTCTGACACTCTCTATCACTCTCTATTACTCTCTGTCACTCTCTATCACTCTCTGACACTCTCTATCACTCTCTGACACGCTCTATCACTCTCTGACACTCTCTGTCACTCTGTATCACTCTCTGACACTCTCTGACACACTCTGACACTCTCTGACAATCTCTGACACTCTCTGACACTCTCTATCACTCTCTGACACTCTCAGACACTCTCTATCGCTCTCTGACACTCACTGACACTCTCAGACATTCTCTGTCACTCTCTGTCACTCTCAGACAATCTCAGACACTCTCTATCACTCTCTTACACTCTCTGACACACTCAATCACTCTCTATCACTCTCTGACACTCTCTGACAATCTCTATCACTCTATGACACTCTCTGTCACTCTCTATCACTCTCTGTCACTCTCTGACACACTCTGACACTCCCTGACACTCTCAGACACCCTCTGTCACTCTCTATCACTCTCTGACACTCTCTATCACTCTCGGACAATCTCTATCACTCTCTGACACTCTATCGCACTCACTGACACACTCAGACACTCTCTGTCACTCTCAGACACTCTCTGTCACTCTCTCTATCACTCACTGACAATCCCAGACACTCTCTGACACTCTCTATCACTCTCTATCACTCTCTGACACTCTCAGACACTCTCTATCGCTCTCTGACACTCACTGACACTCTCAGACATTCTCTGTCACTCTCTGTCACTCTCAGACAATCTCAGACACTCTCTATCACTCTCTATCGCTCTCTTACACTCTCTGACACTCTCTATCACACTCTGACACTGTCTGACACTCTCTGACACTCTCAGACACTCTCTATCACTCTCGGACAATCTCTATCACTCTCTGACACTCTCTCGCACTCACTGACACACTCAGACACTCTCTGTCACTCTCAGACACTCTCTGTCACTCTCTCTATCACTCACTGACAATCCCAGACACTCTCTGACACTCTCTATCACTCTCTATCACTCTCGGACACTCTCAGACACTCTCTATCACTCTCTGACACTCACTGACACTCTCAGACATTGTCTGTCACTCTCTGTCACTCTCAGACACTCTCAGACACTCTCTATCACTCTCTATCGCTCTCTTACACTCTCTGACACTCTCTATCACACTCTGACACTGTCTGACACTCTCTGACACTCTCAGACACTCTCTATCACTCTCTGACAGACAATGACACACTCTGAAACTCTCTATCAATCTCGATCACTCTCTATCACTTTCTGACACTCTCAACACTCTCTCTCACTCTCTATCACTCTCTGACAGACTCTGACACTCTCTGACACTCTCAGACACTCTCTGTCACTCTCTATCACTCTCTGACACTCTATCACTGTCTGACGCTCTCTATCAATCTCTTTCACTCTCGTACACTCTCTATCACTCTCTATCACTCTCTGACACTCTCTATCACACTCTGACTCTCTCTGATACTCTCTGACACTCTCTGACACACTCAGGCACTCTCTATCACTCTCTGACACTCTCTGACACTCTTTGACACTCTCTGACACTCTCTATCACTCTCTGACACTCTCTGACACACTCTGACACTCACAGACACGCTCTATCACACTCCGTATCACTCTCTGACACTCTGTGACACTCTCTATCACTCTCTGACACTCTCTATCACTCTCCGCCACTCTCTATCACTCTCCGACACTCTCTATCGCTCTCTGACACTCTCTGACACTCTCTATCACTCTCTATCACTCTCTGACACTCTTTAACACTCTCTGACACTCTCTATCACTCAATGACATTCTATGGCACTCTCTGACACTCTCTATCACTCTCCATCACGCTCTGACACACTCTGACACCCTCTGACACACTCTGGCACACTCTGGCACACTCTGACACTCTCTCTGACACTCTCTATCACTCTCTGACACTCTCTATCACTCTCTGTCACTCACTGACACTCTCTGACACTCTCTGACACTCTCTATCGCTCTCTGACACACTCTGACTCTCTCTATCACTCTATGACACTCTCTGACACTCTCTGACACTCTCAGACACTCTCTGTCACTATCTATCACTCTCAGACACTCTCTGTCACTCTCTATCACTCTCTGACACTCACTGACACTCTCAGACACTCTCTTTCACTCTCTGTCACTCTCAGACACTCTCAGACACTCTCTATCACTCTGACACTCTCTATCTCTCTCTGACACTATCTATCGCTCTCTGACACTGTCTGACACACTCAATCACTGTCTATCACTCTCTGACACACTCTGACACTCTCTATCACTCTATGACACTCTCTGACACTCTCAGACACTATCGATCACACTGACACTCTCTATCTCTCTCTGACACTCTCTATCGCTCTCTGACACTGTCTGACACACTCAATCACTGTCTATCACTCTCTGACACACTCTGACACTCTCTATCACTCTATGACACTCTCTGACACTCTCTATCACTCTCTGACACTCTATATCACTCTCTGACACTCTCTGACACTCTCTATCACTCTCTATTACTCTCTGTCACTCTCTATCACTCTCTGACACTCTCTATCACTCTCTATCACTCTCTGACACGCTCTATCACTCTCTGACACTCTCTGTCACTCTGTATCACTCTCTGACACTCTCTGACACACTCTGACACTCTCTGACAATCTCTGACACTCTCTGACACTCTCTATCACTCTCTGACACTCTCAGACACTCTCTATCGCTCTCTGACACTCACTGACACTCTCAGACATTCTCTGTCACTCTCTGTCACTCTCAGACAATCTCAGACACTCTATCACTCTCTTACACTCTCTGACACACTCAATCACTCTCTATCACTCTCTGACACTCTCTGACAATCTCTATCACTCTATGACACTCTCTGTCACTCTCTATCACTGTCTGTCACTCTCTGTCACTCTCTGACACACTCTGACACTCTCTGACACTCTCAGACACCCTCTGTCACTCTCTATCACTCTCTGACACTCTCTATCACTCTCGGACAATCTCTATCACTCTCTGACACTCTCTCGCACTCACTGACACACTCAGACACTCTCTGTCACTCTCAGACACTCTCTGTCACTCTCTCTATCACTCACTGACAATCCCAGACACTCTCTGACACTCTCTATCACTCTCTATCACTCTCTGACACTCTCAGACACTCTCTATCGCTCTCTGACACTCACTGACACTCTCAGACATTCTCTGTCACTCTCTGTCACTCTCAGACGATCTCAGACACTCTCTATCACTCTCTTACACTCTCTGACACACTCAATCACTCTCTATCACTCTCTGACACTCTCTGACATTCTCTATCACTCTATGACACTCTCTGTCACTCTCTATCACTCTCTGTCACTCTCTGACACACTCTGACACTCTCTGACACTCTCAGACACCCTCTGTCACTCTCTATCACTCTCTGACACTCTCTATCACTCTCGGACAATCTCTATCACTCTCTGACACTCTCTCGCACTCACTGACACACTCAGACACTCTCTGTCACTCTCAGACACTCTCTGTCACTCTCTCTATCACTCACTGACAATCCCAGACACTCTCTGACACTCTCTATCACTCTCTATCACTCTCGGACACTCTCAGACACTCTCTATCACTCTCTGACACTCACTGACACTCTCAGACATTGTCTGTCACTCTCTGTCACTCTCAGACACTCTCAGACACTCTCTATCACTCTCTATCGCTCTCTTACACTCTCTGACACTCTCTATCACACTCTGACACTGTCTGACACTCTCTGACACTCTCAGACACTCTCTATCACTCTCTGACAGACAATGACACACTCTGAAACTCTCTATCAATCTCGATCACTCTCTATCACTTTCTGACACTCTCAACACTCTCTCTCACTCTCTATCACTCTCTGACAGACTCTGACACTCTCTGACACTCTCAGACACTCTCTGTCACTCTCTATCACTCTCTGACACTCTATCACTCTCTGACGCTCTCTATCAATCTCTTTCACTCTCGTACACTCTCTATCACTCTCTATCACTCTCTGACACTCTCTATCACACTCTGACTCTCTCTGATACTCTCTGACACTCTCTGACACACTCAGGCACTCTCTATCACTCTCTGACACTCTCTGACACTCTCTGACACTCTCTGACACTCTCTATCACTCTCTGACACTCTCTGACACACTCTGACACTCACAGACACGCTCTATCACACTCCGTATCACTCTCTGACACTCTGTGACACTCTCTATCACTCTCTGACACTCTCTATCACTCTCCGACACTCTCTATCACTCTCCGACACTCTCTATCGCTCTCTGACACTCTCTGACACTCTCTATCACTCTCTATCACTCTCTGACACTCTTTAACACTCTCTGACACTCTCTATCACTCAATGACATTCTATGGCACTCTCTGACACTCTCTATCACTCTCCATCACGCTCTGACACACTCTGACACCCTCTGACACACTCTGGCACACTCTGGCACACTCTGACACTCTCTCTGACACTCTCTATCACTCTCTGACACTCTCTATCACTCTCTGTCACTCACTGACACTCTCTGACACTCTCTGACACTCTCTATCGCTCTCTGACACACACTGACTCTCTCTATCACTCTATGACACTCTCTGACACTCTCTGACACTCTCAGACACTCTCTGTCACTCTCTATCACTCTCAGACACTCTCTGTCACTCTCTATCACTCTCTGACACTCTCTGTCACTCTCTATCACTCTCTGACACTCACTGACACTCTCAGACACTCTCTTTCACTCTCTGTCACTCTCAGACACTCTCAGACACTCTCTATCACTCTGACACTCTCTATCTCTCTCTGACACTATCTATCGCTCTCTGACACTGTCTGACACACTCAATCACTGTCTATCACTCTCTGACACACTCTCAGACACTCTCTATCACTCTATGACACTCTCTGACACTCTCAGACACTATCGATCACACTGACACTCTCTATCTCTCTCTGACACTCTCTATCGCTCTCTGACACTGTCTGACACACTCAATCACTGTCTATCACTCTCTGACACACTCTGACACTCTCTATCACTCTATGACACTCTCTGACACTCTCTATCACTCTCTATCACTCTCTGACACTCTATATCACTCTCTGACACTCTCTGACACTCTCTATCACTCTCTATTACTCTCTGTCACTCTCTATCACTCTCTGACACTCTCTATCACTCTCTATCACTCTCTGACACGCTCTATCACTCTCTGACACTCTCTGTCACTCTGTATCACTCTCTGACACTCTCTGACACACTCTGACACTCTCTGACAATCTCTGACACTCTCTGACACTCTCTATCACTCTCTGACACTCTCAGACACTCTCTATCGCTCTCTGACACTCACTGACACTCTCAGACATTCTCTGTCACTCTCTGTCACTCTCAGACAATCTCAGACACTCTCTATCACTCTCTTACACTCTCTGACACACTCAATCACTCTCTATCACTCTCTGACACTCTCTGACAATCTCTATCACTCTATGACACTCTCTGTCACTCTCTATCACTCTCTGTCACTCTCTGACACACTCTGACACTCTCTGACACTCTCAGACACCCTCTGTCACTCTCTATCACTCTCTGACACTCTCTATCACTCTCGGACAATCTCTATCACTCTCTGACACTCTCTCGCACTCACTGACACACTCAGACACTCTCTGTCACTCTCAGACACCCTCTGTCACTCTCTATCACTCTCTGACACTCTCTATCACTCTCGGACAATCTCTATCACTCTCTGACACTCTCTCGCACTCACTGACACACTCAGACACTCTCTGTCACTCTCAGACACTCTCAGACACTCTCTATCACTCTGACACTCTCTATCTCTCTCTGACACTCTCTATCGCTCTCTGACACTCTCTGACACACTCAATCACTCTCTATCACTCTCTGACACTCTCTATCACTCTCGGACAATCTCTATCACTCTCTGACACTCTCCCGCACTCACTGACACACTCAGACACTCTCTGTCACTCTCAGACACTCTCAGACACTCTCTATCACTCTGACACTCTCTATCTCTCTCTGACACTCTCTATCGCTCTCTGACACTCTCGTACACTCTCTATCACTCTCTATCAATCTCTGACACTCTCTATCACACTCTGACACTGTCTGACACTCTCTGACACTCTCAGACACTCTCTATCACTCTCTGACAGACAATGACACACTCTGAAACTCTCTATCAATCTCGATCACTCTCTATCACTTTCTGACACTCTCAACACTCTCTCTCACTCTCTATCACTCTCTGACAGACTCTGACACTCTCTGACACTCTCAGACACTCTCTGTCACTCTCTATCACTCTCTGACACTCTATCACTCTCTGACGCTCTCTATCAATCTCTTTCACTCTCGTACACTCTCTATCACTCTCTATCACTCTCTGACACTCTCTATCACACTCTGACTCTCTCTGATACTCTCTGACACTCTCTGACACACTCAGGCACTCTCTATCACTCTCTGACACTCTCTGACACTCTCTGACACTCTCTGACACTCTCTATCACTCTCTGACACTCTCTGACACACTCTGACACTCACAGACACGCTCTATCACACTCCGTATCACTCTCTGACACTCTGTGACACTCTCTATCACTCTCTGACACTCTCTATCACTCTCCGACAGTCTCTATCACTCTCCGACACTCTCTATCGCTCTCTGACACTCTCTGACACTCTCTATCACTCTCTATCACTCTCTGACACTCTTTAACACTCTCTGACACTCTCTATCACTCAATGACATTCTATGGCACTCTCTGACACTCTCTATCACTCTCCATCACGCTCTGACACACTCTGACACCCTCTGACACACTCTGGCACACTCTGGCACACTCTGACACTCTCTCTGACACTCTCTATCACTCTCTGACACTCTCTATCACTCTCTGTCACTCTCTGTCACTCACTGACACTCTCTGACACTCTCTGACACTCTCTATCGCTCTCTGACACACTCTGACTCTCTCTATCACTCTATGACACTCTCTGACACTCTCTGACACTCTCAGACACTCTCTCTCACTCTCTATCACTCTCAGACACTCTCTGTCACTCTCTATCACTCTCTGACACTCACTGACACTCTCAGACACTCTCTTTCACTCTCTGTCACTCTCAGACACTCTCAGACACTCTCTATCACTCTGACACTCTCTATCTCTCTCTGACACTATCTATCGCTCTCTGACACTGTCTGACACACTCAATCACTGTCTATCACTCTCTGACACACTCTGACACTCTCTATCACTCTATGACACTCTCTGACACTCTCAGACACTATCGATCACACTGACACTCTCTATCTCTCTCTGACACTCTCTATCGCTCTCTGACACTGTCTGACACACTCAATCACTGTCTATCACTCTCTGACACACTCTGACACTCTCTATCACTCTATGACACTCTCTGACACTCTCTATCAGTCTCTATCACTCTCTGACACTCTATATCACTCTCTGACACTCTCTGACACTCTCTATCACTCTCTATTACTCTCTGTCACTCTCTATCACTCTCTGACACGCTCTATCACTCTCTGACACTCTCTGTCACTCTGTATCACTCTCTGACACTCTCTGACACACTCTGACACTCTCTGACAATCTCTGACACTCTCTGACACTCTCTATCACTCTCTGACACTCTCAGACACTCTCTATCGCTCTCTGACACTCACTGACACTCTCAGACATTCTCTGTCACTCTCTGTCACTCTCAGACAATCTCAGACACTCTATCACTCTCTTACACTCTCTGACACACTCAATCACTCTCTATCACTCTCTGACACTCTCTGACAATCTCTATCACTCTATGACACTCTCTGTCACTCTCTATCACTGTCTGTCACTCTCTGACACACTCTGACACTCTCTGACACTCTCAGACACCCTCTGTCACTCTCTATCACTCTCTGACACTCTCTATCACTCTCGGACAATCTCTATCACTCTCTGACACTCTCTCGCACTCACTGACACACTCAGACACTCTCTGTCACTCTCAGACACTCTCTGTCACTCTCTCTATCACTCACTGACAATCCCAGACACTCTCTGACACTCTCTATCACTCTCTTTCACTCTCGTACACTCTCTATCACTCTCTATCACTCTCTGACACTCTCTATCACACTCTGACTCTCTCTGATACTCTCTGACACTCTCTGACACACTCAGGCACTCTCTATCACTCTCTGACACTCTCTGACACTCTCTGACACTCTCTATCACTCTCTGACACTCTCTGACACACTCTGACACTCACAGACACGCTCTATCACACTCCGTATCACTCTCTGACACTCTGTGACACTCTCTATCACTCTCTGACACTCTCTATCACTCTCCGACAGTCTCTATCACTCTCCGACACTCTCTATCGCTCTCTGACACTCTCTGACACTCTCTATCACTCTCTATCACTCTCTGACACTCTTTAACACTCTCTGACACTCTCTATCACTCAATGACATTCTATGGCACTCTCTGACACTCTCTATCACTCTCCATCACGCTCTGACACACTCTGACACCCTCTGACACACTCTGGCACACTCTGGCACACTCTGACACTCTCTCTGACACTCTCTATCACTCTCTGACACTCTCTATCACTCTCTGTCACTCACTGACACTCTCTGACACTCTCTGACACTCTCTATCGCTCTCTGACACACTCTGACTCTCTCTATCACTCTATGACACTCTCTGACACTCTCTGACACTCTCAGACACTCTCTGTCACTCTCTATCACTCTCAGACACTCTCTGTCACTCTCTATCACTCTCTGACACTCACTGACACTCTCAGACACTCTCTTTCACTCTCTGTCACTCTCAGACACTCTCAGACACTCTCTATCACTCTGACACTCTCTATCTCTCTCTGACACTATCTATCGCTCTCTGACACTGTCTGACACACTCAATCACTGTCTATCACTCTCTGACACACTCTGACACTCTCTATCACTCTATGACACTCTCTGACACTCTCAGACACTATCGATCACACTGACACTCTCTATCTCTCTCTGACACTCTCTATCGCTCTCTGACACTGTCTGACACACTCAATCACTGTCTATCACTCTCTGACACACTCTGACACTCTCTATCACTCTATGACACTCTCTGACACTCTCTATCACTCTCTATCACTCTCTGACACTCTATATCACTCTCTGACACTCTCTGACACTCTCTATCACTCTCTATTACTCTCTGTCACTCTCTATCACTCTCTGACACTCTCTATCACTCTCTGACACGCTCTATCACTCTCTGACACTCTCTGTCACTCTGTATCACTCTCTGACACTCTCTGACACACTCTGACACTCTCTGACAATCTCTGACACTCTCTGACACTCTCTATCACTCTCTGACACTCTCAGACACTCTCTATCGCTCTCTGACACTCACTGACACTCTCAGACATTCTCTGTCACTCTCTGTCACTCTCAGACAATCTCAGACACTCTCTATCACTCTCTTACACTCTCTGACACACTCAATCACTCTCTATCACTCTCTGACACTCTCTGACAATCTCTATCACTCTATGACACTCTCTGTCACTCTCTATCACTCTCTGTCACTCTCTGACACACTCTGACACTCCCTGACACTCTCAGACACCCTCTGTCACTCTCTATCACTCTCTGACACTCTCTATCACTCTCGGACAATCTCTATCACTCTCTGACACTCTATCGCACTCACTGACACACTCAGACACTCTCTGTCACTCTCAGACACTCTCTGTCACTCTCTCTATCACTCACTGACAATCCCAGACACTCTCTGACACTCTCTATCACTCTCTATCACTCTCTGACACTCTCAGACACTCTCTATCGCTCTCTGACACTCACTGACACTCTCAGACATTCTCTGTCACTCTCTGTCACTCTCAGACAATCTCAGACACTCTCTATCACTCTCTTACACTCTCTGACACACTCAATCACTCTCTATCACTCTCTGACACTCTCTGACAATCTCTATCACTCTATGACACTCTCTGTCACTCTCTATCACTCTCTGTCACTCTCTGACACACTCTGACACTCTCTGACACTCTCAGACACCCTCTGTCACTCTCTATCACTCTCTGACACTCTCTATCACTCTCGGACAATCTCTATCACTCTCTGACACTCTCTCGCACTCACTGACACACTCAGACACTCTCTGTCACTCTCAGACACTCTCTGTCACTCTCTCTATCACTCACTGACAATCCCAGACACTCTCTGACACTCTCTATCACTCTCTATCACTCTCTGACACTCTCAGACACTCTCTATCGCTCTCTGACACTCACTGACACTCTCAGACATTCTCTGTCACTCTCTGTCACTCTCAGACAATCTCAGACACTCCCTATCACTCTCTTACACTCTCTGACACACTCAATCACTCTCTATCACTCTCTGACACTCTCTGACAATCTCTATCACTCTATGACACTCTCTGTCACTCTCTATCACTCTCTGTCACTCTCTGACACACTCTGACACTCTCTGACACTCTCAGACACCCTCTGTCACTCTCTATCACTCTCTGACACTCTCTATCACTCTCGGACAATCTCTATCACTCTCTGACACTCTCTCGCACTCACTGACACACTCAGACACTCTCTGTCACTCTCAGACACTCTCTGTCACTCTCTCTATCACTCACTGACAATCCCAGACACTCTCTGACACTCTCTATCACTCTCTATCACTCTCGGACACTCTCAGACACTCTCTATCACTCTATGACACTCTCTGACACTCTCTGACACTCTCAGACACTCTCTATCACTCTCTGACACTCTCTGACAATCTCTATCACTCTATGACACTCTCTGTCACTCTCTATCACTCTCTGTCACTCTCTGACACACTCTGACACTCTCTATCACTCTCTGACACACTCTGACTCTCTCTATCACTCTATGACACTCTCTGACACTCTCTGACACTCTCAGACACTCTCTATCACTCTCTGACACTCTCTGACAATCTCTATCACTCTATGACACTCTCTGTCACTCTCTATCACTCTCTGTCACTCTCTGACACACTCTGGCACACTCTGGCACACTCTGACACTCTCTCTGACACTCTCTATCACTCTCTGACACTCTCTATCACTCTCTGTCACTCACTGACACTCTCTGACACTCTCTGACACTCTCTATCGCTCTCTGACACACTCTGACTCTCTCTATCACTCTATGACACTCTCTGACACTTTCTGACACTCTCAGACACTCTCTGTCACTCTCTATCACTCTCAGACACTCTCTGTCACTCTCTATCACTCTCTGACACTCACTGACACTCTCAGACACTCTCTTTCACTCTCTGTCACTCTCAGACACTCTCAGACACTCTCTATCACTCTGACACTCTCTATCTCTCTCTGACACTATCTATCGCTCTCTGACACTGTCTGACACACTCAATCACTGTCTATCACTCTCTGACACACTCTGACACTCTCTATCACTCTATGACACTCTCTGACACTCTCAGACACTATCGATCACACTGACACTCTCTATCTCTCTCTGACACTCTCTATCGCTCTCTGACACTGTCTGACACACTCAATCACTGTCTATCACTCTCTGACACACTCTGACACTCTCTATCACTCTATGACACTCTCTGACACTCTCTATCACTCTCTATCACTCTCTGACACTCTATATCACTCTCTGACACTCTCTGACACTCTCTATCACTCTCTATTACTCTCTGTCACTCTCTATCACTCTCTGACACTCTCTATCACTCTCTATCACTCTCTGACACGCTCTATCACTCTCTGACACTCTCTGTCACTCTGTATCACTCTCTGACACTCTCTGACACACTCTGACACTCTCTGACAATCTCTGACACTCTCTGACACTCTCTATCACTCTCTGACACTCTCAGACACTCTCTATCGCTCTCTGACACTCACTGACACTCTCAGACATTCTCTGTCACTCTCTGTCACTCTCAGACAATCTCAGACACTCTCTATCACTCTCTTACACTCTCTGACACACTCAATCACTCTCTATCACTCTCTGACACTCTCTGACAATCTCTATCACTCTATGACACTCTCTGTCACTCTCTATCACTCTCTGTCACTCTCTGACACACTCTGACACTCTCTGACACTCTCAGACACCCTCTGTCACTCTCTATCACTCTCTGACACTCTCTATCACTCTCGGACAATCTCTATCACTCTCTGACACTCTCGCACTCACTGACACACTCAGACACTCTCTGTCACTCTCAGACACTCTCTGTCACTCTCTCTATCACTCACTGACAATCCCAGACACTCTCTGACACTCTCTATCACTCTCTATCACTCTCTGACACTCTCAGACACTCTCTATCGCTCTCTGACACTCACTGACACTCTCAGACATTCTCTGTCACTCTCTGTCACTCTCAGACAATCTCAGACACTCTCTATCACTCTCTTACACTCTCTGACACACTCAATCACTCTCTATCACTCTCTGACACTCTCTGACAATCTCTATCACTCTATGACACTCTCTGTCACTCTCTATCACTCTCTGTCACTCTCTGACACACTCTGACACTCTCTGACACTCTCAGACACCCTCTGTCACTCTCTATCACTCTCTGACACTCTCTATCACTCTCGGACAATCTCTATCACTCTCTGACACTCTATCGCACTCACTGACACACTCAGACACTCTCTGTCACTCTCAGACACTCTCTGTCACTCTCTCTATCACTCACTGACAATCCCAGACACTCTCTGACACTCTCTATCACTCTCTATCACTCTCTGACACTCTCAGACACTCTCTATCGCTCTCTGACACTCACTGACACTCTCAGACATTCTCTGTCACTCTCTGTCACTCTCAGACAATCTCAGACACTCTCTATCACTCTCTTACACTCTCTGACACACTCAATCACTCTCTATCACTCTCTGACACTCTCTGACAATCTCTATCACTCTATGACACTCTCTGTCACTCTCTATCACTCTCTGTCACTCTCTGACACACTCTGACACTCTCTGACACTCTCAGACACCCTCTGTCACTCTCTATCACTCTCTGACACTCTCTATCACTCTCGGACAATCTCTATCACTCTCTGACACTCTCTCGCACTCACTGACACACTCAGACACTCTCTGTCACTCTCAGACACTCTCTGTCACTCTCTCTATCACTCACTGACAATCCCAGACACTCTCTGACACTCTCTATCACTCTCTATCACTCTCTGACACTCTCAGACACTCTCTATCGCTCTCTGACACTCACTGACACTCTCAGACATTCTCTGTCACTCTCTGTCACTCTCAGACAATCTCAGACACTCTCTATCACTCTCTTACACTCTCTGACACACTCAATCACTCTCTATCACTCTCTGACACTCTCTGACAATCTCTATCACTCTATGACACTCTCTGTCACTCTCTATCACTCTCTGTCACTCTCTGACACACTCTGACACTCTCTGACACTCTCAGACACCCTCTGTCACTCTCTATCACTCTCTGACACTCTCTATCACTCTCGGACAATCTCTATCACTCTCTGACACTCTCTCGCACTCACTGACACACTCAGACACTCTCTGTCACTCTCAGACACTCTCTGTCACTCTCTCTATCACTCACTGACAATCCCAGACACTCTCTGACACTCTCTATCACTCTCTATCACTCTCGGACACTCTCAGACACTCTCTATCACTCTATGACACTCTCTGACACTCTCTGACACTCTCAGACACTCTCTATCACTCTCTGACACTCTCTGACAATCTCTATCACTCTATGACACTCTCTGTCACTCTCTATCACTCTCTGTCACTCTCTGACACACTCTGACACTCTCTATCACTCTCTGACACACTCTGACTCTCTCTATCACTCTCTGACACTCTCTGACACTCTCAGACACTCTCTATCACTCTCTGACACTCTCTGACAATCTCTATCACTCTATGACACTCTCTGTCACTCTCTATCACTCTCTGTCACTCTCTGACACACTCTGGCACACTCTGGCACACTCTGACACTCTCTCTGACACTCTCTATCACTCTCTGACACTCTCTATCACTCTCTGTCACTCACTGACACTCTCTGACACTCTCTGACACTCTCTATCGCTCTCTGACACACTCTGACTCTCTCTATCACTCTATGACACTCTCTGACACTCTCTGACACTCTCAGACACTCTCTGTCACTCTCTATCACTCTCAGACACTCTCTGTCACTCTCTATCACTCTCTGACACTCACTGACACTCTCAGACACTCTCTTTCACTCTCTGTCACTCTCAGACACTCTCAGACACTCTCTATCACTCTGACACTCTCTATCTCTCTCTGACACTATCTATCGCTCTCTGACACTGTCTGACACACTCAATCACTGTCTATCACTCTCTGACACACTCTGACACTCTCTATCACTCTATGACACTCTCTGACACTCTCAGACACTATCGATCACACTGACACTCTCTATCTCTCTCTGACACTCTCTATCGCTCTCTGACACTGTCTGACACACTCAATCACTGTATATCACTCTCTGACACACTCTGACACTCTCTATCACTCTATGACACTCTCTGACACTCTCTATCACTCTCTATCACTCTCTGACACTCTATATCACTCTCTGACACTCTCTGACACTCTCTATCACTCTCTATTACTCTCTGTCACTCTCTATCACTCTCTGACACTCTCTATCACTCTCTATCACTCTCTGACACGCTCTATCACTCTCTGACACTCTCTGTCACTCTGTATCACTCTCTGACACTCTCTGACACACTCTGACACTCTCTGACAATCTCTGACACTCTCTGACACTCTCTATCACTCTCTGACACTCTCAGACACTCTCTATCGCTCTCTGACACTCACTGACACTCTCAGACATTCTCTGTCACTCTCTGTCACTCTCAGACAATCTCAGACACTCTCTATCACTCTCTTACACTCTCTGACACACTCAATCACTCTCTATCACTCTCTGACACTCTCTGACAATCTCTATCACTCTATGACACTCTCTGTCACTCTCTATCACTCTCTGTCACTCTCTGACACACTCTGACACTCTCTGACACTCTCAGACACCCTCTGTCACTCTCTATCACTCTCTGACACTCTCTATCACTCTCGGACAATCTCTATCACTCTCTGACACTCTCTCGCACTCACTGACACACTCAGACACTCTCTGTCACTCTCAGACACTCTCTGTCACTCTCTCTATCACTCACTGACAATCCCAGACACTCTCTGACACTCTCTATCACTCTCTATCACTCTCTGACACTCTCAGACACTCTCTATCGCTCTCTGACACTCTCAGACATTCTCTGTCACTCTCTGTCACTCTCAGACAATCTCAGACACTCTCTATCACTCTCTTACACTCTCTGACACACTCAATCACTCTCTATCACTCTCTGACACTCTCTGACAATCTCTATCACTCTATGACACTCTCTGTCACTCTCTATCACTCTATGTCACTCTCTGACACACTCTGACACTCTCTGACACTCTCAGACACCCTCTGTCACTCTCTATCACTCTCTGACACTCTCTATCACTCTCGGACAATCTCTATCACTCTCTGACACTCTCTCGCACTCACTGACACACTCAGACACTCTCTGTCACTCTCAGACACTCTCTGTCACTCTCTCTATCACTCACTGACAATCCCAGACACTCTCTGACACTCTCTATCACTCTCTATCACTCTCTGACACTCTCAGACACTCGCTATCGCTCTCTGACACTCTCAGACATTCTCTGTCACTCTCTGTCACTCTCAGACAATCTCAGACACTCTCTATCACTCTCTTACACTCTCTGACACACTCAATCACTCTCTATCACTCTCTGACACTCTCTGACAATCTCTATCACTCTATGACACTCTCTGTCACTCTCTATCACTCTCTGTCACTCTCTGACACACTCTGACACTCTCTGACACTCTCAGACACCCTCTGTCACTCTCTATCACTCTCGGACAATCTCTATCACTCTCTGACACTCTCTCGCACTCACTGACACACTCAGACACTCTCTGTCACTCTCAGACACTCTCTGTCACTCTCTCTATCACTCACTGACAATCCCAGACACTCTCTGACACTCTCTATCACTCTCTATCACTCTCGGACACTCTCAGACACTCTCTATCACTCTATGACACTCTCTGACACTCTCTGACACTCTCAGACACTCTCTATCACTCTCTGACACTCTCTGACAATCTCTATCACTCTATGACACTCTCTGTCACTCTCTATCACTCTCTGTCACTCTCTGACACACTCTGACACTCTCTATCACTCTCTGACACACTCTGACTCTCTCTATCACTCTATGACACTCTCTGACACTCTCTGACACTCTCAGACACTCTCTATCACTCTCTGACACTCTCTGACAATCTCTATCACTCTATGACACTCTCTGTCACTCTCTATCACTCTCTGTCACTCTCTGACACACTCTGGCACACTCTGGCACACTCTGACACTCTCTCTGACACTCTCTATCACTCTCTGACACTCTCTATCACTCTCTGTCACTCACTGACACTCTCTGACACTCTCTGACACTCTCTATCGCTCTCTGACACACTCTGACTCTCTCTATCACTCTATGACACTCTCTGACACTCTCTGACACTCTCAGACACTCTCTGTCACTCTCTATCACTCTCAGACACTCTCTGTCACTCTCTATCACTCTCTGACACTCACTGACACTCTCAGACACTCTCTTTCACTCTCTGTCACTCTCAGACACTCTCAGACACTCTCTATCACTCTGACACTCTCTATCTCTCTCTGACACTATCTATCGCTCTCTGACACTGTCTGACACACTCAATCACTGTCTATCACTCTCTGACACACTCTGACACTCTCTATCACTCTATGACACTCTCTGACACTCTCAGACACTATCGATCACACTGACACTCTCTATCTCTCTCTGACACTCTCTATCGCTCTCTGACACTGTCTGACACACTCAATCACTGTATATCACTCTCTGACACACTCTGACACTCTCTATCACTCTATGACACTCTCTGACACTCTCTATCACTCTCTATCACTCTCTGACACTCTATATCACTCTCTGACACTCTCTGACACTCTCTATCACTCTCTATTACTCTCTGTCACTCTCTATCACTCTCTGACACTCTCTATCACTCTCTGACACGCTCTATCACTCTCTGACACTCTCTGTCACTCTGTATCACTCTCTGACACTCTCTGACACACTCTGACACTCTCTGACAATCTCTGACACTCTCTGACACTCTCTATCACTCTCTGACACTCTCAGACACTCTCTATCGCTCTCTGACACTCACTGACACTCTCAGACATTCTCTGTCACTCTCTGTCACTCTCAGACAATCTCAGACACTCTCTATCACTCTCTTACACTCTCTGACACACTCAATCACTCTCTATCACTCTCTGACACTCTCTGACAATCTCTATCACTCTATGACACTCTCTGTCACTCTCTATCACTCTCTGTCACTCTCTGACACACTCTGACACTCTCTGACACTCTCAGACACCCTCTGTCACTCTCTATCACTCTCTGACACTCTCTATCACTCTCGGACAATCTCTATCACTCTCTGACACTCTCTCGCACTCACTGACACACTCAGACACTCTCTGTCACTCTCAGACACTCTCTGTCACTCTCTCTATCACTCACTGACAATCCCAGACACTCTCTGACACTCTCTATCACTCTCTATCACTCTCTGACACTCTCAGACACTCTCTATCGCTCTCTGACACTCTCAGACATTCTCTGTCACTCTCTGTCACTCTCAGACAATCTCAGACACTCTCTATCACTCTCTTACACTCTCTGACACACTCAATCACTCTCTATCACTCTCTGACACTCTCTGACAATCTCTATCACTCTATGACACTCTCTGTCACTCTCTATCACTCTCTGTCACTCTCTGACACACTCTGACACTCTCTGACACTCTCAGACACCCTCTGTCACTCTCTATCACTCTCTGACACTCTCTATCACTCTCGGACAATCTCTATCACTCTCTGACACTCTCTCGCACTCACTGACACACTCAGACACTCTCTGTCACTCTCAGACACTCTCTGTCACTCTCTCTATCACTCACTGACAATCCCAGACACTCTCTGACACTCTCTATCACTCTCTATCACTCTCTGACACTCTCAGACACTCGCTATCGCTCTCTGACACTCTCAGACATTCTCTGTCACTCTCTGTCACTCTCAGACAATCTCAGACACTCTCTATCACTCTCTTACACTCTCTGACACACTCAATCACTCTCTATCACTCTCTGACACTCTCTGACAATCTCTATCACTCTATGACACTCTCTGTCACTCTCTATCACTCTCTGTCACTCTCTGACACACTCTGACACTCTCTGACACTCTCAGACACCCTCTGTCACTCTCTATCACTCTCGGACAATCTCTATCACTCTCTGACACTCTCTCGCACTCACTGACACACTCAGACACTCTCTGTCACTCTCAGACACTCTCTGTCACTCTCTCTATCACTCACTGACAATCCCAGACACTCTCTGACACTCTCTATCACTCTCTATCACTCTCGGACACTCTCAGACACTCTCTATCACTCTATGACACTCTCTGACACTCTCTGACACTCTCAGACACTCTCTATCACTCTCTGACACTCTCTGACAATCTCTATCACTCTATGACACTCTCTGTCACTCTCTATCACTCTCTGTCACTCTCTGACACACTCTGACACTCTCTATCACTCTCTGACACACTCTGACTCTCTCTATCACTCTATGACACTCTCTGACACTCTCTGACACTCTCAGACACTCTCTATCACTCTCTGACACTCTCTGACAATCTCTATCACTCTATGACACTCTCTGTCACTCTCTATCACTCTCTGTCACTCTCTGACACACTCTGGCACACTCTGGCACACTCTGACACTCTCTCTGACACTCTCTATCACTCTCTGACACTCTCTATCACTCTCTGTCACTCACTGACACTCTCTGACACTCTCTGACACTCTCTATCGCTCTCTGACACACTCTGACTCTCTCTATCACTCTATGACACTCTCTGACACTCTCTGACACTCTCAGACACTCTCTGTCACTCTCTATCACTCTCAGACACTCTCTGTCACTCTCTATCACTCTCTGACACTCACTGACACTCTCAGACACTCTCTTTCACTCTCTGTCACTCTCAGACACTCTCAGACACTCTCTATCACTCTGACACTCTCTATCTCTCTCTGACACTATCTATCGCTCTCTGACACTGTCTGACACACTCAATCACTGTCTATCACTCTCTGACACACTCTGACACTCTCTATCACTCTATGACACTCTCTGACACTCTCAGACACTATCGATCACACTGACACTCTCTATCTCTCTCTGACACTCTCTATCGCTCTCTGACACTGTCTGACACACTCAATCACTGTATATCACTCTCTGACACACTCTGACACTCTCTATCACTCTATGACACTCTCTGACACTCTCTATCACTCTCTATCACTCTCTGACACTCTATATCACTCTCTGACACTCTCTGACACTCTCTATCACTCTCTATTACTCTCTGTCACTCTCTATCACTCTCTGACACTCTCTATCACTCTCTGACACGCTCTATCACTCTCTGACACTCTCTGTCACTCTGTATCACTCTCTGACACTCTCTGACACACTCTGACACTCTCTGACAATCTCTGACACTCTCTGACACTCTCTATCACTCTCTGACACTCTCAGACACTCTCTATCGCTCTCTGACACTCACTGACACTCTCAGACATTCTCTGTCACTCTCTGTCACTCTCAGACAATCTCAGACACTCTCTATCACTCTCTTACACTCTCTGACACACTCAATCACTCTCTATCACTCTCTGACACTCTCTGACAATCTCTATCACTCTATGACACTCTCTGTCACTCTCTATCACTCTCTGTCACTCTCTGACACACTCTGACACTCTCTGACACTCTCAGACACCCTCTGTCACTCTCTATCACTCTCTGACACTCTCTATCACTCTCGGACAATCTCTATCACTCTCTGACACTCTCTCGCACTCACTGACACACTCAGACACTCTCTGTCACTCTCAGACACTCTCTGTCACTCTCTCTATCACTCACTGACAATCCCAGACACTCTCTGACACTCTCTATCACTCTCTATCACTCTCTGACACTCTCAGACACTCTCTATCGCTCTCTGACACTCTCAGACATTCTCTGTCACTCTCTGTCACTCTCAGACAATCTCAGACACTCTCTATCACTCTCTTACACTCTCTGACACACTCAATCACTCTCTATCACTCTCTGACACTCTCTGACAATCTCTATCACTCTATGACACTCTCTGTCACTCTCTATCACTCTCTGTCACTCTCTGACACACTCTGACACTCTCTGACACTCTCAGACACCCTCTGTCACTCTCTATCACTCTCTGACACTCTCTATCACTCTCGGACAATCTCTATCACTCTCTGACACTCTCTCGCACTCACTGACACACTCAGACACTCTCTGTCACTCTCAGACACTCTCTGTCACTCTCTCTATCACTCACTGACAATCCCAGACACTCTCTGACACTCTCTATCACTCTCTATCACTCTCTGACACTCTCAGACACTCTCTATCGCTCTCTGACACTCTCAGACATTCTCTGTCACTCTCTGTCACTCTCAGACAATCTCAGACACTCTCTATCACTCTCTTACACTCTCTGACACACTCAATCACTCTCTATCACTCTCTGACACTCTCTGACAATCTCTATCACTCTATGACACTCTCTGTCACTCTCTATCACTCTCTGTCACTCTCTGACACACTCTGACACTCTCTGACACTCTCAGACACCCTCTGTCACTCTCTATCACTCTCTGACACTCTCTATCACTCTCGGACAATCTCTATCACTCTCTGACACTCTCTCGCACTCACTGACACACTCAGACACTCTCTGTCACTCTCAGACACTCTCTGTCACTCTCTCTATCGCTCTCTTACACTCTCTGACACACTCAATCACTCTCTACCACTCTCTGACACTCTCTGACACTCTCTATCACTCTATGACACTCTCTGTCACTCTCTATCACTCTCTGTCACTCTCTGACACACTCTGACACTCTCTGACACTCTCAGACACCCTCTGTCACTCTCTATCACTCTCTGACACTCTCTATCACTCTCGGACAATCTCTATCACTCTCTGACACTCTCTCGCACTCACTGACACACTCAGACACTCTCTGTCACTCTCAGACACTCTCTGTCACTCTCTCTATCGCTCTCTTACACTCTCTGACACACTCAATCACTCTCTACCACTCTCTGACACTCTCTGACACTCTCTATCACTCTATGACTCACTCATTTCCCGGCGGAGCATCAGGAGAAGGTAGCGACTCTTCGTTGGGTGAGTGAAGGCATCAGGAGCTGTGTTTTAAAAGTAAGTACTTACTGTTTTACTTACTGTTTTCCTTGTCTTTGAGTTTCTTTTGGCGCCGGAGGAACCGGAAGCTGGTCGGCAGCGAGGACTCCTGGGTAGGTATTTTCCTTAAAGGTGCGGAGCTGAGTAAACCCGAGCCACTACACATGTAGTGTCTCCCACCCATCCTCCTCCTCTAACCTAATAATAAGACCCTTTTTACCCTCCTCCTCTAACCAAAAAGGACTGAGCAGGTAAGCTATTTACTGTTTTTGTTAATATCTATAGTTGTACTTAACTAAGGGGTAATTGAATAAAAGAAATGGCAGCCAGTGTAGTGTATTGCTCCTCCTGCAGAATGTTCGAGGTGAGGGGAACCTCCGGTGGCCCTGCCGACTTCACCTGCTGGAAGTGCATCCGTCTCCAGCTCCTATCAGACCGTGTTAGGGAATTGGAGCTGGAGCTGGATGAACTGAGGATCATTCGGGAAGCTGAGGGGTTGATAGATAGAAGCTACACGGAGGTCGTTACTCCACAAATCAAAGGCAGCTGGGTAACAGTTAGAGGTGGGAAGAGGTCAGTGCAGGGATCTCCTGTGGTCGTTCCCCTCAACAACAAGTATACAGTTTTAGATACTGTTGGGGGGGACGGCCTATCGGGGGCAGGCTGCAGTGACCGGGCCTCTGGCACGGGGTCCTGCACTGTGGCTCAGAAGGGAAGGAGGGAGAATGGGAGAGCACTAGTCATCGGGGACTCGATGGTGAGGAGTACGGACAGGCGGTTCTGTGGGCGCAGGCGAGACGCACGGATGGTTTGTTGCCTCCCTGGTGCCAGGGTCCATGATGTTTGTGATCGCGTCTTCAGGATCCTTAAAGGGGAGGGGGAGCAGCCAGAGGTCGTGGTGCACATTGGCACCAACGACGTAGGAAGGAAGGATGGCACAGATGTTAGAAGTGAGTTTAGGGAGTTAGGCTGGAAGCTGAAAGCTCGGACGGACAGAGTTGTTATCTCTGGTTTGTTGCCGGCGCCACGTGATAGTGAGGCTAGGAATAGGGAGAGAGCACAGCTGAACACGTGGCTGCAGGAATGGTGTAGGAGGGAGGGCTTCCAGTTCTTGGATAATTGGACTGCATTCTGGGGAAGATGGGACCTGTTCAAACAGGACGGGCTGCATCTGAACCAGAGGGGCACCAATATCCTGGGAGGGAGGTTTGCTAGTACTGTTCGGGAGGGTTTAAACTAGTTTGGGAGGGGGATGGGAACCGGACTTGTAATCCAGGGACCAGTGGGTCCACTCAGAAAGACAAAGAGTGTAGTGAGGTATTGGGGAAGGTAGCACTGTCGCAGAGGACAGATGGGCACGGAGAAGGGTTAAAGTGCGTATACTTCAACGCAAGAAGCATCAGGAATAAGGTGAGTGAATTGAAGGCGTGGATGGGCACTTGGGACTACGATGTTGTGGCCATCACTGAAACGTGGATAGGTGAGGGGGAGGAATGGTTTTTGGAGGTACCTGGTTATAGATGTTTTCATAAGATTAGGAATGGTGGTAAAAGAGGTGGGGGGGTGGCATTGTTAGTTAGAAATAGTGTAACAACTGCTGAAAGAATTTTCGAGGAGGATCTGCCGACTGAGGCACTGTGGGTTGAGGTCAGGAACAGGAAAGGAGCAGTCACCTTGATGGGAGTTTTCTATAGGCCCCCCAATAGCAGCAGGGAGGTGGAAGAGCAGATTGGGAAACAGATTTTGGAAAGGAGCAGAAGTCACAGGGTAGTAATTATGGGGGATTTCAACTTCCCAAATATTGATTGGCAACTCTTTAGATCGAATAGTTTGGATGGGGTAGTGTTTGTGCAGTATGTCCAGGAAGCTTTTCTGACTCAGTATGTAGACTGCCCGACCAGAGGGGAGGCAATATTGGATTTGGTACTAGGTAATGAACCAGGGCAAGTGATAGAGCTGTTGGTGGGCGAGCACTTTGGAGATAGTGATCACAATTCTGTAGCATTCACTGTGGTAATGGAGAGGGATAGGTATGTGCAACAGGGCAAGGTTTACAATTGGGGGAAGGGTAGATATGATGCTGTCAGGCAGGAACTGAGGAGCATAAGTTGGGAGCATATGCTGGCAGGGAAGGGCACGGTCGAAATGTGGAACTTTTTCAAGGAGCAGATAGTAGGGGCCATTGATAAGCATGTCCCTGTCAGACAGGGAAGGGATGGTCATGTGAGGGAACCGTGGTTGACAAGAGAGGTTGAGAGTCTTGTTAGGAAGAAGAAGGATGCGTATATAAAGTTGAGGAAAAAGGGCACAGGCATAGCTCTGGAGGGATACAAGATGGCCAGGAAGGATCTGAAGAAAGGGATTAGGAGAGCTAAGAGAGGGCATGAAAAATGCTTGGCGGGTAGGATAAAAGAAAACCCCAAGGCCTTTTACGCGTATGTCAGAAATATGAGGATGACTAGGGGGACCGTAGGTCCGGTCAAGGACAATAGCGGGAGACTGTGTGTTGAGCCGGAAGAGATAAGTGAGGTTTTGAATGAGTACTTCTCTTCGGTATTTACGAATGAGAAGGGGTGTATTACTGAAGAGGACGGTGGGAAGCAGACTGGTAAGCTCGAGGAAGTGCTCGTTAGGAGGGAAGATGTGTTGGGGTTTTTGAATAACTTGAAGATAGACAAGTCTCCCGGGCCTGACGGGGTATATCCAAGGATGTTATGGGAAGCAAGGGATGAAATTGCAGAGCCGCTGGCAATGATCTTTTCATCTTCTCTGCTGACGGGGGTGGTACCAGGTGATTGGAGGGTGGCAAATGTTGTGCCCCTGTTCAAGAAAGGGAATAGGAACAACCCTGGGAATTACAGGCCAGTTAGTCTTACTTCGGTGGTAGGCAAGTTGATGGAAAAGGTGCTGAGGGATAGGATTTCTGAGCATCTGGAAAGACACTGCTTGATTCGGGACAGTCAGCACGGTTTTGTGAGGGGTAGGTCTTGCCTCACAAGCCTGATTGAATTCTTTGAGCAGGTGACCAAGCAAGTGGATGAGGGTAAACCAGTGGATGTGGTGTACATGGATTTTAGTAAGGCATTTGATAAGGTCCCCCATGGTAGACTTATGGAGAAAGTCAGGAGGCATGGGATAGTGGGGAATGTGGCCAGTTGGATTAAGAATTGGCTAACTGATAGAAGGCAGAGAGTGGTCTTAGATGGTAAATACTCAGCCTGGAGCCCAGTTACCAGCGGCGTGCCGCAGGGATCAGTTCTGGGTCCTCTCCTGTTTGTGATTTTTATTAACGACTTGGATGAGGAAGTCGAAGGGTGGGTCAGTAAATTTGCAGATGATACAAAGGTTGGTGGAGTTGTGGATACCGAGGAGGGCTATTGTCGTCTGCAAAGGGACTTGGATAGGTTGCAGTGCTGGGCTGAAAAGTGGCAGATGGAGTTTAACCCTGAAAAGTGTGAGGTCGTCCATTTTGGAAGGACAAACATGAATGCAAAATACTGGGTTAACGGTAGGGTTCTTGGGCATGTGGAGGAGCAGAGAGACCTTGGGGTCTATGTGCATAGATCATTGAAAGTTGCAACTCAAGTGGATAGGGCTGTGAAGAAGGCATATGGGGTGTTAGCGTTCATTAGCAGAGGGATTGAATTTAAGAGCCGTGAGGTGATGATGCAGCTGTACAGGACCTTGGTAAGGCCTCATTTGGAGTACTGTGTGCAGTTCTGGTCGCCTCATTTTAGGAAGGATGTGGAAGCCTTGGAGAGGGTGCAGAGGAGATTTACCAGGATGTTGCCTGGAATGGAGAATAAGTCTTACGAGGAAAGGCTGAACATTCTAGGCCTCTTCTCATTAGAACGGAGAAGGATGAGGGTGACATGATAGAGGTTTATAAGATGATCAGGGGAATAGATAGGGTAGACAGTCAGAAACTTTTTCCCCGGGTGGAGCAAAGCGTTACAAGGGGTCATAAATTTAAGGTGAAGGGTGGGAGATATAAGGGGGATGTCAGGGGAAGGTTCTTTACCCAGAGAGTGGTCGAGGCATGGAATGCCTTGCCCGGGGAAGTTGTTGAGTCAGAAACTTTAGGGACTTTCAAAAGGCTTTTGGATAGGTATATGGATAAAGGAGAATGATGGGGTATAGATTAAATTGTCCTTGACAGAGGACAAAGGATCGGCACAACATTGTGGGCCGAAGGGCCTGTTCTGTGCTGTATGTTCTATGTTCTATATGTTCTGTCACTCTCTGAAACACTCAGACAGTCTCTGAAACACTCTTACACTCTCAGACAATCTCTGACACACTCTAACACTCTCTATCACTCTCTGACAATCCTTGACACACTTTGACACTCTCAGACACTCTCTATCACTCTCAGACTCTCTCTGACACTCTCAGACACACTCTATCACTCTCTGACACTCTCTTACACTCTCAGACACTCTCAGACACTCTCTAATACTCTCTGACAGACTCTGACACTCTCTGGCACTCTCAGACACTCTCTATCACTCTCAGTCACTTTCTGACACACTCTGACAATCTCTGACACTCTCAGACACACTCTGTCACTCTCTGACACCCTCTGACAGACTCTGACACTCTCTGACACTCTCTGACACTCTCTATAGCTGTCTATCACCCTCTGTCACTCTCTGACACACACTGACAATCTCTGACACTCTCAGACACTCTCAGACACTCTCTGTCACTCTCTACACTCACTGACACTCTCAGACATTCTCTGACACTCTCAGACACTCTCTGACACTCTCTGACACTCTCAGACCCTCTCAGACACTTTCTGACACTCTCTGACAATCTCTATCACTCTCTGACACTCGCTGACACTCTCTGAAATTCTCAGACATTCTCTATCACTCTCAGACACTCTGTATCACTCTCAGACACACTCTCACACTCTCTGACACTCTCAGACACTCTCTATCACTCGCTATCACTCTCTATCACTCTCTGACACTCTCTATCACTCTCTGACACTCTCTTTCGCTGTCTGACACTCTCTGACACACTCTGACACTCTCTGACACTCTCAGACACTCGCTATCACTCGCTATCACTCTCTGACACTCTCAGAATCTCTCTCTCACTCTCTGAAACTCTCAGACAATCTCTATCACTCTCTGACACTCTCTGACATTCTCAGACACTCTCTATCACTCTCTGACACTCTCTATCACTCTCTGACACTCTCTGACACTCTCTATCACTCTCTGATACTTTCTATCACTCTCTGACACTCTCTATCACTCTCTGACACTCTCTTTCGCTGTCTGACACTCTCTGACACTCTCTGACACTTTCTGACACTCTCAGACACTCTCTATCACTCTCTATCACTCTCTGATACTCTCTGACACTCTCAGAATCTCTCTCTCACTCTCTGACACTCTCAGACACTCTCCATCACTCTCTGACACTCTCTATCACTCTCTGACATTCTCAGACACTCTCTATCATTCTCTGACACTCTCTATCACGCTCTGACACTCTCTATCACTCTCTGACACTCACTGACACTCTCAGACGCTCTCTGTCACTCTCAGACACTATCACTCTCTGACACTCTCTGACACTCTCTCTCACTCTCTGACACTCTCTGACACACTCAGACACTCTGTGACACACTCTGACACTCTCTATCACTCTATGACACTCTCTGACGGTCTCTATCACTCTCTATCACTCTCTGACACTCTTTATCACTCTCTGACACTCACTGACACTCGCAGACACTCGCTGTCACTCACTATCACTCTCTGACACTATCACTCTATGAATCTCTCTGACACTCTCAGAGTCTTTCTATCACTCTCTATCACTCACTGACACTCTCAGACACTCTCTGTCACTCTCTGACACTCACCGACACTCTCAGACACTCTCTTTCACTCTCTGTCACTCTCAGACACTCTCTATCACTCTCTGACACTCTCTATCACTCTCTGACACTGTCTATCGCTCTCTGACACTCTCTGACACACTCAATCACGCTCTATCACTCCCTGACACACTCTGACTCTCTCTATCACTCTATGACACTCTCTGACACTCTCTATCACTCTCTGTCACTCTCTGACACACTCTGACACTCTCTGACACTCTCTGTCACTCTCTATCACTCTCTGACACTCTCTATCACTCTCTGACACTCTCTTTAACTCTCTGACACTCTCTGTCACTCTCTATCACTCTCTGACACTCTCTATCACTCTCTGACACTCTCAGAGGCTCTCTATAACTCCCTATCACTCACTGACAATCTCAGACACTCTCTATCACTCTCTGACTCTCACTGACACTCTCAGACGCTCTCTGTCACTCTCAGACACTCACTGACACTCTCAGACTCTCTCTGTCACTCTCAGACAGTCTCTATCACTCTCTGACACTCTCTATCACTCTCTGACACACTCTGACACAATCTGACACTCTGTGACACACTCTGACACTCTCTATCACTCTATGACACTCTCTGACGCACTCTATCACTCTCTATCACTCTCTGACACTCTCTCTCACTCTCCTACAATCTCTAACACTCTCTTTCACTCTCTGACACTCAATGACACTGTCAGACACTCTCTGTCACTCACTATCACTCTCTGACACTCTCTTTCACTCTCTGTCACTCTCTGACACTCTCTATCACTCTCTGACACTCTCTATCACTCTCTGACACTCTCTATCCCTCCTGACACACTCTGACTCTCTATATCACTCTATGACACTCTCTGAAACTCTCTATCACTCTCTGTCACTCTCTGACACACTCTGACACGCTCTGACACTCTCAGACACTCTCAGACACTCTCTGTCACTCTCTGTCACTCTCTATCACTCTCTGACACTATCTATAACTCTCTGACACTCTCTACCACTCTCTGACACTCTCTGTCACTCTCTTTCACTCTCTGACACTCTCTATCACTCTCTGACACTCTCTGACACTCTCAGAGGCTCTCTATCACTCACTGACACTCTCAGACACTCTCTATCACTCTCTGACACTCTCTGACACTCTCAGAGGCTCTCTACCACTCTCTATCACTCACTGACAGTCTCAGACAATCTCTATCACTCTCTGACACTCACTGACACTCTCAGACGCTCTCTGTCACTCTCAGACACTCACTGACACTCTCAGACTCTCTCTGTCAGTCTCAGACAGTCTCTATCACTCTCTGACACTCTCTGACACTCTCTGACACTCTCTGACACTCTCTGACACACTCTGACACAATCTGACACTCTGTGACACACTCTGACACTCTCTATCACTCTATGACACTCACTGACGCTCTCTATCACTCTCTATCACTCTCTGACACTCTCTATCACTCTCTTACAATCTCTGACACTCTCTTTCACTCTCTGACACACACTGACACTGTCAGACACTCTCTGTCACTTACTATCACTCTCTGACACTCTCTTTCACTCTCTGACACTCTCTGACACTCTCTATCACTCTCTGTCACTCTCAGACACTCTCAGACACTCTCTATCACTCTCTGACACTCTCTATCACTCTCTGACACTCTCTTTCGCTGTCTGACACTCTCTGACACACTCTGACACTCTCTGACACTCTCAGACACTCGCTATCACTCGCTATCACTCTCTGACACTCTCTGACACTCTCAGAATCTCTCTCTCACTCTCTGAAACTCCCAGACAATCGCTATCACTCTCTGACACTCTCTGACATTCTCAGACACTCTCTATCACTCTCTGACACTCTCTATCACTCTCTGACACTCTCTGACATTCTCAGACACTCTCTATCACTCTCTGACACTCTCTATCACTCTCTGACACTCTCTATCACTCTCTGATACTTTCTGACACTTTCTGACACTCTCAGACACTCTCTATCACTCTCTATCACTCTCTGATACTCTCTGACACTCTCAGAATCTCTCTCTCACTCTCTGACACTCTCTATCACGGTCTGACACTCTCTATCGCTGTCTGACACAATCTGACACTCTCTGACATTCTCAGACACTCTCTATCACTCTCTGACACTCTCTATCACTCTCTGACACTCTCTGACACTCTCTATCACTCTCTGATACTTTCTGACACTTTCTGACACTCTCAGACACTCTCTATCACTCTCTATCACTCTCTGATACTCTCTGACACTCTCAGAATCTCTCTCTCACTCTCTGACACTCTCAGACACTCTCCATCACTCTCTGACATTCTCAGACATTCTCTATCATTCTCTGACACTCTCTATCACGCTCTGACACTCTCTATCACTCTCTGACACTCACTGACACTCTCTGACACTCTCTGTCACTCTCAGACACTATCACTCTCTGACACTCTCTCTCAGTCTCTGACACTCTCTGACACACTCAGACACTCTGTGACACACTCTGACACTCTCTATCACTCTATGACACTCTCTGACGGTCTCTATCACTCTCTATCACTCTCTGACACTCTTTATCACTCTCTGACACTCACTGACACTCTCAGACACTCGCTGTCACTCACTATCACTCTCTGACACTCTCTATCACTCTATGAATCTCTCTGACACTCTCAGAGTCTTTCTATCACTCTCTATCACTCACTGACACTCTCAGACACTCTCTGTCACTCTCTGACACTCACCGACACTCGCAGACACTCTCTTTCACTCTCTGTCACTCTCAGACACTCTCTATCACTCTCTGACACTCTCTATCACTCTCTGACACTGTCTATCGTTCTCTGACACTCTCTGACACACTCAATCACTCTCTATCACTCCCTGACACACTCTGACTCTCTCTATCACTCTATGACACTCTCTGACACTCTCTATCACTCTCTGACACTCTCAGAGGCTCTCTATAACTCTCTATCACTCACTGACAATCTCAGACACTCTCTATCACTCTCTGACTCTCACTGACACTCTCAGACGCTCTCTGTCACTCTCAGACACTCACTGACACTCTCAGACTCTCTCTGTCACTCTCAGACAGTCTCTATCACTCTCTGACACTCTCTATCACTCTCTGACACACTCTGACACAATCTGACACTCTGTGACACACTCTGACACTCTCTATCACTCTATGACACTCTCTGACGCACTCTATCACTCTCTATCACTCTCTGACACTCTCTCTCACTCTCCTACAATCTCTAACACTCTCTTTCACTCTCTGACACTCAATGACACTGTCAGACACTCTCTGTCACTCACTATCACTCTCTGACACTCTCTTTCACTCTCTGTCACTCTCTGACACTCTCTATCACTCTCTGACACTCTCTATCACTCTCTGACACTCTCTATCCCTCCTGACACACTCTGACTCTCTATATCACTCTATGACACTCTCTGAAACTCTCTATCACTCTCTGTCACTCTCTGACACACTCTGACACGCTCTGACACTCTCAGACACTCTCAGACACTCTCTGTCACTCTCTATCACTCTCTGACACTGTCTATAACTCTCTGACACTCTCTACCACTCTCTGACACTCTCTGTCACTCTCTTTCACTCTCTGACACTCTCTATCACTCTCTGACACTCTCTGACACTCTCAGAGGCTCTCTATCACTCACTGACACTCTCAGACACTCTCTATCACTCTCTGACACTCTCTGACACTCTCAGAGGCTCTCTACCACTCTCTATCACTCACTGACAGTCTCAGACACTCTCTATCACTCTCTGACACTCACTGACACTCTCAGACGCTCTCTGTCACTCTCAGACACTCACTGACACTCTCAGACTCTCTCTGTCAGTCTCAGACAGTCTCTATCACTCTCTGACACTCTCTGACACTCTCTGACACTCTCTGACACACTCTGACACAATCTGACACTCTGTGACACACTCTGACACTCTCTATCACTCTATGACACTCACTGACGCTCTCTATCACTCTCTATCACTCTCTGACACTCTCTATCACTCTCTTACAATCTCTGACACTCTCTTTCACTCTCTGACACACACTGACACTGTCAGACACTCTCTGTCACTTACTATCACTCTCTGACACTCTCTTTCACTCTCTGACACTCTCTGACACTCTCTATCACTCTCTGTCACTCTCAGACACTCTCAGACACTCTCTATCACTCTCTGACACTCTCTATCACTCTCTGACACTCTCTTTCGCTGTCTGACACTCTCTGACACACTCTGACACTCTCTGACACTCTCAGACACTCGCTATCACTCGCTATCACTCTCTGACACTCTCTGACACTCTCAGAATCTCTCTCTCACTCTCTGAAACTCCCAGACAATCGCTATCACTCTCTGACACTCTCTGACATTCTCAGACACTCTCTATCACTCTCTGACACTCTCTATCACTCTCTGACACTCTCTGACATTCTCAGACACTCTCTATCACTCTCTGACACTCTCTATCACACTCTGACACTCTCTATCACTCTCTGATACTTTCTGACACTTTCTGACACTCTCAGACACTCTCTATCACTCTCTATCACTCTCTGATACTCTCTGACACTCTCAGAATCTCTCTCTCACTCTCTGACACTCTCTATCACGGTCTGACACTCTCTATCGCTGTCTGACACAATCTGACACTCTCTGACATTCTCAGACACTCTCTATCACTCTCTGACACTCTCTATCACTCTCTGACACTCTCTGACACTCTCTATCACTCTCTGATACTTTCTGACACTTTCTGACACTCTCAGACACTCTCTATCACTCTCTATCACTCTCTGATACTCTCTGACACTCTCAGAATCTCTCTCTCACTCTCTGACACTCTCAGACACTCTCCATCACTCTCTGACATTCTCAGACATTCTCTATCATTCTCTGACACTCTCTATCACGCTCTGACACTCTCTATCACTCTCTGACACTCACTGACACTCTCTGACACTCTCTGTCACTCTCAGACACTATCACTCTCTGACACTCTCTCTCAGTCTCTGACACTCTCTGACACACTCAGACACTCTGTGACACACTCTGACACTCTCTATCACTCTATGACACTCTCTGACGGTCTCTATCACTCTCTATCACTCTCTGACACTCTTTATCACTCTCTGACACTCACTGACACTCTCAGACACTCGCTGTCACTCACTATCACTCTCTGACACTCTCTATCACTCTATGAATCTCTCTGACACTCTCAGAGTCTTTCTATCACTCTCTATCACTCACTGACACTCTCAGACACTCTCTGTCACTCTCTGACACTCACCGACACTCGCAGACACTCTCTTTCACTCTCTGTCACTCTCAGACACTCTCTATCACTCTCTGACACTCTCTATCACTCTCTGACACTGTCTATCGTTCTCTGACACTCTCTGACACACTCAATCACTCTCTATCACTCCCTGACACACTCTGACTCTCTCTATCACTCTATGACACTCTCTGACACTCTCTATCACTCTCTGACACTCTCAGAGGCTCTCTATAACTCTCTATCACTCACTGACAATCTCAGACACTCTCTATCACTCTCTGACTCTCACTGACACTCTCAGACGCTCTCTGTCACTCTCAGACACTCACTGACACTCTCAGACTCTCTCTGTCACTCTCAGACAGTCTCTATCACTCTCTGACACTCTCTATCACTCTCTGACACACTCTGACACAATCTGACACTCTGTGACACACTCTGACACTCTCTATCACTCTATGACACTCTCTGACGCACTCTATCACTCTCTATCACTCTCTGACACTCTCTCTCACTCTCCTACAATCTCTAACACTCTCTTTCACTCTCTGACACTCAATGACACTGTCAGACACTCTCTGTCACTCACTATCACTCTCTGACACTCTCTTTCACTCTCTGTCACTCTCTGACACTCTCTATCACTCTCTGACACTCTCTATCACTCTCTGACACTCTCTATCCCTCCTGACACACTCTGACTCTCTATATCACTCTATGACACTCTCTGAAACTCTCTATCACTCTCTGTCACTCTCTGACACACTCTGACACGCTCTGACACTCTCAGACACTCTCAGACACTCTCTGTCACTCTCTATCACTCTCTGACACTGTCTATAACTCTCTGACACTCTCTACCACTCTCTGACACTCTCTGTCACTCTCTTTCACTCTCTGACACTCTCTATCACTCTCTGACACTCTCTGACACTCTCAGAGGCTCTCTATCACTCACTGACACTCTCAGACACTCTCTATCACTCTCTGACACTCTCTGACACTCTCAGAGGCTCTCTACCACTCTCTATCACTCACTGACAGTCTCAGACACTCTCTATCACTCTCTGACACTCACTGACACTCTCAGACGCTCTCTGTCACTCTCAGACACTCACTGACACTCTCAGACTCTCTCTGTCAGTCTCAGACAGTCTCTATCACTCTCTGACACTCTCTGACACTCTCTGACACTCTCTGACACTCTCTGACACACTCTGACACAATCTGACACTCTGTGACACACTCTGACACTCTCTATCACTCTATGACACTCACTGACGCTCTCTATCACTCTCTATCACTCTCTGACACTCTCTATCACTCTCTTACAATCTCTGACACTCTCTTTCACTCTCTGACACACACTGACACTGTCAGACACTCTCTGTCACTTACTATCACTCTCTGACACTCTCTTTCACTCTCTGACACTCTCTGACACTCTCTATCACTCTCTGTCACTCTCAGACACTCTCAGACACTCTCTATCACTCTCTGACACTCTCTATCACTCTCTGACACTCTCTTTCGCTGTCTGACACTCTCTGACACACTCTGACACTCTCTGACACTCTCAGACACTCGCTATCACTCGCTATCACTCTCTGACACTCTCTGACACTCTCAGAATCTCTCTCTCACTCTCTGAAACTCCCAGACAATCGCTATCACTCTCTGACACTCTCTGACATTCTCAGACACTCTCTATCACTCTCTGACACTCTCTATCACTCTCTGACACTCTCTGACATTCTCAGACACTCTCTATCACTCTCTGACACTCTCTATCACACTCTGACACTCTCTATCACTCTCTGATACTTTCTGACACTTTCTGACACTCTCAGACACTCTCTATCACTCTCTATCACTCTCTGATACTCTCTGACACTCTCAGAATCTCTCTCTCACTCTCTGACACTCTCTATCACGGTCTGACACTCTCTATCGCTGTCTGACACAATCTGACACTCTCTGACATTCTCAGACACTCTCTATCACTCTCTGACACTCTCTATCACTCTCTGACACTCTCTGACACTCTCTATCACTCTCTGATACTTTCTGACACTTTCTGACACTCTCAGACACTCTCTATCACTCTCTATCACTCTCTGATACTCTCTGACACTCTCAGAATCTCTCTCTCACTCTCTGACACTCTCAGACACTCTCCATCACTCTCTGACATTCTCAGACATTCTCTATCATTCTCTGACACTCTCTATCACGCTCTGACACTCTCTATCACTCTCTGACACTCACTGACACTCTCTGACACTCTCTGTCACTCTCAGACACTATCACTCTCTGACACTCTCTCTCAGTCTCTGACACTCTCTGACACACTCAGACACTCTGTGACACACTCTGACACTCTCTATCACTCTATGACACTCTCTGACGGTCTCTATCACTCTCTATCACTCTCTGACACTCTTTATCACTCTCTGACACTCACTGACACTCTCAGACACTCGCTGTCACTCACTATCACTCTCTGACACTCTCTATCACTCTATGAATCTCTCTGACACTCTCAGAGTCTTTCTATCACTCTCTATCACTCACTGACACTCTCAGACACTCTCTGTCACTCTCTGACACTCACCGACACTCGCAGACACTCTCTTTCACTCTCTGTCACTCTCAGACACTCTCTATCACTCTCTGACACTCTCTATCACTCTCTGACACTGTCTATCGTTCTCTGACACTCTCTGACACACTCAATCACTCTCTATCACTCCCTGACACACTCTGACTCTCTCTATCACTCTATGACACTCTCTGACACTCTCTATCACTCTCTGTCACTCTCTGACACTCTCTGTCACTCTCTATTACTCTCTGAAACTCTCTATCACTCTCTGACACTCTCCATAACTCTCTGACACTCTCTGTCACTCTCTATCACTCTCTGACACTCTCTATCACTCTCTGACACTCTCTGACACTCTCAGAGGCTCTCTATAACTCTCTATCACTCACTGACAATCTCAGACACTCTCTATCACTCTCTGACTCTCACTGACACTCTCAGACGCTCTCTGTCACTCTCAGACACTCACTGACACTCTCAGACTCTCTCTGTCACTCTCAGACAGTCTCTATCACTCTCTGACACTCTCTATCACTCTCTGACACACTCTGACACAATCTGACACTCTGTGACACACTCTGACACTCTCTATCACTCTATGACACTCTCTGACGCTCTCTATCACTCTCTATCACTCTCTGACACTCTCTCTCACTCTCTTACAATCTCTAACACTCTCTTTCACTCTCTGACACTCACTGACACTGTCAGACACACTCTGTCACTCACTATCACTCTCTGACACTCTCTTTCACTCTCTGTCACTCTCTGACACTCTTTATCACTCTCTGACACTCACTGACACTCTCAGACACTCGCTGTCACTCACTATCACTCTCTGACACTCTCTATCACTCTATGAATCTCTCTGACACTCTCAGAGTCTTTCTATAACTCTCTATCACTCACTGACACTCTCAGACACTCTCTGTCACTCTCTGACACTCACCGACACTCTCAAACACTCTCTTTCACTCTCTGTCACTCTCAGACACTCTCTATCACTCTCTGACACTCTCTATCACTCTCTGTCACTGTCTATCATTCTCTGACACTCTCTGACACACTCAATCACTCTCTATCACTCCCTGACACACTCTGACTCTCTCTATCACTCTATGACACTCTCTGACACTCTCTATCACTCTCTGTCACTCTCTGACACTCTCTATCACTCTCTGACACACTCTGACACTATCTGACACTCTGTGACACACTCTGTCACTCTCTATCACTCTCTGACACTCTCTTTCAATCTCTGACACTCTCTATCACTCTCTATCACTCTCTTACACACTCTATCACTCTCTGACACTCTCTGGCACTCTCTATCACACTCTGACACTGTCTGACACTCTCTATCACTCAATGACACACTCTGAAACTCTCTATCACTCTCTATCACTCTCTGACACTCACTGACACTGTCAGACACTCGCTGTCACTCTCAGACACTCTCTGTCACTCTCTGTCACTCTCAGACACTCTCAGACACTCTCTATCACTCTCTGACACTCTCTATCACTCTCTGACACTCTCTTTCGCTGTCTGACACTCTCTGACACACTCTGACACTCTCTGACACTCTCAGACACTCGCTATCACTCGCTATCACTCTCTGACACTCTCTGACACTCTCAGAATCTCTCTCTCACTCTCTGAAACTCCCAGACAATCGCTATCACTCTCTGACACTCTCTGACATTCTCAGACACTCTCTATCACTCTCTGACACTCTCTATCACTCTCTGACACTCTCTGACATTCTCAGACACTCTCTATCACTCTCTGACACTCTCTATCACTCTCTGACACTCTCTATCACTCTCTGATACTTTCTGACACTTTCTGACACTCTCAGACACTCTCTATCACTCTCTATCACTCTCTGATACTCTCTGACACTCTCAGAATCTCACTCTCACTCTCTGACACTCTCTATCACGGTCTGACACTATCTATCGCTGTCTGACACAATCTGACACTCTCTGACATTCTCAGACACTCTCTATCACTCTCTGACACTCTCTATCACTCTCTGACACTCTCTGACACTCTCTATCACTCTCTGATTCTTTCTGACACTCTCAGAATCTCTCTCTCACTCTCTGACACTCTCTATCACGGTCTGACACTCTCTATCGCTGTCTGACACAATCTGACACTCTCTGACATTCTCAGACACTCTCTATCACTCTCTGACACTCTCTATCACTCTCTGACACTCTCTGACACTCTCTATCAATCTCTGATACTTTCTGACACTTTCTGACACTCTCAGACACTCTCTATCACTCTCTATCACTCTCTGATACTCTCTGACACTCTCAGAATCTCTCTCTCACTCTCTGACACTCTCAGACACTCTCCATCACTCTCTGACATTCTCAGACATTCTCTATCATTCTCTGACACTCTCTATCACGCTCTGACACTCTCTATCACTCTCTGACACTCACTGACACTCTCTGACACTCTCTGTCACTCTCAGACACTATCACTCTCTGACACTCTCTGACACTCTCTCTCAGTCTCTGACACTCTCTGACACACTCAGACACTCTGTGACACACTCTGACACTCTCTATCACTCTATGACACTCTCTGACGGTCTCTATCACTCTCTATCACTCTCTGACACTCTTTATCACTCTCTGACACTCACTGACACTCTCAGACACTCGCTGTCACTCACTATCACTCTCTGACACTCTCTATCACTCTATGAATCTCTCTGACCCTCTCAGAGTCTTTCTATCACTCTCTATCACTCACTGACACTCTCAGACACTCTCTGTCACTCTCTGACACTCACCGACACTCTCAGACACTCTCTTTCACTCTCTGTCACTCTCAGACACTCTCTATCACTCTCTGACACTCTCTGACACTCTCTATCACTCTCTGACACTGTCTATCCTTCTCTGACACTCTCTGACACACTCAATCACTCTCTATCACTCCCTGACACACTCTGACTCTCTCTATCACTCTATGACACTCTCTGACACTCTCTATCACTCTCTGTCACTCTCTGACACACTCTGACACTCTCTGACACTCTCTGTCACTCTCTATTACTCTCTGACACTCTCTATCACTCTCTGACACTCTCCATAACTCTCTGACACTCTCTGTCACTCTCTATCACTCTCTGACACTCTCTATCACTCTCTGACACTCTCAGAGGCTCTCTATAACTCTCTATCACTCACTGACAATCTCAGACACTCTCTATCACTCTCTGACTCTCACTGACACTCTCAGACGCTCTCTGTCACTCTCAGACACTCACTGACACTCTCAGACTCTCTCTGTCACTCTCAGACAGTCTCTATCACTCTCTGACACTCTCTATCACTCTCTGACACACTCTGACACAATCTGACACTCTGTGACACACTCTGACACTCTCTATCACTCTATGACACTCTCTGACGCTCTCTATCACTCTCTATCACTCTCTGACACTCTCTCTCTCACTCTCTTACAATCTCTAACACTCTCTTTCACTCTCTGACACTCACTGACACTGTCAGACACTCTCTGTCACTCACTATCACTCTCTGACACTCTCTTTCACTCTCTGTCACTCTCTGACACTCTTTATCACTCTCTGACACTCACTGACACTCTCAGACACTCGCTGTCACTCACTATCACTCTCTGACACTCTCTATCACTCTATGAATCTCTCTGACACTCTCAGAGTCTTTCTATCACTCTCTATCACTCACTGACACTCTCAGACACTCTCTGTCACTCTCTGACACTCACCGACACTCTCAGACACTCTCTTTCACTCTCTGTCACTCTCAGACACTCTCTATCACTCTCTGACACTCTCTATCACTCTCTGACACTGTCTATCGTTCTCTGACACTCTCTGACACACTCAATCACTCTCTATCACTCCCTGACACACTCTGACTCGCTCTATCACTCTATGACACTCTCTGACACTCTCTATCACTCTCTGTCACTCTCTGACACTCTCTATCACTCTCTGACACACTCTGACACTATCTGACACTCTGTGACACACTCTGTCACTCTCTATCACTCTCTGACACTCTCTTTCAATCTCTGACACTCTCTATCACTCTCTATCACTCTCTTACACACTCTATCACTCTCTGACACTCTCTGGCACTCTCTATCACACTCTGACACTGTCTGAACACTCTCTATCACTCAATGACACACTCTGAAACTCTCTATCACTCTCTATCACTCTCTGACACTCAGTGACACTGTCAGACACTCGCTGTCACTCTCAGACACTCTCTGTCACTCTCAGACACTCTCAGACACTCTCTATCACTCTCTGACACTCTCTATCACTCTCTGACACTCTCTATCACTCTCTGACACTCTCTTTCGCTGTCTGACACTCTCTGACACACTCTGACGCTCTCTGACACTCTCAGACACTCGCTATCACTCGGTATCACTCTCTGACACTCTCTGACACTCTCAGAATCTCTCTCTCACTCTCTGAAACTCCCAGACAATCGCTATCACTCTCTGACACTCTCTGACATTCTCAGACACTCTCTATCACTCTCTGACACTCTCTATCACTCTCTGACACTCTCTGACATTCTCAGACACTCTCTATCACTCTCTGACACTCTCTATCACTCTCTGACACTCTCTATCACTCTCTGATACTTTCTGACACTTTCTGACACTCTCAGACACTCTCTATCACTCTCTGATACTCTCTGACACTCTCAGAATCTCTCTCTCACTCTCTGACACTCTCTATCACGGTCTGACACTCTCTATCGCTGTCTGACACAATCTGACACTCTCTGACATTCTCAGACAGTCTCTATCACTCTCTGACACTCTCTATCACTCTCTGACACTCTCTGACACTCTCTATCACTCTCTGATACTTTCTGACACTTTCTGACACTCTCAGACACTCTCTATCACTCTCTATCACTCTCTGATACTCTCTGACACTCTCAGAATCTCTCTCTCACTCTCTGACACTCTCAGACACTCTCCATCACTCTCTGACATTCTCAGACATTCTCTATCATTCTCTGACACTCTCTATCACGCTCTGACACTCTCTATCACTCTCTGACACTCACTGACACTCTCTGACACTCTCTGTCACTCTCAGACACTATCACTCTCTGACACTCTCTGACACTCTCTCTCAGTCTCTGACACTCTCTGACACACTCAGACACTCTGTGACACACTCTGACACTCTCTATCACTCTATGACACTCTCTGACGCACTCTATCACTCTCTATCACTCTCTGACACTCTCTCTCACTCTCTTACAATCTCTAACACTCTCTTTCACTCTCTGACACTCACTGACACTGTCAGACACTCTCTGTCACTCACTATCACTCTCTGACACTCTCTTTCACTCTCTGTCACTCTCTGACACTCTTTATCACTCTCTGACAATCACTGACACTCTCAGACACTCGCTGTCACTCACTGTCACTCTCTGACACTCTCTATCACTCTATGAATCTCTCTGACACTCTCAGAGTCTTTCTATCACTCTCTATCACTCACTGACACTCTCAGACACTCTCTGTCACTCTCCGACACTCACCGACACTCTCAGACACTCTCTTTCACTCTCTGTCACTCTCAGACACTCTCTATCACTCTCTGACACTCTCTATCACTCTCTGACACTGTCTATCGTTCTCTGACACTCTCTGACACACTCAATCACTCTCTATCACTCCCTGACACACTCTGACTCTCTCTATCACTCTATGACACTCTCTGACACTCTCTATCACTCTCTGTCACTCTCTGACACACTCTGACACTCTCTGACACTCTCTGTCACTCTCTATTACTCTCTGACACTCTCTATCACTCTCTGACACTCTCCATAACTCTCTGACACTCTCTGTCACTCTCTATCACTCTCTGACACTCTCTATCACTCTCTGACACTCTCTGACACTCTCAGAGGCTCTCTATAACTCTCTATCACTCACTGACAATCTCAGACACACTCTATCACTCTCTGACTCTCACTGACACTCTCAGACGCTCTCTGTCACTCTCAGACACTCACTGATACTCTCAGACTCTCTCTGTCACTCTCAGACACTCTCTATCACTCTCTGACACTCTCTATCACTCTCTGACACACTCTGACACAATCTGACACTCTGTGACACATTCTGACACTCTCTATCACTCTATGACACTCTCTGACGCACTCTATCACTCTCTATCGCTCTCTGACACTCTCTCTCACTCTCTTACATTCTCTAACACTCTCTTTCACTCTCTGACACTCAATGACACTGTCAGACACTCTATGTCACTCACTATCACTCTCTGACACTCTCTTTCACTCTCTGTCACTCTCTGACACTCACTATCACTCTCTGACACTCTCTATCACTCTCTGACACTCTCTATCGCTCCTGACACACTCTGACACTCTCAGACACTCTCAGACACACTCTGTCACTCTCTATCACTCTCTGACACTATCTATCACTCTCTGACACTCTCGACCACTCTCTGACACTCTCTGTCACTCTCTTTCTCTCTCTGACACTCTCTATCACTCTCTGACACTCTCTGACACTCTCAGAGGCTCTCTATCACTCTCTATCACTCACTGACACTCTCAGACACTCTCTATCACTCTCTGACACTCTCTATCACTCTCTGACACTCTCTATCACTCTCTGACACTCTCTTTCGCTGTCTGACACTCTCTGACACACTCTGACACTCTCTGACCCTCTCAGACACTCGCTATCACTCGCTATCACTCTCTGACACTCTCTGACACTCTCAGAATCTCTCTCTCACTCTCTGAAACTCTCAGACAATCTCTATCACTCTCTGACACTCTCTGACATTCTCAGACACTCTCTATCACTCTCTGACACTCTCTATCACTCTCTGACACTCTCTGACATTCTCAGACACTCTCTATCACTCTCTGACACTCTCTATCACTCTCTGACACTCTCTATCACTCTCTGATACTTTCTGACACTTTCTGACACTCTCAGACACTCTCTATCACTCTCTATCACTCTCTGATACTCTCTGACACTCTCAGAATCACTCTCTCACTCTCTGACACTCTCTATCACGTTCTGACACTCTCTATCGCTGTCTGACACAATCTGACACTCTCTGACATTCTCAGACACTCTCTATCACTCTCTGACACTCTCTATCACTCTCTGACATTCTCTGACACTATCACTCTCTGATACGTTCTGACACTTTCTGACACTCTCAGACACTCTCTCTCACTCTCTGACACTCTCAGACACTCTCCATCACTCTCTGACATTCTCTAGACACTCTCTATCATTCTCTGACACTCTCTATCACGCTCTGACACTCTCTATCACTCTCTGACACTCACTGACACTCTCTGACACTCTCTGTCACTCTCAGACACTATCACTCTCTGACACTCTCTGACACTCTCTCTCAGTCTCTGACACTCTCTGACACACTCAGACACTCTGTGACACACTCTGACACTGTATATCACTCTATGACACTCTCTGACGGTCTCTATCACTCTCTATCACTCTCTGACACTCTTTATCACTCTCTGACACTCACTGACACTCTCAGACACTCGCTGTCACTCACTATCACTCTCTGACACTCTCTATCACTCTATGAATCTCTCTGACACTCTCAGAGTCTTTCTATCACTCTCTATCGCTCACTGACACTCTCAGACACTCTCTGTCACTCTCTGACACTCACCGACACTCTCAGACACTCTCTTTCACTCTCTGTCACTCTCAGACACTCTCTATCACTCTCTGACACTCTCTATCACTCTCTGACACTGTCTATCGTTCTCTGACACTCTCTGACACACTCAATCACTCTCTATCACTCCCTGACACACTCTGACTCTCTCTATCACTCTATGACACTCTCTGACACTCTCTGTCACTCTCTGTCACTCTCTGACACACTCTGACACTCTCTGACACTCTCTGTCACTCTCTATTACTCTCTGACACTCTCTATCACTCTCTGACACTCTCCATAACTCTCTGACACTCTCTGTCACTCTCTATCACTCTCTGTCACTCTCTATCACTCTCTGACACTCTCTGACACTCTCAGAGGCTCTCTATAACTCTCTATCACTCACTGACAATCTCAGACACTCTCTATCACTCTCTGACTCTCACTGACACTCTCAGACGCTCTCTGTCACTCTCAGACACTCACTGACACTCTCAGACTCTCTCTGTCACTCTCAGACAGTCTCTATCACTCTCTGACACTCTCTATCACTCTCTGACACACTCTGACACAATCTGACACTCTGTGACACACTCTGACACTCTCTATCACTCTATGACACTCTCTGACGCACTCTATCACTCTCTATCACTCTCTGGCACTCTCTCTCACTCTCTTACAATCTCTAACACTCTCTTTCACTCTCTGACACTCACTGACACTGTCAGACACTCTCTGTCACTCACTATCACTCTCTGACACTCTCTTTCACTCTCTGTCACTCTCTGACACTCTCTATCGCTCCTGACACACTCTGACTCTCTCTATCACTCTATGACACTCTCTGAAACTCTCTATCTCTCTCTGTCACTCTCTGACACACTCTGACACTCTCTGACACTCTCAGACACTCTCAGACACTCTCTGTCACTCTCTATCACTCTCTGACACTATCTATCACTCTCTGACACTCTCGACCACTCTCTGACACTCTCTGACACTCTCTGTCACTCTCTTTCACTCTCTGACACTCTCTATCACTCTCTGACACTCTCTGACACTCTCAGAGGCTCTCTATCACTCTCTATCACTCACTGACACTCTCAGACACTCTCTATCACTCTCTGACACTCTCTGACACTCTCAGAGGCTCTCTACCACTCTCTATCACTCACTGACAATCTCAGACACTCTCTATCACTCTCTGACACTCACTGACACTCTCAGACGCTCTCTGTCACTCTCAGACACTCACTGACACTCTCAGACTCTCTCTGTCACTCTCAGACAGTCTCTATCACTCTCTGACACTCTCTGACACTCTCTATCACTCTCTGACACACTCTGACACAATCTGACACTCTGTGACACACTCTGACACTCTCTATCACTCTATGACACTCTCTGACGCTCTCTATCACTCTCTATCAATCTCTGACACTCTCTATCACTCTCTTACAATCTCTGACACTCTCTTTCACTCTCTGACACTCACTGACACTGTCAGACACTCTCTGTCACTCACTATCACTCTCTGACACTCTCTTTCACTCTCTGTCACTCTCTGACACTCTCTATCACTCTCTGACACTCTCTATCACTCTCTGACACTCTCTATCACTCTCTGACATTCTCTATCGCTCCTGACACACTCTGACTCTCTCTATCACTCTATGACACTCTCTGAAACTCTCTATCACTCTCTGTCACTCTCTGACACACTCTGACACTCTCTATCACTCTATGACACTCTCTGACATACTCTATCACTCTCTATGACTCTCTGACACTCTCACTCTCTTACAATCTCTAACACTCTCTATCACTCTCTGACACTCACTGACACTGTCAGACACTCTCTGTCACTCACTATCACTCTCTGACACTCTCAGACACTCTCAGACACTCTCTGTCACTCTCTATCACTCTCTGACACTATCTATCACTCTCTGACACTCTCTACCACTCTCTGACAATCTCTGTCACTCTCTTTCACTCTCTGACATTCTCTATCACTCTCAGACGCTCTCTGACACTCTCAGAGGCTCTCTATCACACTCTATCACTCACTGACACTCTCCGACACTCTCTATCACTCTCTGACACTCTCAGAGGCTCTCTACCACTCTCTATCACTCACTGACACTCTCTGTCACTCTCTATCACTCTCTGACACTCACTGACACTCTCAGACGCTCTCTGTCACTCTCAGACACTCACTGACACTCTCAGACTCTCTCTGTCACTCTCAGACAGTCTCTATCACTCTCTGACACTCTCTGACACTCTCTATCACTCTCTGACACACTCTGACACAATCTGACACTCTGTTACACACTCTGACACTCTCTATCACTCTATGATTCTCTCTGACGCTCTCTATCACTCTCTATCACTCTCTGACACTCTCTATCACTCTCTTACAATCTCTGACACTCTCTTTCACTCTCTGACACTCACTGACACTGTCAGACACTCTCTGTCACTTACTATCACTCTCTGACACTCTCTTTCACTCTCTGACACTCTCTTTCACCTCTGTCACTCTCAGACACTCTCACACACTCTCTATCACTCTCTGACACTCTCTGACACTCTCTATCACTCTCTGACACTCTCTATCACTCTCTGACACTCTCTATCGCTCTCTGACACACTCTGACTCTCCATCACTCTATGACACTCTCTGAAACTCTCTGTCACTCTCTGTCACTCTCTGACACACTCTGACACTCTCTGACACTCTCAGACACTCTCAGAAACTCTCTGTCACTCTCTATCACTCTCTGACACGTTCTATCACTCTCTGACACTCTCTATCACTCTCTGACACTCTCAGACACTCTCTGTCACTCTCTGACACTCACTGACACTCTCAGACACTCTCTTTCACTCTCTGTCACTCTCAGACACTCTCTATCACTCTCTGACACTCTCTATCACTCTCTGACACTTTCTATCGCTCTCTGACACTCTCTGACACACTCAATCACTCTCTATCACTCCCTGACACACTCTGACTCTCTCTATCACTCTATGACACTCTCTGACACTCTCTATCACTCTCTGTCACTCTCTGACACACTCTGACACTCTCTGACACTCTCTGTCACTCTCTATCACTCTCTGACACTCTCTATCACTCTCTGACACTCTCTATAACTCTCTGACACTCTCTGTCACTCTCTATCACTCTCTGACACTCTCTATCACTCTCTGACACTCTCTGACACTCTCAGAGGCTCTCTATCACTCTCTATCACTCACTGACAATCTCAGACACTCTCTATCACTCTCTGACTCTCACTGACACTCTCAGACGCTCTCTGTCACTCTCAGACACTCAGTGACACTCTCAGACTCTCTCTGTCACTCTCAGACAGTCTCTATCACTCTCTGACACACTCTGACACTCTCTATCACTCTATGACACTCTCTGACGCACTCTCTCACTCTCTATCACTCTCTGACACTCTCTCTCACTCTCTTACAATCTCTGACACTTTCTTTCACTCTCTGACACTCACTGACACTGTCAGACACTCTCTGTCACTCACTATCACTCTCTGACACTCTCTTTCACTCTCTGTCACTCTCTGACACTCTCTATCACTCTCTGATACTCTCTATCACTCTCTGACACTCTCTATCGCTCCTGACACACTCTTACTCTCTCTATCACTCTATGACACTCTCTGAAACTCTCTGTCACTCTCTGACACACTCTGTCACTCTCTATCACTCTCTGACACTATCTATCACTCTCTGACACTCTCTACCACTCTCTGACACTCTCTGTCACTCTCTTTCACTCTCTGACACTCTCTATCACTCTCTGACACTCTCTGACACTCTCAGAGGCTCTCTATCACTCTCTATCACTCACTGACACTCTCTGTCACTCTCTATCACTCTCTGACACTCACTGACACTCTCAGACGCTCTCTGTCACTCTCAGACACTCACTGACACTCTCAGACTCTTTCTGTCACTCTCAGACAGTCTCTATCACTCTCTGACACTCTCTGACACTCTCTATCACTCTCTGACACACTCTGACACAATCTGACACTCTGTGACACACTCTGACACTCTATCACTCTATGACACTCTCTGACGCTCTCTATCACTCTCTATCACTCTCTGACACTCTCTATCACTCTCTTACAATCTCTGACACTCTCTTTCACTCTCTGACAATCACTGACACTGTCAGGCACTCTCTGTCACTTACTATCACTCTCTGACACTCTCTTTCACTCTCTGTCACTCTCAGACACTCTCACAAACTCTCTATCACTCTCTGACACTCTCTATCACTCTGTGACACTCTCTATCGCTCTCTGACACACTCTGACTCTCCATCACTCTATGACACTCTCTGAAACTCTCTGTCACTCTCTGTCACTCTCTGACACACGCTGACACTCTCTGACACTCTCAGACACTCTCAGAAACTCTCTGTCACTCTCTATCACTCTCTGACACTTTCTATCACTCTCTGACACTCTCTATCACTCTCTGACACTCTCTGTCACTCTCTTTCACTCTCTGTCACTTTCTATAACTCTCTGACACTCTCTATCACTCTCTGACACTCTCTGACACTCTCAGACACTCTCTGTCACTCACTATCACTCTCTGACTCTCTCTATCACTCTATGAATCTCTCTGACACTCTCAGAGTCTTTCTATCACTCTCTATCACTCACTGACACTCTCAGACACTCTCTGTCACTCTCTGACACTCACTGACACTCTCAGACACTCTCTTTCACTCTCTGTCACTCTCAGACACTCTCTATCACTCTCTGACACTCTCTATCACTCTCTGACACTGTCTATCGCTCTCTGACACTCTCTGACACACTCAATCACTCTCTATCACTCCCTGACACACTCTGATTCTTTCTATCACTCTATGACACTCTCTGACACTCTCTATCACTCTCTGTCACTCTCTGACACACTCTGACACTCTCTGACACTCTCTGTCACTCTCTATCACTCTCTGACACTCTCTATCACTCTCTGACACTCTCTATAACTCTCTGACACTCTCTGTCACTCTCTATCACTCTCTGACACTCTCTATCACTCTCTGACACTCTCTGACACTCTCAGAGGCTCTCTATCACTCTCTATCACTCACTGACAATCTCAGACACTCTCTATCACTCTCTGACTCTCACTGACACTCTCAGACGCTCTCTGTCACTCTCAGACACTCACTGACACTCTCAGACTCTCTCTGTCACTCTCAGACAGTCTCTATCACTCTCTGACACTCTCTGACACTCTCTATCACTCTCTGACACACTCTGACACAATCTGACACTCTGTGACACACTCTGACACTCTCTATCACTCTATGACACTCTCTGACGCACTCTATCACTCTCTATCACTCTCTGACACTCTCTCTCACTCTCTTACAATCTCTGACACTTTCTTTCACTCTCTGACACTCACTGACACTGTCAGACACTCTCTGTCACTCACTATCACTCTCTGACACTCTCTTTCACTCTCTGTCACTCTCTGACACTCTCTATCACTCTCTGACACTCTCTATCACTCTCTGACACGCTCAATCACTCTCTGACACTCTCTATCACTCTCTGTCACTCTCTGACACACTCTGACACTCTCTGACACTCTCAGACACTCTCAGACACTCTCTGTCACTCTCTATCACTCTCTGACACTCTCTATCACTCTCTGACACTCTCTGACACTATCAGAGGCTCTCTATCACTCTCTATCACTCACTGACAATCTCAGACACTCTCTATCACTCTCTGACTCTCACTGATACTCTCAGACACTCTCTGTCACTCTCAGACACTCACTGACACTCTCAGACTCTCTCTGTCACTCTCAGACAGTCTCTATCACTCTCTGACACTCTCTGTCACTCTCTGACACACTCTGACACAATCTGACAATCTGTGACACACTCTTACACTCTCTATCACTCTATGACACTCTCTGACGCACTCTATCACTCTATATCACTCTCTGACACTCTCTCTCACTCTCTTACAATCTCTGACACTCTCTTTCACTCTCTGACACTCACTGACACTGTCAGACACTCTCTGCCACTCACTATCACTCTCTGACACTCTCTTTCACTCTCTGTCACTCTCTGACACTCTCTATCACTCTCTGACACTCTCTATCACTCTCTGACACTCTCTATCACTCTCTGACACTCTCTATCGCTCCTGACACACTCTGACTCTCTCTATCACTCTATGACACTCTCTGAAACTCTCTATCACTCTCTGTCACTCTCTGACACACTCTGACACTCTCTGATACTCTCAGACACTCTCAGACACTCTCTGTCACTCTCTATCACTCTCTGACACTATCTATCACTCTCTGACACTCTCTACCACTCTCTGACACTCTCTGTCACTCTCTTTCACACTCTGACACTCTCTATCACTCTCTGACACTCTCTGACACTCTCAGAGGCTCTCTATCACTCTCTATCACTCACTGACACTCTCAGACACTCTCAGACACTCTCTATCACTCTCTGACACTCTCTGACACTCTCAGAGGCTCTCTACCACTCTGTATCACTCACTGACAATCTCAGACACTCTCTATCACTCTCTGACACTCACTGACACTCTCAGACGCTCTCTGTCACTCTCAGACACTCACTGACACTCTCAGACTCTCTCTGTCACTCTCAGACAGTCTCTATCACTCTCTGACACTCTCTGACACAATCTGACACTCTGTGACACACTCTGACACTCTCTATCACTCTATGAAACTCTCTGATGCTCTCTATCACTCTCTATCACTCTCTGACACTCTCTATCACTCTGTTACAATCTCTGACACTCTCTTTCACTCTCTGACACTCACTGACACTGTCAGACACTCTCTGTCACTTAATATCACTCTCAGACACTCTCTATCACTCTCTGACTCTCACTGACACTCTCAGACGCTCTCTGTCACTCTCAGACACTCACTGACACTCTCAGACTCTCTCTGTCACTCTCAGACAGTCTCTATCACTCTCTGACACTCTCTGACACTCTCTATCACTCTCTGACACACTCTGACACAATCTGACACTCTGTGACACACTCTGACACTCTCTATCACTCTATGACACTCTCTGACGCACTCTATCACTCTCTATCACTCTCTGACACTCTCTCTCACTCTCTTACAATCTCTGACACTTTCTTTCACTCTCTGACACTCACTGACACTGTCAGACACTCTCTGTCACTCACTATCACTCTCTGACACTCTCTTTCACTCTCTGTCACTCTCTGACACTCTCTATCACTCTCTGACACTCTCTATCACTCTCTGACACGCTCAATCACTCTCTGACACTCTCTATCGCTCCTGACACAATCTGACTCTCTCCATCACTCTATGACACTCTCTGAAACTCTCTATCACTCTCTGTCACTCTCTGACACACTCTGACACTCTCTGACACTCTCAGACACTCTCAGACACTCTCTGTCACTCTCTATCACTCTCTGACACTCTCTATCACTCTCTGACACTCTCTGACACTATCAGAGGCTCTCTATCACTCTCTATCACTCACTGACAATCTCAGACACTCTCTATCACTCTCTGACTCTCACTGATACTCTCAGACACTCTCTGTCACTCTCAGACACTCACTGACACTCTCAGACTCTCTCTGTCACTCTCAGACAGTCTCTATCACTCTCTGACACTCTCTGTCACTCTCTGACACACTCTGACACAATCTGACAATCTGTGACACACTCTTACACTCTCTATCACTCTATGACACTCTCTGACGCACTCTATCACTCTATATCACTCTCTGACACTCTCTCTCACTCTCTTACAATCTCTGACACTCTCTTTCACTCTCTGACACTCACTGACACTGTCAGACACTCTCTGCCACTCACTATCACTCTCTGACACTCTCTTTCACTCTCTGTCACTCTCTGACACTCTCTATCACTCTCTGACACTCTCTATCACTCTCTGACACTCTCTATCGCTCCTGACACACTCTGACTCTCTCTATCACTCTATGACACTCTCTGAAACTCTCTATCACTCTCTGTCACTCTCTGACACACTCTGACACTCTCTGATACTCTCAGACACTCTCAGACACTCTCTGTCACTCTCTATCACTCTCTGACACTATCTATCACTCTCTGACACTCTCTACCACTCTCTGACACTCTCTGTCACTCTCTTTCACACTCTGACACTCTCTATCACTCTCTGACACTCTCTGACACTCTCAGAGGCTCTCTATCACTCTCTATCACTCACTGACACTCTCAGACACTCTCAGACACTCTCTATCACTCTCTGACACTCTCTGACACTCTCAGAGGCTCTCTACCACTCTGTATCACTCACTGACAATCTCAGACACTCTCTATCACTCTCTGACACTCACTGACACTCTCAGACGCTCTCTGTCACTCTCAGACACTCACTGACACTCTCAGACTCTCTCTGTCACTCTCAGACAGTCTCTATCACTCTCTGACACTCTCTGACACAATCTGACACTCTGTGACACACTCTGACACTCTCTATCACTCTATGAAACTCTCTGATGCTCTCTATCACTCTCTATCACTCTCTGACACTCTCTATCACTCTGTTACAATCTCTGACACTCTCTTTCACTCTCTGACACTCACTGACACTGTCAGACACTCTCTGTCACTTAATATCACTCTCTGACACTCTCTTTCACTCTCTGTCACTCTCAGACACTCTCACACACTCTCTCTCACTCTCTGACACTCTCTATCACTCTCTGACACTCTCTATCGCTCTCTGACACACTCTGACTCTCTCCATCACTCTATGATACTCTCTGAAACTCTCTGTCACTCTCTGTCACTCTCTGACACACTCTGACACTCTCTGACACTCTCAGACACTCTCAGACACTCTCAGACACTCTCTGTCACTCTCTCTCACTCTCTGACACTTTCTATCACTCTCTGACACTCTCTATCACTCTCTGACACTCTCTGTCACTCTATTTCACTCTCTGACACTCTCTATCACTCTCTGACACTCTCAGAGGCTCTCTATCACTCTCTATCACTCACTGACACTCTCAGACACTCTCTATCACTCTCTGACACTCTCTATCTCTCTCTGACACTCTCTATCGCTCTCTGACACTCTCTGACACACTCAATCACTCTCTATCACTCTCTGACACACTCTGACACTCTCTAACACTCTATGACACTCTCTGACACTCTCTGACACTCTCAGACACTCTCTATCACTCTCTGACACTCTCTGACACTCTCAGAATCTCTCTCTCACTCTCAGAAACTCTCAGACACTCTCCATCACTCTCTGACACTTTCTATCACTCTCTGACATTCTCAGACACACTCGATCACTCTCTGACACTCTCTATCACTCTCTGACACTCTCTGACACTCTCTATCATTCTCTGACACTCTCTGACACTCTCTGACGCTCTCAGACACTCTCTATCACTCTCTATCACTCTCTGACACTCTCTGACACTCTCAGAATCTCTCTCTCACTCTCTGTCACTCTCAGAAACTGTCGATCACTCTCTGACACTCTCTAACACTCTCTGACATTCTCAGACACTCTCTATCACTCTCTGACACTCTCTATCACTCTCTGACACTCTCTATCACTCTCTGACACTCTCTATCGCTCCTGACACACTCTGACTCTCTCTATCACTCTATGACACTCTCTGAAACTCTCTATCACTCTCTGTCACTGTCTGACACACTCTGACACTCTCTGACACTCTCAGACACTCTCTATCACTCTCTGACACTCTCTATCACTCTCTGACACTCTCTATCACTCTCTGACACTCTCTATCGCTCCTGACACACTCTGACTCTCTGTATCACTCTATGACAATCTCTGAAACTCTCTATCACTCTCTGTCACTGTCTGACACACTCTGACACTCTCTGACACTCTCAGACACTCTCTGTCACTCTCTGTCACTCTCTGTCACTCTCTATCACTCTCTGAAACTATCTATCACTCTCTGACACTCTCTACCACTCTCTGACACTCTCTGTCACTCTCTTTCACTCTCTGACACTCTCTATCACTCTCTGACACTCTCTGACACTCTCAGAGGCTCTCTATCACTCTCTATCACTCACTGACACTCTCTGTCACTCTCTATCACTCTCTGACACTCACTGACACTCTCAGACGCTCTCTGTCACTCTCAGACACTCACTGACACTCTCAGACTCTCTCTGTCACTCTCAGACAGTCTCTATCACTCTCTGACACTCTCTGACACTCACTATCACTCTCTGACACACTCTGACACAATCTGACACTCTGTGACACACTCTGACACTCTCTATCACTCTATGACACTCTCTGACGCTCTCTATCACTCTCTTACAATCTCTGACACTCTCTTTCACTCTCTGACAATCACTGACACTGTCAGGCACTCTCTGTCACTTACTATCACTCTCTGACACTCTCTTTCACTCTCTGTCACTCTCAGACACTCTCACACACTCTCTATCACTCTCTATCACTCTCTATCACTCTGTGACACTCTCTATCGCTCTCTGACACACTCTGACTCTCTCCATCACTCTATGACACTCTCTGAAACTCTCTGTCACTCTCTGTCACTCTCTGACACACTCTGACACTCTCTGACACTCTCAGACACTCTCAGAAACTCTCTGTCACTCTCTATCACTCTCTGACACTTTCTATCACTCTCTGACACTCTCTATCACTCTCTGACACTCTCTGTCACTCTCTTTCACTCTCTGTCACTCACTATCACTCTCTGACACTCTCTATCACTCTATGAATCTATCTGACACTCTCAGAGTCTTTCTATCGCTCTCTATCACTCACTGACACTCTCAGACACTCTCTGTCACTCTCTGACACTCACTGACACTCTCAGACACTCTCTTTCACTCTCTGTCACTCTCAGACACTCTCTATCACTCTCTGACACTCTCTATCACTCTCTGACACTGTCTATCGCTCTCTGACACTCTCTGACACACTCAATCACTCTCTATCACTCCCTGACACACTCTGACTCTTTCTATCACTCTATGACACTCTCTATCACTCTCTGACACTCTCTATCACTCTCTGACACTCTCGATAACTCTCTGACACTCTCTGTCACTCTCTATCACTCTCTGACACTCTCTATCACTCTCTGACACTCTCTTTCACTCTCTGTCACTCTCAGACACTCTCTATCACTCTCTGACACTCTCTATCACTCTCTGACACTGTCTATCGCTCTCTGACACTCTCTGACACACTCTATCACTCTCTGTCACTCTCTGACACACTCTGACACTTTCTGACACTCTCTGTCACTCTCCATCACTCTCTGACACTCTCTATCACTCTCTGACACTCTCGATAACTCTCTGACACTCTCTGTCACTCTCTATCACTCTCTGACACTCTCTATCACTCTCTGACACTCTCTGACACTCTCAGAGGCTCTCTATCACGCTCTATCACTCACTGACAATCTCAGACACTCTCTATCACTCTCTGACTCTCACTGACACTCTCAGACGCTCTCTGTCACTCTCAGACACTCACTGACAATCTCAGACTCTCTCTGTCACTCTCAGACAGTCTCTATCACTCTCTGACACTCTCTGACACTCTCTATCACTCTCTGACACACTCTGACACAATCTGACACTCTGTGACACACTCTGACACTCTCTATCACTCTATGACACTCTCTGACGCACTCTATCACTCTCTATCACTCTCTGACACTCTCTCTCACTCTCTTACAATCTCTGACACTTTCTTTCACTCTCTGACACTCACTGACACTGTCAGACACTCTCTGTCACTCACTATCACTCTCTGACACTCTCTTTCACTCTCTGTCACTCTCTGACACTCTCTATCACTCTCTGACACTCTCTATCACTCTCTGACACGCTCTATCACTCTCTGACACTCTCTATCGCTCCTGACACACTCTGAATCTCTCCATCACTCTATGACACTCTCTGAAACTCTCTATCACTCTCTGTCACTCTCTGACACACTCTGACACTCTCTGACATTCTCAGACACTCTCAGACACTCTCTGTCACTCTCTATCACTCTCTGACACTCTCTATCACTCTCTGACACTCTCTGACACTATCAGAGGCTCTCTATCACTCTCTATCACTCTCTGACAATCTCAGACACTCTCTATCACTCTCTGACTCTCACTGATACTCTCAGACACTCTCTGTCACTCTCAGACACTCACTGACACTCTCAGACTCTCTCTGTCACTCTCTGACACTCTCTGTCACTCTCTGACACACTCTGACACAATCTGACACTCTGTGACACACTCTGACACTCTCTATCACTCTATGACATTCTCTGACGCACTCTATCACTCTCTATCACTCTCTGACACTCTCTATCACTCTCTGACACTCTCTATCGCTCCTGACACACTCTGACTCTCTCTATCACTCTATGACACTCTCTGAAACTCTCTATCACTCTCTGTCACTCTCTGACACACTCTGACACTCTCTGATACTCTCAGACACTCTCAGACACTCTCTGTCAATCTCTATCACTCTCTGACACTATCTATCACTCTCTGACACTCACTACCACTCTCTGACACTCTCTATCACTCTCCTACAATCTCTGACACTCTCTTTCACTCTCTGACACTCACTGACACTGTCAGACACTCTCTGTCACTTACTATCACTCTCTGACACTCTCTTTCACTCTCTGTCACTCTCAGACACTCTCACACATTCTCTATCACTCTCTGACACTCTCTATCACTCTCTGACACTCTCTATCGCTCTCTGACACACTCTGACTCTCTCCATCACTCTATGATACTCTCTGAAACTCTCTGTCACTCTCTGTCACTCTCTGACACACTCTGACACTCTCTGACACTCTCAGACACTCTCTGTCACTCTCTATCACTCTCTCTCACTCTCTGACACTTTCTATCACTCTCTGACACTCTCTATCACTCTCTGACACTCTCTGTCACTCTCAGAGGCTCTCTATCACTCTCTATCACTCACTGACACTCTCAGACACTCTCTATCACTCTCTGACACTCACTGACACTCTCAGACAATCTATTTCACTCTCTGTCAATCTCTGTCACTCTCAGACAGTCTCAGACACTCTCTATCACTCTCTGACACTCTCTATCTCTCTCTGACACTCTCTATCGCTCTCTGACACTCTCTGACACACTCAATCACTCTCTATCACTCTCTGACACACTCTGACACTCTCTAACACTCTATGACACTCTCTGACACTCTCTGACACTCTCAGACACTCTCAGACACTCTCTGTCACTCTCTGACACTCTCAGAATCTCTCTCTCACTCTCTGAAACTCTCAGACACACTCGATCACTCTCTGACACTCTCTATCACTCTCTGACACTCTCTGACACTCTCTATCATTCTCTGACACTCTCTGACACTCTCTGACGCTCTCAGACACTCTCTATCACTCTCTATCACTCTCTGACACTCTCAGAATCTCTCTCTCACCCTCTGTCACTCTCAGAAACTCTCTATCACTCTCTGACACTCTCTAACACTCTCTGACATTCTCAGACACTCTCTATCACTCTCTGGCACTCTCTATCACTCTCTGACACACTCTGACACTCTCTATCACTCTCTGACACACTCTGACACTCTGTGACACACTCTGACACTCTCTATCACTCTATGACACTCTCTGACGCTCTCTATCAGTCTCTATCACTCTCTGACACTCTCGATCACTCTCTGACACTCTCTGACACTCTCTATCACTCTCTGACACTCACTGACACTCCCAGACACTCTCTGTCACTCACTATCACTCTCTGACACTCTCTTTCACTCTCTGTCACTCTCAGACACACACAGACACTCTCTATCACTCTCTGACACTCTCTATCACGCTCTGACACTCTCTATCGCTCTCTGACACTCTCTGACACACTCAATCACTCTCTATCACTCTCTGACACACTCTGACTCTCTCTATCACTCTATGACACTCTCTGACACTCTCTATCACTCTCTGACACTCTCTGACACTCTCAGACACTCTCTATCACTCTCTGACACTCTCTATCTCTCTCTGACACTCTCTATCGCTCTCTGACACTCTCTGACACACTCAATCACTCTCTATCACTCTCTGACACACTCAATCACTCTCTATCACACTGTGACAATCTCTGACACTCTCTATCACTCTATGACACTCTCTGACGCTCTCTATCACTCTCTGACACTCTCTGACACTCTCTATCATTCTCTGACACTCACTGACGCTCCCAGACACTCTCTGTCAATCACTATCACTCTCTGACACTCTATTTCACTCTCTGTCACTCTCATACACACACAGACACTCTCTATCACTCTCTGACAGTCTCTATCGCTCTCTGACACTCTCTGACACACTCAATCACTCTCTATCACACTATGACACTCTCAGACACTCTCTGTCACTCTCAGACACTCTCAGATACTCTCTATCACTCTCTGACTCTCTCTATCACTCTCTGACACTCTCTTTCGCTCTCTGTCACTCTCTGACACACTCTGACACTCTCTGACACTCTCTGACACTCTCAGACACTCTCTGTCAATCTTTATCACTCTCTGACACTCTCAATCACTCTCTGACACTCTCTGTCACTCTCTATCAGTCTCTTACTCTCTCTATCACTCTCTGACACTCTCTGACACTCTCAGAGGCTCTCTATCACTCTCTATCACTCACTGACACCCTCAGACACTCTCTATCATTCTCTGACACTCACTGACACTCTCAGACACTCTCTTTCAATCTCTGCCACTCTCAGACACTCTCAGACACTCTCAGACACTCTCTATCACTCTCTGACACTCTATATCTCTCTCTGACACTCTCTATTGCTCTCTGACACTCTCTGACACACTCTGACACTCTCTATCACCCTATGACACTCTCTGACACTCTCTATCACTCTCTATCACTCTCTGTCACACTCTGACACTCTCTGACACTCTCAGACACTCTCTGTCACTCTCTATCACTCTCTGACACTCTCTGACACTCTATCACTCTCTGACACTCTCTATCACTCTCTATCACTCTCTTACAATCTCTGACACTCTCTATCACACTCTGACGCTGTCTGACACTCTCTATCACTCAATGACACACTCTGATACTCTCTATCACTCTCTATCACTCTCTATCACTCTCTATCACTCTCAGACACTCACTGACACTCTCAGACACTCGCTGTCACTCTCAGACACTCTCTGTCACTCTCTGACACTCTCTATCACTCTCTGATATTCTCAGACACTCTCTATTACTCTCTGACACTCTCTATCATTCTCTCACACTCTCTGACACTCTCAGAATCTCTCTCTCACTCTCTGTCACTCTCAGAAACTCTCTATCACTCTCTGACACTCTCTATCACTCTCGGACATTCTCAGACACTCTCTATCACTCTCTGACACTCTCTATCACTCTCTGACACTCTCTATCACTCTCTGACACTCTCTGACACTCTCTATCACTCTCTGACACTCACTGACACTCTCAGACGCTCTCTGTCACTCTCAGACACTCTCTATCACTCTATATCACTCTCTGACACTCTCTGACGCTCTCTATCACTCTCTATTCCTCTCTGACACTCTCTGACGCTCTCTGTCACTCTCTGACACTCACTGTCACTCTCTGACGCTCTCTATCACTCTCTATCCCTCTCTGACACTCACTGACGCTCTCAGACTCTCTCTGTCACTCTCAGACACTCTCTATCACTCTCTGACACTCTCTGACACTCTCTATCACTCTATATCACACTCTGACACATTCTGACACTCTGTGACACACTCTGACACACCCTATCACACTCTCTGACGCTCTATATCACTCTCTATCACTCTCTGACACTCTCTACCACTCTCTTACAATCTCTGACACTCTCTATCACTCTCTGACACTCACTGACACTGTCAGACACTCTCTGTCACTCACTATCACTCTCTGACACTCTCTTTCACTCTCTGTCACTCTCAGACACTCTCAGACAGTCTCTATCACTCTCTGACTATTTCTATCACTCTCTGACACTCTCTGTCGCTCTCTGACACACTCTGACTCTCTCTGTCACTCTATGACACTCTCTGAAACTCTCAGACACTCTCTGTCACTCTCTATCACTCTCTGACACTCTATATCACTCTCTGACACTCTCTATCACTCTCTGACACTCTCAGAGGCTCTCTATCACTCTCTATCACTCACTGACACTCTCAGACACTTTCTATCACTCTCTGACACTCACTGACACTCTCAGACACCCTCTTTCACTCCCTGTCACACTCAGACACTCTCAGACACTCTCTATCACTCTCTGACACTCTCTGACACACTCTGACACTCTGTGACACACTCTGACACTCTATATCGCTCTATGACACTCTCAGAGGCTCTCTATCACTCTCTGTCACTCTCTGACACACTCTGACACTCTCTGACACTCTCAGACACTCACTGTCACTCTCTATCACTCTCTGACACTCTCGATCACTCTCTGACACTCTCTGTCACTCTCTGTCACTCTCTGACACTCTCTATCACTCTCTGACACTCTCAGATGCTCTCTATCGCTCTCTATCAGTCACTGACACTCTCAGACACTTTCTATCACTCTCTGACACTCACTGACACTCTCAGACACTCTCTTTCACTCTCTGTCACTCTCTATCACTCTCTATCACTCTCTGTCACTCTCAGACACTCTCAGACAGTCTCTATCACTCTCTGACTATTTCTATCACTCTCTGACACTCTCTGTCGCTCTCTGACACACTCTGACTCTCTCTGTCACTCTATGACACTCTCTGAAACTCTCAGACACTCTCTGTCACTCTCTATCACTCTCTGACACTCTATATCACTCTCTGACACTCTCTATCACTCTCTGACACTCTCAGAGGCTCTCTATCACTCTCTATCACTCACTGACACTCTCAGACACTTTCTATCACTCTCTGACACTCACTGACACTCTCAGACACCCTCTTTCACTCCCTGTCACACTCAGACACTCTCAGACACTCTCTATCACTCTCTGACACACTCTGACACTCTGTGACACACTCTGACACTCTATATCGCACTATGACACTCTCAGAGGCTCTCTATCACTCTCTGTCACTCTCTGACACACTCTGACACTCTCAGACACTCACTGTCACTCTCTATCACTCTCTGACACTCTCGATCACTCTCTGACACTCTCTGTCACTCTCTGTCACTCTCTGACACTCTCTATCACTCTCTGACACTCTCAGAGGCTCTCTATCGCTCTCTATCAGTCACTGACACTCTCAGACACTTGCTATCACTCTCTGACACTCACTGACACTCTCAGACACTCTCTTTCACTCTCTGTCACTCTCTATCACTCTCTGACACTCTATCACTCTCTGACACACTCTGTCACTCTCTATCACTCTCTGACACTCTCTATCACTCTCTGACACTCTCAGAGGCTCTCTATCACTCACTGACACTCTCAGACACTTTCTATCACTCTCTGACACTCACTGACACTCTCAGACACTCTCAGACACTCTCTTTCACTCTCTGTCACTCTCAGACACTCTCAGACACTCTCAGACACTCTCTAGCACTCTCTGACACTCTCTGACACACTCTGACACTCTGTGACACACTCTGACACTCTCTATCACTCTTTGACACTCTCTGACGCTCTATATCACTCTCTATCACTCTCTGACACTCTCTGTCACTCTCTTACAATCTCTGACTCTCTCTAACACTCTCTGACACTAACTGACACTCCCAGACACTCTCTGTCACTCACTATCACTCTCTGACACTCTCTTTCACTCTCTGTCACTCTCAGACACTCTCAGACACTCTCCATCACTCTCCGACACTCTCTATCACTCTCTGACACTGTCTGACACTCTCTAACACGCAGTGACACACTCTGAAACAATCTGTCACTCTCTATCACTCTCTTTCACACTCTGACACTCACTGAAACTCTCAGACACTCGCTGTCACTCTCAGACACTCTCTGTCTCTCTCAGACACTCTCTATCACTCTCTGACATTCTCTATCACTCTCTGACACTCTCTTTCACTCTTTGTCACTCTCAGACACTCTCAGACAGTCTTTATCACTCTCTGACACTCTCTATCACTCTCAGACACTCTCTGTCACTCTCTATCACTCTCTGACACTCTCTATCACTCTCTGACACTCTCTTTCACTCTCTGTCACTCTCAGACACTCTCAGACAGTCTCTATCACTCTCTGACACTCTCTATCACTCTCTGACACTCTCTGTCGCTCTCTGACACACTCTGACTCTCTCTATCACTCTCTGTCACTCTCTGACACTCTCTATCACTCTCAGACACTCTCTATCACTCTCTATCACTCTCTGACACACTCTGACACTCTCTGACACTCTCAGACACACTCTGTCACTCTCTATCACTCTCTGACACTCTCTATCACTCTCTGACACTCTCTATCACTCTCTATCACTCTCTTAGACTCTCTATCACTCTCTGACACTCTCTATCGCACTCTGACACTGTCTGACACTCTCCAACACGCAATGACACACTCTGAAACTCTCTATCACTCTCTATCACTCTCTATCACACTCTGACACTCACTGAAACTCTCAGACACTCGCTGTCACTCTCAGACACTCTCTGTCACTCTCAGACACTCTCTATCACTCTCTGACACTCACTATCACTCTCTGACACTCTCTGTCGCTCTCTGACACACTCTGACTCTCTCTGTCACTCTATGACACTCTCTGAAACTCTCTGTCACTCTCTGTCACTCTCTGACACACTCTGACACTCTCTGTCACGCTCTATCACTCTCTGACACTCTCTATCACTCTGTGACACTCTCTGTCACTCTCTGACACTCTCAGAGGCTCTCTATCACTTTCTATCACTCACTGACACTCTCAGACACTTTCTATCACTCTCTGTCACTCTCAGACACTCTCAGACACTCTCTATCAGTCTCTGACACTCTCTATCTCTCTCTGACACTCTCTATCACTCTCAATCACTCTCCATCACTCTCTGACACACTCTGACACTCTATATCACTCTATGACACTCTCTGAAACTCTCTATCACTCTCTATCACTCTCTGACACACTCTGACACTCTCTGACACTCTCAGACACACTCTGTCACTCTCTATCACTCTCTGTCACTCTCTTGGACTCTCTATCACTCTCTGACACTCTGTATCACACTCTGACACTGTCTGACACTCTCTAACACGCAATGACACACTCTGAAACTCTCTATCACTCTCTATCACTCTCTATCACACTCTGACACTCACAGAAACTCTCAGACACTCGCTGTCACTCTCAGACACTCTCTGTCACTCTCAGACACTCTCTATCACTCTCTGACACTCTCTATCACTCTCTGACACTCTATTTCGCTCTCTGTCCCTCTCTGACACAGTCTGACACTCTCTGACACTCTCAGACACTCTCTATCACTCTCTCTCACTCTCTGACACTCTCTGACACTCTCAGAATATCTCTCTCACTCTCTGAAACTCTCAGACTCTCCCTATCACTCTCTGACACTCTCTATCACTCTCTGACACTCTCTATCACTCTCTGACATTCTCAGACACTCTCTATCACTCTCTGACATTCTCAGACACTCTCTATCACTCTCTGACACTCTCTATCACTCTCTGACACTCTCTGACACTCTCTGACACTCTCAGACACTCTCTATCACTCTCTGACACTCTCTGACACTCTCAGAATCTCTCTCTCACTCTCTGTCACTCTCAGAAACACTCTATCACTCTCTGACATTCTCTATCACTCTCTGACATTCTCAGACACTCTCTATCACTCTCTGACACTCTCTATCAATCTCTGACACTGTCTGACACTCTCTATCACTCTCTGACACTGTGTGACACACTCTGACACTCTCTCACTCTATGACACTCTCTGACGCTCTCTATCACTCTCTATCACTCTCTGACACTCTCTATCACTCTCTTACACTCTCTGACACTCTCTATCACTCTCTGACACTAACTGACACTCCCAGACACTCTCTGTCACTCCCTATCACTCTCTGACACTCTCTTTCACTCTCTGTCTCTCTCAGACACTCTCAGACACTCTCCATCACTCTCCAACACTCTCTATCACTCTCTGACACTCTCTATCGCTCTCTGACACTCTCTGACACACTCAATCACTCTCTATCACTCTCGAACGCACTCTGACTCTCTCTATCACTCTCTGTCACTCTCTGACACACTCTGACACTCTCTGACACTCTCAGACACTCTCTGTCACTCTCTATCACTCTCTGACACTCTCTATCACTCTCTGACACTCTCTGTCACTCTCTATCACACACTGACACTCTCTGACACTCTCAGAGGCTCTCTATCACTCTCTATCACTCACTGACACTCTCTGACACACTCAGACACTCTGTGACAGACTCTGACACTCTCTATCACTCTATGACACTCTCTGACACTCTCTGACACTCTCAGACACTCTCTATCACTCTCTGACACTCTCAGAATCTCTCTCTCACTCTCTGACACTCTCTATCACTCTCGGACATTCTCAGACACTCTCTATCACTCTCTGACACTCTCTATCTTCTCTGACACTCTCTGACACTCTCTATCACTCTCTGACACTCACTGACAGTCTCAGACGCTCTCTGTCACTCTCAGACACTCTCTATCACTCTATATCACACTCTGACACTCTCTGACGCTCTCTATCACTCTCTATCCCTCTCTGACACACTCTGACACTCTCTGTCACTCTCTATCACTCTCTATCACTCTCTGACACTCTCTGACACTCTCAGAGGCTCTCTATCACTCTCTATCACTCACTGACAATCCCAGACACTCTCTATCACTCTCTGACACTCACTGTCACTCTCTGATGCTCTCTGTCACTCTCAGACACTCACTGACACTCTCAGACTCTCTCTGTCACTCTCAGACACACACTGACACTCTGTGAGCCACTCTGACACTATCTATCACTCTATGACACTCTCTGACGCTCTCTATCACTCTCTGACACTCTCTATCACTCTCTTACAATCTCTGACACTCTCTATCACTCTCTGACACTCACTGACACTGTCAGACACTCTCTGTCACTCACTATCACTCTCTGACACTCTCTTTCACTCTCTGTCACTCTCAGACACTCTCAGACAGTCTATATCACTCTCTGACACTCTCTATCACTCTCTGACACTCTCTGTCTCTCTCTGACACACTCTGACTCTCTCTGTCACTCTATGACACTCTCTGAAACTCTCTATCACTCTCTGTCACTCTCTGACACACTCTGACACTCTCTGACACTCTCAGACACTCTCTGTCACTCTCTATCACTCTCTGACACTCTCTATCACTCTCTGACACTCTCTATCACTCTATATCACTCTCTATCACTCTCTGACACACTCTGACACTCTGTGACACACTCTGACACTCTCTATTACTCTATGACACTCTCTGACGCTCTCTATCACTCTCTATCACTCTCTGACACTCTCTATCACTCTGTTACAATCTCTGACACTCTCTATCACTCTCTGACACTCACTGACACTGTCAGACACTCTCTGTCACTCACTATCACTCTCTGACACACTCTTTCACTCTCTGTCACTCTCAGACACTCTCTATCACTCTCTGACACTCTCTGACACTCTCTATCAATCTCTGACACTCTCTGACACTCTCTATCTCTCTCTGACACACTCAATAACTCTCTATCACTCTCTGACACACTCTGACACTCTCTATCACTCTATGACACTCTCTATCACTCTATATCAGTCTCTGACACACTCTGACACACTCTGACACTCTCTGACACTCTCAGACACTCTCTGTCACTCTCTATCACTCTCTGACACTCTATCACTCTCTGACACTCTCTATCACTCTCGGACATTCTCAGACACTCTCCATCACTCTCTGACACTCTCTATCACTCTCTGACACTCTCTGACACTCTCTATCACTCTCTGACACTCACTGACACTCTCAGACGCTCTCTGTCACTCTCAGACACTCTCTATCACTCTATATCACTCTCTGACACTCTCTATCACTCTCTATCCCTCTCTGACACTCTCTGACACTCTCTGTCACTCTCTATCACTCTCTGACACTCTCTATCACTCTCTGACACTCTCTGACACTCTCAGAGGCTCTCTATCACTCTCTATCACTCACTGTCAATCCCCGACACTCTCTATCACTCTCTGACACTCACTGACACTCTCTGACACTCTCAGAGGCTCTTTATCACTCTCTATCACTCACTGACAATCCCAGACCCTCTCTATCACTCTCTGACACTCTCTGACGCTCTCTGTCACTCTCAGACACTCACTGACACTCTCAGACTTTCTCTTTCACTCTCAGACACTCTCTATCACTCTCTGACACTCTCTGACACTCTCTATCACTCTATATCACTCTTTATCACTCTCTGACACACTCTGACACTCTGTGACACACTCTGACACTCTCTATTACTCTATGACACTCTCTGACGCTCTCTATCACTCTCTATCACTCTCTGACACTCTCTATCACTCTGTTACAATCTCTGACACTCTCTATCACTCTCTGACACTCACTGACACTGTCAGACACTCTCTGTCACTCACTATCACTCTCTGACACACTCTTTCACTCTCTGTCACTCTCAGACACTCTCAGACACTCTCTATCACTCTCTGACACTCTCTAACAATCTCTATCACTCTCTGACACACTCTGACACTCTGTGACACACTCTGACACTCTCTATCACTCTATGACACCCTCTGACGCTCTCTATCACTCTCTATCACTCTCTGACACTCTCTATCACTCTCTTACACTCTCTGACACTCTCTATCACTCTCTGACACTCACTGACACTCCCAGACACTCACTATCACTCACTATCACTCTCTGACACTCTCTTTCACTCTCTGTCACTCTCAGACACTCTCTATCACTCTCTGACACTCTCTATCACTCTCTGACACACTCTATAGCTCTCTGACACTCTCTGACACACTCAGACACTCTGTGACAGACTCTGACACTCTCTATCACTCTATGTCACTCTCTGACACACTCTGACACTCTCTGAAACTCTCAGATACTCTCTGTCACTCTCTATCACTCTCTGACACTCTCTGACACACTCAGACACTCTGTGACAGACTCTGACACTCTCTATCACTCTATGACACTCTCTGACACTCTCTGACACTCTCAGACACTCTCTATCACTCTCTGACACTCTCAGAATCTCTCTCTCACTCTCTGACACTCTCTATCACTCTCGGACATTCTCAGACACTCTCTATCACTCTCTGACACTCTCTATCTTCTCTGACACTCTCTGACACTCTCTATCACTCTCTGACACTCACTGACAGTCTCAGACGCTCTCTGTCACTCTCAGACACTCTCTATCACTCTATATCACACTCTGACACTCTCTGACGCTCTCTATCACTCTCTATCCCTCTCTGACACACTCTGACACTCTCTGTCACTCTCTATCACTCTCTATCACTCTCTGACACTCTCTGACACTCTCAGAGGCTCTCTATCACTCTCTATCACTCACTGACAATCCCAGACACTCTCTATCACTCTCTGACACTCACTGTCACTCTCTGATGCTCTCTGTCACTCTCAGACACTCACTGACACTCTCAGACTCTCTCTGTCACTCTCAGACACACACTGACACTCTGTGAGCCACTCTGACACTATCTATCACTCTATGACACTCTCTGACGCTCTCTATCACTCTCTGACACTCTCTATCACTCTCTTACAATCTCTGACACTCTCTATCACTCTCTGACACTCACTGACACTGTCAGACACTCTCTGTCACTCACTATCACTCTCTGACACTCTCTTTCTCTCTCTGTCACTCTCAGACACTCTCAGACAGTCTATATCACTCTCTGACACTCTCTATCACTCTCTGACACTCTCTGTCTCTCTCTGTCACTCTATGACACTCTCTGAAACTCTCTATCACTCTCTGTCACTCTCTGACACACTCTGACACTCTCTGACACTCTCAGACACTCTCTGTCACTCTCTATCACTCTCTGACACTCTCTATCACTCTCTGACACTCTCTATCACTCTATATCACTCTCTATCACTCTCTGACACACTCTGACACTCTGTGACACACTCTGACACTCTCTATTACTCTATGACACTCTCTGACGCTCTCTATCACTCTCTATCACTCTCTGACACTCTCTATCACTCTGTTACAATCTCTGACACTCTCTATCACTCTCTGACACTCACTGACACTTTCAGACACTCTCTGTCACTCACTATCACTCTCTGACACACTCTTTCACTCTCTGTCACTCTCAGACACTCTCTATCACTCTCGGACATTCTCAGACACTCTCTATCACTCTCTGACACTCTCTATCTCTCTCTGACACTCTCTGACACTCTCTATCATTCTCTGACACTCACTGACACTCTCAGACGCTCTCTGTCACTCTCAGACACTCTCTATCACTCTATATCACACTCTGACACTCTCTGACGCTCTCTATCACTCTCTATCCCTCTCTGACACACTCTGACACTCTCTGTCACTATCTATCACTCTCTGACACTCTCTATCACTCTCTGACACTCTCTGACACTGTCAGAGGCTCTCTATCACTCTCTATCACTCACTGACAATCCCAGACACTCTCTATCACTCTCTGACAGTCACTGTCACTCTCTGATGCTCTCTGTCACTCTCAGACACTCACTGACACTCTCAGACACTCACTGACACTCTCAGACTCTCTCTGTCACTCTCTGACACTCTCTATCACTCTATGACACTCTCTGACGCTCTCTATCACTCTCTATCACTCTCTGACACTCTCTTTCACTCTCTTACAATCTCTGACACTCTCTATCACTCTCTGACACTCACTGACACTGTCAGACACTCTCTGTCACTCACTATCACTCTCTGACACTCTCTTTCACTCTCTGTCACTCTCAGACTCTCAGACAGTCTATATCACTCTCTGAGACTCTCTGTCGCTCTCTAACACACTCTGACTCTCTCTGTCACTCTATGACAATCTCTGAAACTCTCTATCACTCTCTGTCACTCTCTGACACACTCTGACACTCTCTGAAACTCTAAGACACTCTCTGTCACTCTCTATCACTCTCTGACACTCTCTATCACTCTCTGACACTCTCTGTCACTCTCTATCACTCTCTGACTCTCTCTATCACTCTCTGACACTCACTGACACTGTCAGACACTCTCTGTCACTTACTATCACTCTCTGACACTCTCTTTCACTCTCTGATACTCTCAGACACTCTCACACATTCTCTATCAATCTCTATCACTCTCTGACACTATCTATCACTCTCTGACACTCACTACCACTCTCTGACACTCTCTATCACTCTCCTACAATCTCTGACACTCTCTTTCACTCTCTGACACTCACTGACACTGTCAGACACTCTCTGTCACTTACTATCACTCTCTGACACTCTCTTTCACTCTCTGTCACTCTCAGACACTCTCACACATTCTCTATCACTCTCTGACACTCTCTATCACTCTCTGACACTCTCTATCGCTCTCTGACACACTCTGACTCTCTCCATCACTCTATGATACTCTCTGAAACTCTCTGTCACTCTCTGTCACTCTCTGACACACTCTGACACTCTCTGACACTCTCAGACACTCTCTGTCACTCTCTATCACTCTCTCTCACTCTCTGACACTTTCTATCACTCTCTGACACTCTCTATCACTCTCTGACACTCTCTGTCACTCTCAGAGGCTCTCTATCACTCTCTATCACTCACTGACACTCTCAGACACTCTCTATCACTCTCTGACACTCACTGACACTCTCAGACAATCTATTTCACTCTCTGTCAATCTCTGTCACTCTCAGACAGTCTCAGACACTCTCTATCACTCTCTGACACTCTCTATCTCTCTCTGACACTCTCTATCGCTCTCTGACACTCTCTGACACACTCAATCACTCTCTATCACTCTCTGACACACTCTGACACTCTCTAACACTCTATGACACTCTCTGACACTCTCTGACACTCTCAGACACTCTCAGACACTCTCTGTCACTCTCAGACACTCTCAGAATCTCTCTCTCACTCTCTGAAACTCTCAGACACACTCGATCACTCTCTGAAACTCTCTATCACTCTCTGACACTCTCTGACACTCTCTATCATTCTCTGACACTCTCTGACACTCTCTGACGCTCTCAGACACTCTCTATCACTCTCTATCACTCTCTGACACTCTCAGAATCTCTCTCTCACCCTCTGTCACTCTCAGAAACTCTCTATCACTCTCTGACACTCTCTAACACTCTCTGACATTCTCAGACACTCTCTATCACTCTCTGGCACTCTCTATCACTCTCTGACACACTCTGACACTCTCTATCACTCTCTGACACACTCTGACACACTCTGACACTCTGTGACACACTCTGACACTCTCTATCACTCTATGACACTCTCTGACGCTCTCTATCAGTCTCTATCACTCTCTGACACTCTCGATCACTCTCTGACACTCTCTGACACTCTCTATCACTCTCTGACACTCACTGACACTCCCAGACACTCTCTGTCACTCACTATCACTCTCTGACACTCTCTTTCACTCTCTGTCACTCTCAGACACACACAGACACTCTCTATCACTCTCTGACACTCTCTATCACGCTCTGACACTCTCTATCGCTCTCTGACACTCTCTGACACACTCAATCACTCTCTATCACTCTCTGACACACTCTGACTCTCTCTATCACTCTATGACACTCTCTGACACTCTCTATCACTCTCTGACACTCTCTGACACTCTCAGACACTCTCTATCACTCTCTGACACTCTCTATCTCTCTCTGACACTCTCTATCGCTCTCTGACACTCTCTGACACACTCAATCACTCTCTATCACTCTCTGACACACTCAATCACTCTCTATCACACTGTGACAATCTCTGACACTCTCTATCACTCTATGACACTCTCTGACGCTCTCTATCACTCTCTGACACTCTCTGACACTCTCTATCACTCTCTGACACTCACTGACGCTCCCAGACACTCTCTGTCAATCACTATCACTCTCTGACACTCTATTTCACTCTCTGTCACTCTCATACACACACAGACACTCTCTATCACTCTCTGACAGTCTCTATCGCTCTCTGACACTCTCTGACACACTCAATCACTCTCTATCACACTATGACACTCTCAGACACTCTCTGTCACTCTCAGACACTCTCAAATACTCTCTATCACTCTCTGACTCTCTCTATCACTCTCTGACACTCTCTTTCGCTCTCTGTCACTCTCTGACACACTCTGACACTCTCTGACACTCTCTGACACTCTCAGACACTCTCTGTCAATCTTTATCACTCTCTGACACTCTCAATCACTCTCTGACACTCTCTGTCACTCTCTATCAGTCTCTTACTCTCTCTATCACTCTCTGACACTCTCTGACACTCTCAGAGGCTCTCTATCACTCTCTATCACTCACTGACACCCTCAGACACTCTCTATCATTCTCTGACACTCACTGACACTCTCAGACACTCTCTTTCAATCTCTGCCACTCTCAGACACTCTCAGACACTCTCAGACACTCTCTATCACTCTCTGACACTCTATATCTCTCTCTGACACTCTCTATTGCTCTCTGACACTCTCTGACACACTCTGACACTCTCTATCACCCTATGACACTCTCTGACACTCTCTATCACTCTCTATCACTCTCTGTCACACTCTGACACTCTCTGACACTCTCAGACACTCTCTGTCACTCTCTATCACTCTCTGACACTCTCTGACACTCTATCACTCTCTGACACTCTCTATCACTCTCTATCACTCTCTTACAATCTCTGACACTCTCTATCACACTCTGACGCTGTCTGACACTCTCTATCACTCAATGACACACTCTGATACTCTCTATCACTCTCTATCACTCTCTATCACTCTCTATCACTCTCAGACACTCACTGACACTCTCAGACACTCGCTGTCACTCTCAGACACTCTCTGTCACTCTCTGACACTCTCTATCACTCTCTGATATTCTCAGACACTCTCTATTACTCTCTGACACTCTCTATCATTCTCTCACACTCTCTGACACTCTCAGAATCTCTCTCTCACTCTCTGTCACTCTCAGAAACTCTCTATCACTCTCTGACACTCTCTATCACTCTCGGACATTCTCAGACACTCTCTATCACTCTCTGACACTCTCTATCACTCTCTGACACTCTCTATCACTCTCTGACACTCTCTGACACTCTCTATCACTCTCTGACACTCACTGACACTCTCAGACGCTCTCTGTCACTCTCAGACACTCTCTATCACTCTATATCACTCTCTGACACTCTCTGACGCTCTCTATCACTCTCTATTCCTCTCTGACACTCTCTGACGCTCTCTGTCACTCTCTGACACTCACTGTCACTCTCTGACGCTCTCTATCACTCTCTATCCCTCTCTGACACTCACTGACGCTCTCAGACTCTCTCTGTCACTCTCAGACACTCTCTATCACTCTCTGACACTCTCTGACACTCTCTATCACTCTATATCACACTCTGACACATTCTGACACTCTGTGACACACTCTGACACACCCTATCACACTCTCTGACGCTCTATATCACTCTCTATCACTCTCTGACACTCTCTACCACTCTCTTACAATCTCTGACACTCTCTATCACTCTCTGACACTCACTGACACTGTCAGACACTCTCTGTCACTCACTATCACTCTCTGACACTCTCTTTCACTCTCTGTCACTCTCAGACACTCTCAGACAGTCTCTATCACTCTCTGACTATTTCTATCACTCTCTGACACTCTCTGTCGCTCTCTGACACACTCTGACTCTCTCTGTCACTCTATGACACTCTCTGAAACTCTCAGACACTCTCTGTCACTCTCTATCACTCTCTGACACTCTATATCACTCTCTGACACTCTCTATCACTCTCTGACACTCTCAGAGGCTCTCTATCACTCTCTATCACTCACTGACACTCTCAGACACTTTCTATCACTCTCTGACACTCACTGACACTCTCAGACACCCTCTTTCACTCCCTGTCACACTCAGACACTCTCAGACACTCTCTATCACTCTCTGACACTCTCTGACACACTCTGACACTCTGTGACACACTCTGACACTCTATATCGCTCTATGACACTCTCAGAGGCTCTCTATCACTCTCTGTCACTCTCTGACACACTCTGACACTCTCTGACACTCTCAGACACTCACTGTCACTCTCTATCACTCTCTGACACTCTCGATCACTCTCTGACACTCTCTGTCACTCTCTGTCACTCTCTGACACTCTCTATCACTCTCTGACACTCTCAGATGCTCTCTATCGCTCTCTATCAGTCACTGACACTCTCAGACACTTTCTATCACTCTCTGACACTCACTGACACTCTCAGACACTCTCTTTCACTCTCTGTCACTCTCTATCACTCTCTATCACTCTCTGTCACTCTCAGACACTCTCAGACAGTCTCTATCACTCTCTGACTATTTCTATCACTCTCTGACACTCTCTGTCGCTCTCTGACTCTCTCTGTCACTCTATGACACTCTCTGAAACTCTCAGACACTCTCTGTCACTCTCTATCACTCTCTGACACTCTGTATCACTCTCTGACACTCTCTGAAACACTCTGACACTCTCTGACACTCTCAGACACACTCTGTCACTCTCTATCACTCTCTGACACTCTCTATCACTCTCTGACACTCTCTATCACTCTCTATCACTCTCTTAGACTCTCTATCACTGTCTGACACTCTCTATCGCACTCTGACACTGTCTGACACTCTCCAACACGCAATGACACACTCTGAAACTCTCTATCACTCTCTATCACTCTCTATCACACTCTGACACTCACTGAAACTCTCAGACACTCGCTGTCACTCTCAGACACTCTCTGTCACTCTCAGACACTCTCTATCAGTCTCTGACACTCACTATCACTCTCTGACACTCACTATCACTCTCTGACACTCTCTGTCGCTCTCTGACACACTCTGACTCTCTCTGTCACTCTATGACACTCTCTGAAACTCTCTGTCACTCTCTGTCACTCTCTGACACACTCTGACACTCTCTGTCACGCTCTATCACTCTCTGACACTCTCTATCACTCTGTGACACTCTCTGTCACTCTCTGACACTCTCAGAGGCTCTCTATCACTTTCTATCACTCACTGACACTCTCAGACACTTTCTATCACTCTCTGTCACTCTCAGACACTCTCAGACACTCTCTATCACTCTCTTAGACTCTCTATCACTCTCTGACACTCTGTATCACACTCTGACACTGTCTGACACTCTCTAACACGCAATGACACACTCTGAAACTCTCTATCACTCTCTATCACTCTCTATCACACTCTGACACTCACTGAAACTCTCAGACACTCGCTGTCACTCTCAGACACTCTCTGTCACTCTCAGACACTCTCTATCACTCTCTGACACTCTCTATCACTCTCTGACACTCTATTTCGCTCTCTGTCCCTCTCTGACACAGTCTGACACTCTCTGACACTCTCAGACACTCTCTATCACTCTCTCTCACTCTCTGACACTCTCTGACACTCTCAGAATATCTCTCTCACTCTCTGAAACTCTCAGACTCTCCCTATCACTCTCTGACACTCTCTATCACTCTCTGACACTCTCTATCACTCTCTGACATTCTCAGACACTCTCTATCACTCTCTGACATTCTCAGACACTCTCTATCACTCTCTGACACTCTCTATCACTCTCTGACACTCTCTGACACTCTCTGACACTCTCAGACACTCTCTATCACTCTCTGACACTCTCTGACACTCTCAGAATCTCTCTCTCACTCTCTGTCACTCTCAGAAACACTCTATCACTCTCTGACATTCTCTATCACTCTCTGACATTCTCAGACACTCTCTATCACTCTCTGACACTCTCTATCAATCTCTGACACTGTCTGACACTCTCTATCACTCTCTGACACTGTGTGACACACTCTGACACTCTCTCACTCTATGACACTCTCTGACGCTCTCTATCACTCTCTATCACTCTCTGACACTCTCTATCACTCTCTTACACTCTCTGACACTCTCTATCACTCTCTGACACTAACTGACACTCCCAGACACTCTCTGTCACTCCCTATCACTCTCTGACACTCTCTTTCACTCTCTGTCTCTCTCAGACACTCTCAGACACTCTCCATCACTCTCCAACACTCTCTATCACTCTCTGACACTCTCTATCGCTCTCTGACACTCTCTGACACACTCAATCACTCTCTATCACTCTCGAACGCACTCTGACTCTCTCTATCACTCTCTGTCACTCTCTGACACACTCTGACACTCTCTGACACTCTCAGACACTCTCTGTCACTCTCTATCACTCTCTGACACTCTCTATCACTCTCTGACACTCTCTGTCACTCTCTATCACACACTGACACTCTCTGACACTCTCAGAGGCTCTCTATCACTCTCTATCACTCACTGACACTCTCTGACACACTCAGACACTCTGTGACAGACTCTGACACTCTCTATCACTCTATGACACTCTCTGACACTCTCTGACACTCTCAGACACTCTCTATCACTCTCTGACACTCTCAGAATCTCTCTCTCACTCTCTGACACTCTCTATCACTCTCGGACATTCTCAGACACTCTCTATCACTCTCTGACACTCTCTATCTTCTCTGACACTCTCTGACACTCTCTATCACTCTCTGACACTCACTGACAGTCTCAGACGCTCTCTGTCACTCTCAGACACTCTCTATCACTCTATATCACACTCTGACACTCTCTGACGCTCTCTATCACTCTCTATCCCTCTCTGACACACTCTGACACTCTCTGTCACTCTCTATCACTCTCTATCACTCTCTGACACTCTCTGACACTCTCAGAGGCTCTCTATCACTCTCTATCACTCACTGACAATCCCAGACACTCTCTATCACTCTCTGACACTCACTGTCACTCTCTGATGCTCTCTGTCACTCTCAGACACTCACTGACACTCTCAGACTCTCTCTGTCACTCTCAGACACACACTGACACTCTGTGAGCCACTCTGACACTATCTATCACTCTATGACACTCTCTGACGCTCTCTATCACTCTCTGACACTCTCTATCACTCTCTTACAATCTCTGACACTCTCTATCACTCTCTGACACTCACTGACACTGTCAGACACTCTCTGTCACTCACTATCACTCTCTGACACTCTCTTTCACTCTCTGTCACTCTCAGACACTCTCAGACAGTCTATATCACTCTCTGACACTCTCTATCACTCTCTGACACTCTCTGTCTCTCTCTGACACACTCTGACTCTCTCTGTCACTCTATGACACTCTCTGAAACTCTCTATCACTCTCTGTCACTCTCTGACACACTCTGACACTCTCTGACACTCTCAGACACTCTCTGTCACTCTCTATCACTCTCTGACACTCTCTATCACTCTCTGACACTCTCTATCACTCTATATCACTCTCTATCACTCTCTGACACACTCTGACACTCTGTGACACACTCTGACACTCTCTATTACTCTATGACACTCTCTGACGCTCTCTATCACTCTCTATCACTCTCTGACACTCTCTATCACTCTGTTACAATCTCTGACACTCTCTATCACTCTCTGACACTCACTGACACTGTCAGACACTCTCTGTCACTCACTATCACTCTCTGACACACTCTTTCACTCTCTGTCACTCTCAGACACTCTCTATCACTCTCTGACACTCTCTGACACTCTCTATCAATCTCTGACACTCTCTGACACTCTCTATCTCTCTCTGACACACTCAATAACTCTCTATCACTCTCTGACACACTCTGACACTCTCTATCACTCTATGACACTCTCTATCACTCTATATCAGTCTCTGACACACTCTGACACACTCTGACACTCTCTGACACTCTCAGACACTCTCTGTCACTCTCTATCACTCTCTGACACTCTATCACTCTCTGACACTCTCTATCACTCTCGGACATTCTCAGACACTCTCCATCACTCTCTGACACTCTCTATCACTCTCTGACACTCTCTGACACTCTCTATCACTCTCTGACACTCACTGACACTCTCAGACGCTCTCTGTCACTCTCAGACACTCTCTATCACTCTATATCACTCTCTGACACTCTCTATCACTCTCTATCCCTCTCTGACACTCTCTGACACTCTCTGTCACTCTCTATCACTCTCTGACACTCTCTATCACTCTCTGACACTCTCTGACACTCTCAGAGGCTCTCTATCACTCTCTATCACTCACTGTCAATCCCCGACACTCTCTATCACTCTCTGACACTCACTGACACTCTCTGACACTCTCAGAGGCTCTTTATCACTCTCTATCACTCACTGACAATCCCAGACCCTCTCTATCACTCTCTGACACTCTCTGACGCTCTCTGTCACTCTCAGACACTCACTGACACTCTCAGACTTTCTCTTTCACTCTCAGACACTCTCTATCACTCTCTGACACTCTCTGACACTCTCTATCACTCTATATCACTCTTTATCACTCTCTGACACACTCTGACACTCTGTGACACACTCTGACACTCTCTATTACTCTATGACACTCTCTGACGCTCTCTATCACTCTCTATCACTCTCTGACACTCTCTATCACTCTGTTACAATCTCTGACACTCTCTATCACTCTCTGACACTCACTGACACTGTCAGACACTCTCTGTCACTCACTATCACTCTCTGACACACTCTTTCACTCTCTGTCACTCTCAGACACTCTCAGACACTCTCTATCACTCTCTGACACTCTCTAACAATCTCTATCACTCTCTGACACACTCTGACACTCTGTGACACACTCTGACACTCTCTATCACTCTATGACACCCTCTGACGCTCTCTATCACTCTCTATCACTCTCTGACACTCTCTATCACTCTCTTACACTCTCTGACACTCTCTATCACTCTCTGACACTCACTGACACTCCCAGACACTCACTATCACTCACTATCACTCTCTGACACTCTCTTTCACTCTCTGTCACTCTCAGACACTCTCTATCACTCTCTGACACTCTCTATCACTCTCTGACACACTCTATAGCTCTCTGACACTCTCTGACACACTCAGACACTCTGTGACAGACTCTGACACTCTCTATCACTCTATGTCACTCTCTGACACACTCTGACACTCTCTGAAACTCTCAGATACTCTCTGTCACTCTCTATCACTCTCTGACACTCTCTGACACACTCAGACACTCTGTGACAGACTCTGACACTCTCTATCACTCTATGACACTCTCTGACACTCTCTGACACTCTCAGACACTCTCTATCACTCTCTGACACTCTCAGAATCTCTCTCTCACTCTCTGACACTCTCTATCACTCTCGGACATTCTCAGACACTCTCTATCACTCTCTGACACTCTCTATCTTCTCTGACACTCTCTGACACTCTCTATCACTCTCTGACACTCACTGACAGTCTCAGACGCTCTCTGTCACTCTCAGACACTCTCTATCACTCTATATCACACTCTGACACTCTCTGACGCTCTCTATCACTCTCTATCCCTCTCTGACACACTCTGACACTCTCTGTCACTCTCTATCACTCTCTATCACTCTCTGACACTCTCTGACACTCTCAGAGGCTCTCTATCACTCTCTATCACTCACTGACAATCCCAGACACTCTCTATCACTCTCTGACACTCACTGTCACTCTCTGATGCTCTCTGTCACTCTCAGACACTCACTGACACTCTCAGACTCTCTCTGTCACTCTCAGACACACACTGACACTCTGTGAGCCACTCTGACACTATCTATCACTCTATGACACTCTCTGACGCTCTCTATCACTCTCTGACACTCTCTATCACTCTCTTACAATCTCTGACACTCTCTATCACTCTCTGACACTCACTGACACTGTCAGACACTCTCTGTCACTCACTATCACTCTCTGACACTCTCTTTCTCTCTCTGTCACTCTCAGACACTCTCAGACAGTCTATATCACTCTCTGACACTCTCTATCACTCTCTGACACTCTCTGTCTCTCTCTGACACACTCTGACTCTCTCTGTCACTCTATGACACTCTCTGAAACTCTCTATCACTCTCTGTCACTCTCTGACACACTCTGACACTCTCTGACACTCTCAGACACTCTCTGTCACTCTCTATCACTCTCTGACACTCTCTATCACTCTCTGACACTCTCTATCACTCTATATCACTCTCTATCACTCTCTGACACACTCTGACACTCTGTGACACACTCTGACACTCTCTATTACTCTATGACACTCTCTGACGCTCTCTATCACTCTCTATCACTCTCTGACACTCTCTATCACTCTGTTACAATCTCTGACACTCTCTATCACTCTCTGACACTCACTGACACTTTCAGACACTCTCTGTCACTCACTATCACTCTCTGACACACTCTTTCACTCTCTGTCACTCTCAGACACTCTCTATCACTCTCGGACATTCTCAGACACTCTCTATCACTCTCTGACACTCTCTATCTCTCTCTGACACTCTCTGACACTCTCTATCATTCTCTGACACTCACTGACACTCTCAGACGCTCTCTGTCACTCTCAGACACTCTCTATCACTCTATATCACACTCTGACACTCTCTGACGCTCTCTATCACTCTCTATCCCTCTCTGACACACTCTGACACTCTCTGTCACTATCTATCACTCTCTGACACTCTCTATCACTCTCTGACACTCTCTGACACTCTCAGAGGCTCTCTATCACTCTCTATCACTCACTGACAATCCCAGACACTCTCTATCACTCTCTGACAGTCACTGTCACTCTCTGATGCTCTCTGTCACTCTCAGACACTCACTGACACTCTCAGACACTCACTGACACTCTCAGACTCTCTCTGTCACTCTCTGACACTCTCTATCACTCTATGACACTCTCTGACGCTCTCTATCACTCTCTATCACTCTCTGACACTCTCTTTCACTCTCTTACAATCTCTGACACTCTCTATCACTCTCTGACACTCACTGACACTGTCAGACACTCTCTGTCACTCACTATCACTCTCTGACACTCTCTTTCACTCTCTGTCACTCTCAGACTCTCAGACAGTCTATATCACTCTCTGAGACTCTCTGTCGCTCTCTAACACACTCTGACTCTCTCTGTCACTCTATGACAATCTCTGAAACTCTCTATCACTCTCTGTCACTCTCTGACACACTCTGACACTCTCTGAAACTCTAAGACACTCTCTGTCACTCTCTATCACTCTCTGACACTCTCTATCACTCTCTGACACTCTCTGTCACTCTCTATCACTCTCTGACTCTCTCTATCACTCTCTGACACTCTCAGAGGCTCTCTATCACTCTCTATCACTCACTGACACTCTCAGACACTTTCTATCACTCTCTGACACTCACTGACACACTCAGACACTCTCTTTCACTCTCTGTCACTCTCAGACACTCTCAGACACTCTCTATCACTCTCTGACACTCTCGATCTCTCTCTGACACTCTCTATCGCTCTCTGACACTCTCTGACACACTCAATCACTCTCTATCACTCTCTGATACACTCTGTCACTCTCTATCACTCTATGACACTCTCTGACACTCTCTATCACTCTCTATCACTCTCTGACACACTCTGACACTCTCTGAAACTCTAAGACACTCTCTGTCACTCTCTATCACTCTCTGACACTCTATCACTCTCTGACACTCTCTATCACACTCTATCACTCTCTTACACTCTCTGACACTCTCTATAACACTCTGACACTCTCTGACACTCTCTATCATTCTCTGACACTCACTGACAATCTCAGACGCTCTCTGTCACTCTCAGACACTCTCTATCACTCTATATCACACTCTGACACTCTCTGACGCTCTCTATCACTCTCTATCCCTCTCTGACACACTCTGACACTCTCTGTCACTATCTATCACTCTCTGACACTCTCTATCACTCTCTGACACTCTCTGACACTCTCAGAGGCTCTCTATCACTCTCTATCACTCACTGACAATCCCAGACACTCTCTATCACTCTCTGACACTCACTGTCACTCTCTGATGCTCTCTGTCACTCTCAGACACTCACTGACACTCTCAGACTCTCTCTGTCACTCTCAGACACTCTCTATCACTCTCTGACACACTCTGACACTCTGTGAGCCACTCTGACACTCTCTATCACTCTATGACACTCTCTGACGCTCTCTATCACTCTCTATCACTCTCTGACACTCTCTTTCACTCTCTTACAATCTCTGACACTCTCTATCACTCTCTGACACTCACTGACACTGTCAGACACTCTCTGTCACTCACTATCACTCTCTGACACTCTCTTTCACTCTCTGTCACTCTCAGACACTCTCAGACAGTCTATATCACTCTCTGAGACTCTCTGTCGCTCTCTAACACACTCTGACTCTCTCTGTCACTCTATGACACTCTCTGAAACTCTCTATCACTCTCTGTCACTCTCTGACACACTCTGACACTCTCTGAAACTCTAAGACACTCTCTGTCACTCTCTATCACTCTCTGACACTCTCTATCACTCTCTGACACTCTCTGTCACTCTCTATCACTCTCTGACTCTCTCTAACACTCTCTGACACTCTCAGAGGCTCTCTATCACTCTCTATCACTCACTGACACTCTCAGACACTTTCTATCACTCTCTGACACTCACTGACACACTCAGACACTCTCTTTCACTCTCTGTCACTCTCAGACACTCTCAGACGCTCTCTATCACTCTCTGACACTCTCGATCTCTCTCTGACACTCTCTATCGCTCTCTGACACTCTCTGACACACTCAATCACTCTCTATCACTCTCTGATACACTCTGACACTCTCTATCACACTATGACACTCTCTGACACTCTCTATCACTCTCTATCACTCTCTGACACACTCTGACACTCTCTGAAACTCTAAGACACTCTCTGTCACTCTCTATCACTCTCTGACACTCTATCACTCTCTGACACTCTCTATCACACTCTATCACTCTCTTACACTCTCTGACACTCTCTATAACACTCTGACGCTGTCTGACACTCTCTATCACTCAATGACACACTCTGATACTCTCTATCACTCTCTATCACTCTCTATCACTCTCTGACACTCACTGACACTGTCAGACACTCTCTATCACTCTCTTACACTCTCTGTCACTATCTGACACTCTCTATCACACTCTGACACTGTCTGACACTCTCTAACACGCAATGACACACTCTGAAACTCTCTATCACTCTCTGTCACTCTCGATCACTCTCTATCACTCTCTGACACACTCTGACTCTCTCTGTCACTCTATGACACTCTCTGTCACTCTCTATCACTCTCTGACACTCTATCACTCTCTGACACTCTCTATCACTCTCTATCACTCTCTTACACTCTCTATCACTATCTGACACTCTCTATCACACTCTGACACTGTCTGACACTCTCTAACACGCAATGACACACTCTGAAACTCTCTATCTCTCTCTGTCACACTCTATCACTCTCTATCACTCTCTGACACTCACTGAAACTCTCAGACACTCGCTGTCACTCTCAGACACTTTCTGTCACTCTCAGACACTCTCTATCACTCTCTGACACTCTCTATCACTCTCTGACACTCTCTTCGCGATCTGTCACTCTCTGACACACTCTGACACTCTCTGACACTCTCAGACACTCTCTGACACTCTCAGACACTCTCAGACACTCTCTATCACTCTCTATCACTCTCTGACACTCTCTGACACTCTCAGAATCTCTCTGTCACTCTCTGAAACTCTCAGACTCTCTCTATCACTCTCTGACACTCTCTATCACTCTCTGACATTCTCAGACACTCCCTATCACTCTCTGACACTGTCTGACACTCTCTGACACTCTCTGACACTCTCTATCACTCTCTGACACTCTCTGACACTCTCAGACAATCTCTATCACTCTCTATCACTCTCTATCACTCTCTGACACTCTCTGACACTCTCAGAATCTCTCTCTCACTCTCTGTCAGTCTCAGAAACTCTCTATCACTCTCTGACACTCTCTATCACTCTCTGACATTCTCAGACACTATCTATCACTCTCTGACACTCTCTATCACTCTCTGACACTCTACATCACTCTCTGACACACTCTGACACTCTGTGACACACTCTGACACTCTCTATCACTCTATGACACTCTCTGACGCTCTCTATCACTCTCTATCACTCTCTGACACTCTCTATCACTCTCTTACACTCTCTGACACTCTCTATCACTCTCTGACACTCACTGACACTCCCAGACACTCTCTGTCACTCACTATCACTCTCTGACACTCTCTTTCACTCTCTGTCACTCTCAGACACTCTCAGACACTTTCAGACACTCTCCATCACTCTCCGACACTCTCTGTCACTCTCTGACACTCTCTATCGCTCTCTGACACTCTCAGACACACTCAATCACTCTCTATCACTCTCTGACGCACTCTGACTCTCTCTATCACTCTATGACACTCTCTGACACTGTCTATCACTCTCTGTCACTCTCTGACACACTCTGACACACTCTGACAGTCTCAGACACTCTCTGTCACTCTCTATCACTCTCTGACACTCTCTATCACTCTCTGACACTCTCTGTCACTCTCTATCACACTCTGACATTCTCTGACACTCTCAGAGGCTCTTTATCACTCTCTATCACACACTGACACTCTCATACACTCTCTATCACTCTCTGACACTCACTGACACTCTCAGACACTCTCTCTCACTCTCAGACACTCTCTATCACTCTCTGACACTCTCTGTCTCTCTCTGACACTCTCTGTCGCTCTAAGACACTCTCTGACACACTCAATAACACTCTATCACTCTCTGACACACTCTGACACTCTCTATCACTCTAGGACACTCTCTGACACTCTCTATCACTCTATATCACTCTCTGACACACGCTGCCACTCTCTGACACTCTCAGACACTCTCTGTCACTCTCTATTACTCTCTGACACTCTATCACTCTCTGATACTCTCTATCACTCTCTGACACTCTCTATCACTCTCTGACACTCACTGACACTCTCAGACGCTCTCTGTCACTCTCAGACACTCTCTATCACTCTATATCACTCTCTGACGCTCTCTATCCCTCTCTATCACTCTCTGACACTCTCTGACACTCTCTGACACACTCAGACACTCTGTGACAGACTCTGACACTCTCTATCACTCTATGACACTCTCTGACACTCTCTGACACTCTCAGACACTCTATATCACTCTCTATCACTCTCTGACACTCTCAGAATCTCTCTCTCACTCTCTGTCACTCTCAGAAACTCTCTATCACTCTCTGACACTCTCTGTCACTCTCGGACATTCTCAGACATCTATATCACTCTCTGACACTCTCTGACACTCTCTATCACTCTCTGACACTCACTGAAACTCTCAGACGCTCTCTGTCACACTCAGACACTCTGTGACAGACTCTGACACTCTCTATCACTCTATATCACTCTCTGACACTCTCTGACGCTCTCTATCACTCTCTATCCCTCTCTGACACTCTCTGACACTCTCTGTCTCTCTCTATCACTCTCTGACACTCTCTATCACTCTCTGACACTCTCTGACACTCTCAGAGGCTCTCTATCATTCTCAATCCCTCTCTGACACTCTCTGACACTCTCTGTCTCTCTCTATCACTCTCTGACACTCTCTATCTCTCTCTGACACTCTCTGACACTCTCAGAGGCTCTCTATCATTCTCTATCACTCTATGACACTCTCTGACACTCTCTATCACTCTCTATCACTCTCTGACACAATCTGACACTCTCTGACACTCTCAGACACTCTCTGTCACTCTCTATCACTCTCTGACACTCTCTATCACTCTCTGACACTCTCTGTCACTCTCTATCACACTCTGACATTCTCTGACACTCTCAGAGGCTCTTTATCACTCTCTATCACACACTGACACTCTCAGACACTCTCTATCACTCTCTGACACTCACTGACACTCTCAGACACTCTCTCTCACTCTCTGTCACTCTCAGACACTCTCTATCACTCTCTGACACTCTCTATCTCTCTCTGACACTCTCTATCGCTCTAAGACACTCTCTGACACACTCAATAACTCTCTATCACTCTCTGACACACTCTGACGCTCTCTATCACTCTCTATCCCTCTCTGACACTCTCTGACACTCTCTGTCTCTCTCTATCACTCTCTGACACTCTCTATCACTCTCTGACACTCTCTGACACTCTCAGAGGCTCTCTATCATTCTATATCACTCACTGTCAATCCCAGACACTCTCTATCACTCTCTGACACTCACTGACACTCTCAGACACTCACTGACACTCTCAGACTCTCTCTGTCACTCTCAGACACTCTCTATCACTCTCTGACAATCTCTATCACTCTCTAGCACTCTCTGACACACTCTGACACTCTGTGACTCACTCTGACACTCTCTATCACTCTATGACACTCTCTGACGCTCTCTATCACTCTCTATCACTCTCTATCACTCTCTGACACTCACTGACACTGTCAGACACTCTCTATCACTCTCTTACACTCTCTGTCACTATCTGACACTCTCTATCACACTCTGACACTGTCTGACACTCTCTAACACGCAATGACACACTCTGAAACTCTCTGTCACTCTCTGTCACTCTCGATCACTCTCTATCACTCTCTGACACACTCTGACTCTCCTGTCACTCTATGACACTCTCTGTCACTCTCTATCACTCTCTGACACTCTATCACTCTCTGACACTCTCTATCACTCTCTATCACTCTCTTACACTCTCTATCACTATCTGACACTCTCTATCACACTCTGACACTGTCTGACACTCTCTAACACGCAATGACACACTCTGAAACTCTCTATCTCTCTCTGTCACACTCTATCACTCTCTATCACTCTCTGACACTCACTGAAACTCTCAGACACTCGCTGTCACTCTCAGACACTTTCTGTCACTCTCAGACACTCTCTATCACTCTCTGACACTCTCTATCACTCTCTGACACTCTCTTCGCGCTCTGTCACTCTCTGTCACTCTCTGACACACTCTGACACTCTCTGACACTCTCAGACACTCTCTGACACTCTCAGACACTCTCAGAATCTCTCTCTCACTCTCTGTCACTCTCAGAAACTCTCTATCACTCTCTGACACTCTCTGTCACTCTCGGACATTCTCAGACATCTATATCACTCTCTGACACTCTCTGACACTCTCTATCACTCTCTGACACTCACTGAAACTCTCAGACGCTCTCTGTCACACTCAGACACTCTGTGACAGACTCTGACACTCTCTATCACTCTATATCACTCTCTGACACTCTCTGACGCTCTCTATCACTCTCTATCCCTCTCTGACACTCTCTGACACTCTCTGTCTCTCTCTATCACTCTCTGACACTCTCTATCACTCTCTGACACTCTCTGACACTCTCAGAGGCTCTCTATCATTCTCTATCCCTCTCTGACACTCTCTGACACTCTCTGTCTCTCTCTATCACTCTCTGACACTCTCTATCTCTCTCTGACACTCTCTGACACTCTCAGAGGCTCTCTATCATTCTCTATCACTCTATGACACTCTCTGACACTCTCTATCACTCTCTATCACTCTCTGACACAATCTGACACTCTCTGACACTCTCAGACACTCTCTGTCACTCTCTATCACTCTCTGACACTCTCTATCACTCTCTGACACTCTCTGTCACTCTCTATCACACTCTGACATTCTCTGACACTCTCAGAGGCTCTTTATCACTCTCTATCACACACTGACACTCTCAGACACTCTCTATCACTCTCTGACACTCACTGACACTCTCAGACACTCTCTCTCACTCTCTGTCACTCTCAGACACTCTCTATCACTCTCTGACACTCTCTATCTCTCTCTGACACTCTCTATCGCTCTAAGACACTCTCTGACACACTCAATAACTCTCTATCACTCTCTGACACACTCTGACGCTCTCTATCACTCTCTATCCCTCTCTGACACTCTCTGACACTCTCTGTCTCTCTCTATCACTCTCTGACACTCTCTATCACTCTCTGACACTCTCTGACACTCTCAGAGGCTCTCTATCATTCTATATCACTCACTGTCAATCCCAGACACTCTCTATCACTCTCTGACACTCACTGACACTCTCAGACACTCACTGACACTCTCAGACTCTCTCTGTCACTCTCAGACACTCTCTATCACTCTCTGACAATCTCTATCACTCTCTAGCACTCTCTGACACACTCTGACACTCTGTGACTCACTCTGACACTCTCTATCACTCTATGACACTCTCTGACGCTCTCTATCACTCTCTATCACTCTCTATCACTCTCTGACACTCACTGACACTGTCAGACACTCTCTATCACTCTCTTACACTCTCTGTCACTATCTGACACTCTCTATCACACTCTGACACTGTCTGACACTCTCTAACACGCAATGACACACTCTGAAACTCTCTGTCACTCTCTGTCACTCTCGATCACTCTCTATCACTCTCTGACACACTCTGACTCTCCTGTCACTCTATGACACTCTCTGTCACTCTCTATCACTCTCTGACACTCTATCACTCTCTGACACTCTCTATCACTCTCTATCACTCTCTTACACTCTCTATCACTATCTGACACTCTCTATCACTATCTGACACTCTCTATCACACTCTGACACTGTCTGACACTCTCTAACACGCAATGACACACTCTGAAACTCTCTATCTCTCTCTGTCACACTCTATCACTCTCTATCACTCTCTGACACTCACTGAAACTCTCAGACACTCGCTGTCACTCTCAGACACTTTCTGTCACTCTCTGACACTCTCTTCGCGCTCTGTCACTCTCTGACACACTCTGACACTCTCTGACACTCTCAGACACTCTCTGACACTCTCAGACACTCTCTATCACTCTCTATCACTCTCTATCACTCTCTGACACTCTTTGACACTCTCAGAATCTCTCTCTCACTCTCTGAAACTCTCAGACTCTCTCTATCACTCTCTGACACTCTCTATCACTCTCTGACATTCTCAGACACTCCCTATCACTCTCTGACACTCTCTATCACTCTCTGACACTCTCTGACACTCTCTATCACTCTCTGACACTCTCTGACACTCTCAGACAATCTCTATCACTCTCTATCACTCTCTATCACTCTCTGACACTCTCTGACACTCTCAGAATCTCTCTCTCACTCTCTGTCACTCTCAGAACCTCTCTATCACTCTCTGACACTCTCTATCACTCTCTGACATTCTCAGACACTATCTATCACTCTCTGACACTCTCTATCACTCTCTGACACACTCAGACACTCTGTGACGGACTCTGACACTCTCTATCACTCTATGACACTCTCTGACACTCTCTGACACTCTCAGACACTCTATATCACTCTCTATCACTCTCTGACACTCTCAGAATCTCTCTCTCACTCTCTGTCACTCTCAGAAACTCTCTATCACTCTCTGACACTCTCTGTCACTCTCGGACATTCTCAGACATCTATATCACTCTCTGACACTCTCTGACACTCTCTATCACTATCTGAAATTCACTGAAAATCTCAGACGCTCTCTGTCACACTCAGACACTCTGTGACAGACTCTGACACTCTCTATCACTCTATATCACTCTCTGACACTCTCTGACGCTCTCTATCACTCTCTATCCCTCTCTGACACTCTCTGACACTCTCTGTCTCTCTCTATCACTCTCTGACACTCTCTATCACTCTCTGACACTCTCTGACACTCTCAGAGGCTCTCTATCATTCTCTATCACTCACTGACAATCCCAGACACACTCTATCACTCTCTGACACTCACTGACACTCTCAGACACTCACTGACACTCTCAGACACTCTCAGACTCTCTCTGTCACTCTCAGACACTCTCTATCACTCTCTGACAACCTCTATCACTCTCTATCACTCTCTATCACTCTCTGACACAATCTGACACTCTCTGACACTCTCAGACACTCTCTGTCACTCTCTTTCACTCTCTGACACTCTCTATCACTCTCTGACACTCTCTGTCACTCTCTATCACACTCTGACATTCTCTGACACTCTCAGAGGCTCTTTATCACTCTCTATCACACACTGACACTCTCAGACACTCTCTATCACTCTCTGACACTCACTGACACTCTCAGACACTCTCTCTCACTCTCAGACACTCTCTATCACTTTCTGACACTCTCTATCTCTCTCTGACACTCTCTATCGCTCTAAGACACTCTCTGACACACTCAATAACTCTCTATCACTCTCTGACACACTCTGACACTCTCTATCACTCTAGGACACTCTCTGACACTCTCTATCACTCTATATCACTCTCTGACACACTCTGACACTCTCTGACACTCTCAGACACTCTCTGTCACTCTCCATTACTCTCTGACACTCTATCACTCTCTGATACTCTCTATCACTCTCTGACACTCTCTATCACTCTCTGACACTCACTGACACTCTCAGACGCTCTCTGTCACTCTCAGACACTCTCTATCACTCTATATCACTCTCTGACGCTCTCTATCCCTCTCTATCACTCTCTGACACTCTCTGACACTCTCTGACACACTCAGACACTCTGTGACGGACTCTGACACTCTCTATCACTCTATGACACTCTCTGACACTCTCTGACACTCTCAGACACTCTATATCACTCTCTATCACTCTCTGACACTCTCAGAATCTCTCTCTCACTCTCTGTCACTCTCAGAAACTCTCTATCACTCTCTGACACTCTCTGTCACTCTCGGACATTCTCAGACATCTATATCACTCTCTGACACTCTCTGACACTCTCTATCACTCTCTGACATTCACTGAAAATCTCAGACGCTCTCTGTCACACTCAGACACTCTGTGACAGACTCTGACACTCTCTATCACTCTATATCACTCTCTGACACTCTCTGACGCTCTCTATCACTCTCTATCCCTCTCTGACACTCTCTGACACTCTCTGTCTCTCTCTATCACTCTCTGACACTCTCTATCACTCTCTGACACTCTCAGACACTCACTGACACTCTCAGACACTCTCAGACTCTCTCTGTCACTCTCAGACACTCTCTATCACTCTCTGACACTCACTGACACTCTCAGACACTCACTGACACTCTCAGACACTCTCAGACTCTCTCTGTCACTCTCAGACACTCTCTATCACTCTCTGACAACCTCTATCACTCTCTATCACTCTCTGACACAATCCGACACTCTCTGACACTCTCAGACACTCTCTGTCACTCTCTTTCACTCTCTGACACTCTCTATCACTCTCTGACACCCTCTGTCACTCTCTATCTCAATCTGACATTCTCTGACACTCTCAGAGGCTCTTTATCACTCTCTATCACACACTGACACTCTCAGACACTCTCTATCACTCTCTGACACTCACTGACACTCTCAGACACTCTCTCTCACTCTCTGTCACTCTCAGACACTCTCTATCACTCTCTGACACTCTATATCTCTCTCTGACACTCTCTATCGCTCTAAGACACTCTCTGACACACTCAATAACTCTCTATCACTCTCTGACACACTCTGACGCTCTCTATCACTCTCTATCCCTCTCTGACACTCTCTGACACTCTCTGTCTCTCTCTATCACTCTCTGACACTCTCTATCACTCTCTGACACTCTCTGACACTCTCAGAGGCTCTCTATCATTCTCTATCACTCACTGTCAATCCCAGACACTCTCTATCACTCTCTATCACTCTCTGACACTCACTGACACTCTCAGACACTCACTGACACTCTCAGACTCTCTCTGTCACTCTCAGACACTCTCTATCACTCTCTGACAATCTCTATCACTCTCTATCACTCTCTGACACACTCTGACACTCTGTGACTCACTCTGACACTCTCTATCACTCTATGACAATCTCTGACGCTCTCTGTCACTCTCTAACACTCTCTGACACTCTCTATCACTCTCTTACAATCTCTGACACTCTCTATCTCTCTCTGACACTCTCTATCGCTCTAAGACACTCTCTGACACACTCAATAACTCTCTATCACTCTCTGACACACTCTGACGCTCTCTATCACTCTAGGACACTCTCTGACACTCTCTATCACTCTATATCACTCTCTGACACACTCTGACACTCTCTGACACTCTCAGACACTCTCTGTCACTCTCTATTACTCTCTGACACTCTATCACTCTCTGATACTCTCTATCACTCTCTGACACTCTCTATCACTCTCTGACACTCTCTATCACTCTCTGACACTCACTGACACTCTCAGACGCTCTCTGTCACTCTCAGACACTCTCTATCACTCTATATCACTCTCTGACGCTCTCTATCCCTCTCTATCACTCTCTGACACTCTCTGACACTCTCTGACACACTCAGACACTCTGTGACAGACTCTGACACTCTCTATCACTCTATGACACTCTCTGACACTCTCTGACACTCTCAGATACTCTATATCACTCTCTATCACTCTCTGACACTCTCTGTCACTCTCGGACATTCTCAGACATCTCTATCACTCTCTGACACTCTCTGACACTCTCTATCACACTCTGACACTCACTGAAACTCTCAGACGCGCTCTGTCACACTCAGACTCTCTGTGACAGACTCTGACACTCTCTAACACTCTCTATCACTCTCTGACACTCTCTATCACTCTCTTACAATCTCTGACACTCTCTATCTCTCTCTGACACTCTCTATCGCTCTAAGACACTCTCTGACACACTCAATAACTCTCTATCACTCTCTGACACACTCTGACGCTCTCTATCACTCTAGGACACTCTCTGACACTCTCTATCACTCTATATCACTCTCTGACACACTCTGACACTCTCTGACACTCTCAGACACTCTCTGTCACTCTCTATTACTCTCTGACACTCTATCACTCTCTGATACTCTCTATCACTCTCTGACACTCTCTATCACTCTCTGACACTCTCTATCACTCTCTGACACTCACTGACACTCTCAGACGCTCTCTGTCACTCTCAGACACTCTCTATCACTCTATATCACTCTCTGACGCTCTCTATCCCTCTCTATCACTCTCTGACACTCTCTGACACTCTCTGACACACTCAGACACTCTGTGACAGACTCTGACACTCTCTATCACTCTATGACACTCTCTGACACTCTCTGACACTCTCAGATACTCTATATCACTCTCTATCACTCTCTGACACTCTCTGTCACTCTCGGACATTCTCAGACATCTCTATCACTCTCCGACACTCTCTGACACTCTCTATCACACTCTGACACTCACTGAAACTCTCAGACGCGCTCTGTCACACTCAGACTCTCTGTGACAGACTCTGACACTCTCTATCACTCTCTATCACTCTCTGACACTCTCTATCACTCTCTGACACTCTCTGACACTCTCAGAGGCTCTCTCTCATTCTCTATCACTCACTGACAATCCCAGACACTCTCTATCACTCTCTGACACTCACTGACACTCTCAGACACTCACTGACACTCTCAGACTCTCTCTGTCACTCTCAGACACTCTCTATCACTCTCTGACAATCTCTATCACTCTCTATCACTCTCTGACACACTCTGACACTCTGTGACACACTCTGACACTCTCTATCACTCTATGACACTCTCTGACGCTCTCTGTCACTCTCTAACACTCTCTGACACTCTCTATCACTCTCTGACACTCACTGACACTGTCAGACACTCTCTGTCACTCACTATCACTCTCTGACACTCTCTTTCACTCTCTGTCACTCTCAGACACTCTGCATCACTCTCCATCACTCTCCGACACTCTCTGTCACTCTCTGACACTCTCTATCGCTCTCTGACACTCTCTGACACACTCAATCACTCTCTATCACTCTCTGACGCACTCTGACTCTCTCTATCACTCTATGACACTCTCTGACACTCTCTATCACTCTCTGTCACTCTCTGACACACTCTGACACTCTCTGACACTCTCAGACACTCTCTGTCACTCTCTATCACTCTCTGACACTCTCTATCACTCTCTGAGGCTCTTTATCACTCTCTATCTCACACTGACACTCTCAGACACTCTCCATCACTCTCTGACACTCACTGACACTCTCAGACACTCTCTCTCACTCTCTGTCACTCTCAGACACTCTCTATCTCTCTCTGACACTCTCTATCGCTCTAAGACAATCTCTGACACACTCAATAACTCTCTATCACTCTCTGACACACTCTGACACTCTCTATCACTCTAGGACACTCTCTGACACTCTCTATCACTCTATATCACTCTCTGACACACTCTGACACTCTCTGACACGCTCAGACACTCTCTATCACTCTCTGTCTCTCTCTATTTCTCTCTGACACTCTATCACTCTCTGATACTCTCTATCACTCGCTGACACTCTCTATCACTCTCTGAAACTCTCTATCACTCTCTGACACTCACTGACACTCTCAGACGCTCTCTGTCACTCTCAGACACTCTGTATCACTCTATATCACTCTCTGACGCTCTCTATCCCTCTCTATCACTCTCTGACACTCTCTGACACTCTCTGACACACTCAGACACTCTGTGACAGACTCTGACACTCTATCACTCTATGTCACTCTCTGACACTCTCTGACACTCTCAGACACTCTCTATCACTCTCTGACACTCTCAGAATCTCTCTCTCACTCTCTGTCACTCTCAGAAACTCTCTACCACTCTCTGACACTCTCTATCACTCTCGGCCATTCTCAGACATCTCTATCACTCTCTGACACTCTCTGACAATCTCTATCACTCTCCGACGCTCACTGAAACTCTCAGACGCTCTCTGTCACACTCAGACACTCTGTGACAGACTCTGACACTCTCTATCACTCTATACCACTCTCTGACACTCACTGACGCTCTCTATCACTCTCTATCCCTCTCTGACACTCTCTGACACTCTCTGTCTCTCTCTATCACTCTCTGACACTCTCTATCACTCTCTGACACTCTCTGACACTCTCAGAGGCTCTCTATCATTCTCTATCACTCACTGACAATCCCAGACACTCTCTATCACTCTCTGACACTCACTGACACTCTCAGACACTCCCTGACACTCTCAGACTCTCTCTGTCACTCTCAGACACTCTCTATCACTCTCTGACACTCTGTGACACTCTCAGACACACTCAATCACTCTCTCTCACTCTCTGACACTCTCTGACACTCAGTGACACTCTCTATCACTCTCTGACACACTCTGACACTCTCTGACACTCTCAGACACTCTCTATCACTCTCTATCACTCTCTGACACTCTCTGACACACTCTGACATTCTCTGACACTCTCTGACACTCTCTATCACTCTCTTACAATCTCTGACACTCTCTATCACTCACTGACACTGTCAGACACTCTCTGTGACTCACTATCACTCTCTGACACTCTCTTTCACTCTCTGTCACTCTCAGACACTCTCAGACACTCTCTATCACTCTCTGACACTCTCTATCACTCTCTGACACACTCTGACACACTCTGACACTCTCTATCACTCTGTGACACTCTCTGATGCTCTCTATCACTCTCTATCACTCTCTGACACTCTCTGACACTCTCTATCACTCTCTGACACTCACTGACATTCCCAGACACTCTCTGTCACTCACTATCACTCTCTGACACTCTCTTTCACTCTCTGTCACTCTCAGACACTCTCCATCACTCTCTGACACTCTCTATCACTCTCTGACACTCTCTTTTGCTCTCTGACAATCTCTGACACACTCAATCACTCTCCATCACTCTCTGACGCACTCTGAACTTCTCTATCACTCTCTGTCACTCTCTGACACTCTCAGAGGCTCTCTATCACTCTCTATCACTCACTGACACTCTCAGACACTCTCTATCACTCTCTGACACTCACTGACACTCTCAGACACTCTCTTTCACTCTCTGTCACTCTCAGACACTCTCTATCACTCTCTGACACTCTCTATCTCTCTCTGTCACTCTCTATCGCTCTCTGACACTCTCTGACACACTCAATCACTATCTATCACTCTCTGACACACTCTGACTCTCTCTGACAATCTCAGACACTCTCTGTCACTCTCTATCACTCTCTGACACTCTATCACTCTCTGAAACTCTCTATCACTCTCTATCACTCTCTGACATTCTCTATCGCTCTCTGACACTCTCTGACACTCGCTATCACTCTCTGACACTCACTGACACTCTCAGACGCTCTCTGTCACTCTCAGACACTCTCTATCACTCTATATCACTCTCTGACACTCTCTGACGTTCTCTATCACTCTCTATCACTCTCTGACACTCTCTGACACACTCAGACACTCTGTGACAGACTCTGACACTCTCTATCACTCTATGACACTCTCAGACACTCTCTATCACTCTCTATCACTCTCTGACACTCTCAGAATCTCTCTCTCTCACTCTCTGTCACTCTCAGAAACTCTCTATCACTCTCTGACACTCTCTATCACTCTCGGACATTCTCTATCACTCTCTGACACTCTCTGACACTCTCTATCACTCTTTGACACTCACTGACACTCTCAGACGCTCTCTGTCACTCTCAGACACTCTCTATCACTCTATATCACTCTCTGACACTCTCTGACGCTCTCTATCACTCTCTATCCCTCTCTGACACACTCTGACACGCTCTGTCACTCTCTATCACTCTCTGACACTCTCTGACACTCTCAGAGGTACTCTATCACTCTCTATCACTCACTGACAATCCCAGACACTCTCTATCACTCTCTGACACTCACTGACACTCTCTGACACTCTCAGAGGCTCTCTATCACTCTCTGACACTCACTGACACTCTCTGACGCTCTCTGTCACTCTCAGACACTCACTGACACTCTCAGACTCTCTCTGTCACTCTCTGACACTCTCTGACACTCTCTATCAGTCTCTATCACTCCCTGACACACTCTGACACTCTGTGACACACTCTGACACTCTCTATCACTCTATGACACTCTCTGACGCTCTCTATCACTCTCTCTCACTCTCTGACACTCTCTATCACTCTCTTACTATCTCTGACACTCTCTATCACTCTCTGACACTCACTGACACTGTCAGACACTCTCTGACACTCTCTATCACTCTCTGACACTCACTGACACTCTCAGACGCTCTCTGTCACTCTCAGACACTCTCTATCACTCTATATAACTCTCTGACACTCTCTGACGTTCTCTATCACTCTCTATCACTCTCTGACACTCTCTGACACACTCCGACACTCTGTGACAGACTCTGACACTCTCTATCACTCTATGACACTCTCTGACACTCTCTGACACTCTCAGACACTCTCTATCACTCTCTGACACTCTCAGAATCTCTCTCTCTCACTCTCTGTCACTCTCAGAAACTCTCTATCACTCTCTGACACTCTCTATCACTCTCGGACATTCTCTATCACTCTCTGACACTCTCTGACACTCTCTATCACTCTTTGACACTCACTGACACTCTCAGACGCTCTCTGTCACTCTCAGACACTCTCTATCACTCTATATCACTCTCTGACACTCTCTGACGCTCTCTATCACTCTCTATCCCTCTCTGACACTCTCTGACACTCTCTGTCACTCTCTATCACTCTCTGACACTCTCTGACACTCTCAGAGGCTCTCTATCTCTCTCTATCACTCACTGACAATCCCAGACACTCTCTATCACTCTCTGACACTCACTGACACTCTCTGACACTCTCAGAGGCTCTCTATCACTCTCTGACACTCACTGACACTCTCTGACGCTCTCTGTCACTCTCAGACACTCACTGACACTCTCAGACTCTCTCTGTCACTCTCAGACACTCTCTATCACTCTCTGACACTCTCTGACACTCTCTATCACTCTCTATCACTCCCTGACACACTCTGACACTCACTGACACTCTCAGACTCTCTCTGTCACTCTCAGACACTCACTGACACTCTCAGACTCTCTCTGTCACTCTCTGACACTCTCTGACACTCTCTATCAGTCTCTATCACTCCCTGACACACTCTGACACTCTGTGACACACTCTGACACTCTCTATCACTCTATGACACTCTCTGACGCTCTCTATCACTCTCTCTCACTCTCTGACACTCTCTATCACTCTCTTACTATCTCTGACACTCTCTATCACTCTCTGACACTCACTGACACTGTCAGACACTCTCTGACACTCTCTATCACTCTCTGACACTCACTGACACTCTCAGACGCTCTCTGTCACTCTCAGACACTCTCTATCACTCTATATAACTCTCTGACACTCTCTGACGTTCTCTATCACTCTCTATCACTCTCTGACACTCTCTGACACACTCCGACACTCTGTGACAGACTCTGACACTCTCTATCACTCTATGACACTCTCTGACACTCTCTGACACTCTCAGACACTCTCTATCACTCTCTGACACTCTCAGAATCTCTCTCTCTCACTCTCTGTCACTCTCAGAAACTCTCTATCACTCTCTGACACTCTCTATCACTCTCGGACATTCTCTATCACTCTCTGACACTCTCTGACACTCTCTATCACTCTTTGACACTCACTGACACTCTCAGACGCTCTCTGTCACTCTCAGACACTCTCTATCACTCTATATCACTCTCTGACACTCTCTGACGCTCTCTATCACTCTCTATCCCTCTCTGACACTCTCTGACACTCTCTGTCACTCTCTATCACTCTCTATCACTCACTGACACTCTCTGACGCTCTCTGTCACTCTCAGACACTCACTGACACTCTCAGACTCTCTCTGTCACTCTCAGACACTCTCTATCACTCTCTGACACTCTCTGACACTCTCTATCACTCTCTATCACTCCCTGACACACTCTGACACTCTGTGACACACTCTGACACTCTCTATCACTCTATGACACTCTCTGACGCTCTCTATCACTCTCTCTCACTCTCTGACACTCTTTATCACTCTCTTACTATCTCTGACACTCTCTATCACTCTCTGACACTCACTGACACTGTCAGACACTCTCTGTCACTCACTATCAATCTCTGACACTCTCTTTCACTCTCTGTCACTCTCAGACACTCTCAGACACTCTCTATCACTCTCTGACACTCTCTATCACTCTCTGACACTCTCTATCGCTCTCGGACACACTCTGACTCTCTCTTTCACTCTATGACACTCTCTGAAACTCTCTATCACTCTCTGTCACTCTCTGACACACTCTGACACTCTCTGACACTCTCAGACACTCTCTGTCACTCTCTATCACTCTCTGACACTCTCTGGCACGGTCTGACACTCTCTATCACTCTCTGACACTCTCTGTCACTCTCTATCACTCTCTGACACTCTCTATCACTCGCTGACACTCTCAGAGGCTCTCTATCACTCTCTATCACTCACTGACACTCAGACACATTCTATCACTCTCTGTCACTCTCAGACACACTGTATCACTCTCTGACACTCTCTCTATCTCTCTCTGACACTCTCTATTGCTCTCTGACACTCTCTGACACACTCAATCACTCTCTATCACTCTCAGACACACTCTGACACTCTCTATCACTCTATGACACTCTCTGACACTCTCTATCACTCTATATCACTCTCTGACACACTCTGACAGTCTCTGACACTCTCAGACACACTCTGTCACTCTCTATCACTCTCTGACACTCTATCACTGTCTGACACTCTATCACTCTCTGACACTCTCGATCACTCTCGATCACTCTCTTACACTCTCTATCACACTCTGACATGGTCTGACACTCTCTAACACGCAATGACACACTCTGAAACTCTCTATCACTCTCTATCACACTCTGACACTCACTGAAACTCTCAGACACTCGCTGTCACTCTCAGAAAATCTCTGTCTCTCTCAGACACTCTCTATCACTCTCTGACACTCTCTATCACTCTCTGACACTCTCTGACACAATATGATACTCTCTGACACTCTCAGACACTCTCTATCACTCTCTGTCACTCTCTGACACTCTCTGACACTCTCAGAATCTCTCTCTCACTCTCTGAAACTCTCAGACACTCTCTATCACTCTCTGACATTCTCAGACACTCTCTCTCACTCTCTGACACTCTCTATCACTCTCTGACACTCTCTGACACTCTCTATCACTCTCTGACGCTCTGTGACACTTTCTGACACTCTCAGACACTCTCTATCACACTCTATCACTCTCTGACACTCTCTGACACTCTCAGAAACTCTCTCTCACTCTCTGTCACTCTCAGAAACTCTCTATCACTCTCTGAGACTCTCTATCACTCTCTGACATTCTCAGACACTCTCTATCACTCTCTGACACTCTCTATCACTCTCTGACACTCTCTGACACTCTCTATGACTCTCTGACACACTCTGACACACTCTGACACTCTGTGACACACTCTGACACTCTCTATCACTCTATGACACTCTCTGATGCTCTCTATCACTCTCTATCACTCTCTGACACTCTCTATCACTCTCTTACACTCTCTGACACTCTCTATCACTCTCTGACACTCACTGACACTCCCAGACACTCTCTGTCACTCACTATCACTCTCTGACACTCTCTTTCACTCTCTGACACTCTCTGTCACTCTCTGACACTCTCTATCGCTCTCTGAAACTCTCTGACACACTCAACCACTCTCTATCACTTTCTGACACACTCTGACTCTCTCTATCACTCTATGACACTCACTGACACTCTCTATCACTCTCTGTCACTCTCTGACACACTCTGACACTCTCTGACACTCTCAGACACTCTCTGACACTCTCTATCACTCTCTGACACTCTCTATCACTCTCTGACACTCTCTGTCACTCTCTGACACTCTCTGACACACTCAGACACTCTGTGACACACTCAGACACTCTGTGACACACTCTGACACTCTCTATCACTCTATGACATTCTCTGACGCTCTCTATCACTCTCTGACACTCTCTATCACTCTCTTACTCTCTCTGACACTCTCGATCACTCTCTGACACTCACTGACACTCTCAGACTTTCTATGTCACTCACTATCACTTTCTGACACTCTCTATCACTCTCTGAATCTCTCTGACACCCTCAGAGGCTCTCTATCACACTCTGTCACTCACTGACACTCTCAGACACTCTCTAACACTCTCTGACACTCACTGACACTCGTAGACACTCTCTTTCACTCTCTGTCACTCTCAGACACTCTCAGATACTCTCTATCACTCTCTGACACTCTCTATCACTCTCTGACACTCTCTATCGCTCTGTGACACTCTCTGACACACTCAATCACTCTCTATCACTCTCTGACACACTCTGACTCTCTCTATCACTCTATGACACTCTCTGACACTCTCCATCACTCTCTATCACTCTCTGACACACTCTGACACTCTCTGACACTCTCAGACACACTCTGTCACTCTCTATCACTCTCTGACACTCTATCACTGTCTGACACTCTCGATCACTCTCTATCACTCTCTTACACTCTCTATCACACTTTGACACGGTCTGACACTCTCTAAAACGCAATGACACACTCTGAAACTCTCTATCACTCTCTATCACACTCTGACACTCATTGAAACTCTCAGACACTCGCTGTCACTCTCAGAAAATCTTTGTCACTCTCAGACACTCTCTATCACTCTCTGACACTCTCTATCACTCTCTGACACTCTCTATCACTCTCTATCACTCTCTTACACTCTCTATCACTCTCTGACACTCTCTGACACTCTCTACCACACTCTGACACTGTCTGACACTCTCTATCACTCAATGACACACTCTGAAACTCTCTATCAATCTCTATCACTCTCTATCACTTTCTGACACTCTCAATCACTCTCTGACTCTCTCTGACACTCTCTGACACTCTCTGACACTCTCAGGAACTCTCTATCACTCTCTGACACACTCTGACACTCACAGACACTCTATCACACTCCGTATCACTCTCTGACACTCTGTGACACACTCTGACACTCACAGACACACTCTATCACACTCCGTATCACTCTCTGACACTCTCTGACACTCTGTATCACTCTTTGACACTCTCTATCACTCTCTGACACTCTCTATCGCTCTCTGACACTCTCTGACACTCTCTATCTCTCTCTATCACTCTCTGACACTCTTTAACACTCTCTGACACTCTCTATCACTCAATGACACTCTATGGCACTCTCTGACACTCTCTATCACTCTCTATCACGCACTGACACTCTCTGACATCCTCTGACACACTCTGGCACACTCTGACACTCTCTCTGACACTCTCTGACACTCTCTCTCGCTCTCTATCACTCTCTGACACTCTCTGACAATCTCAGAGGCTCTCTATCACTCTCTATCACTCTCTGACACTCTCAGGCACTCTCTATCGCTCTCTGACACTCTCTGACACTCTCAATCACTCTCTATCACTCTCAGACACTCTCTATCACTCGATGACACTCTCTGACATTCTCTATCACACTCTATCACTCTCTGACACACTCTGGCACTCTCAGACACTCTCTATCACTCTCTAACAATCTCTGATGCTCTCGGACACTCTCTGACACGCTCAGACACTCTCTATCACTCTCTATCACTCTCTGACACTCACTGACACTCTCAGACATTCTCTGTCACTCTCAGACACTCTCAGACACTCTCTATCACTCTCTGGCACTCTCTGGCACTCTCTGGCACTCTCTGGCACTCTCTGACACTCTCTGACACTCTCAGACACACTCAATCACTCTCTATCACTCTCTGACACTCTCTGACACTCTATCACTCTTTGACACTCTCTGACACACTCTATCACTCTCTGTCACTCTGACACAATCTGACACTCTCTGACACTCTCAGACACTCTCTATCACTCTCAGAAACTCTCTATCACTTTCTGACATTCTCTATCACTCTCTGACTTTCTATGACACTCTCTGACACTCTCTGACACTCTCAGACACTCTATCACTCTCTGACACTCTCTGACACTCTCTGTCACTCTCAGACACTCTCTATCACACTCGATCACTCTCTGACACTCTCTGACACACTGTGACAATCTCAGACACACTCTATCACACGCCGTATCACTCTCTGACACTCTCTGACACTCTGTATCACTCTCTGACACTCTATCACTCACTGACACTCTCTATCGCTCTCTGACACTCTCTGACACTCTCTATCTCTCTCTATCACTCTCTGACACTCTTTAACACTCTCTGACACTCTCTATCACTCAATGACACTCTATGGCACTCTCTGACACTCTCTATCACTCACTATCACGCTCTGACACTCTCTGACACCCTCTGACACACTCTGGCACACTCTGACACTCTCTCTGACACTCTCTGACACTCTCTATCGCTCTCTATCACTCTCTGACACTCTCTGACAATCTCAGAGGCTCTCTATCACTCTCTATCACTCTCTGACACTCTCAGGCACTCTCTATCGCTCTCTGACACTCTCTGACACTCTCTATCACTCTCCATCACTCTCTGACACGCTCTATCACTCTCTGACACTCTCTATCACTCTGTATCACTCTGTGACACTCTCTGACACACTCTGACACACTTTGACACACTCTGACACACTCTGACACTCTCTGACACTATCTTGCACTCTCTATCACTCTCTGACACTCTCTGACACTCTCAGAGGCTCTCTATCACTCTCTATCACTCTCTGACACACTCAGACACTCTCTTTCACTCTCTGACACTCACTGACACTCTCAGACATTCTCTGTCACTCTCTGTCACTCTCAGACACTCTCAGACACTCTCTATCACTCTCTATCGCTCTCTGTCACTCTCTGACACACTGTGACAATCTCAGACACACTCTATCACACTCCGTATCACTCTCTGACACTCTATCACTCTCTGACACTCTCTATCACTTTCTATCACTCTCTTACACTCTCTATCACTCTCTGACACTCTCTGACACTCTCTACCACACTCTGACACTGTCTGACACTCTCTATCATTCAATGACACACTCTGAAACTCTCTATCAATCTCTATCACTCTCTATCACTTTCTGACACTCTCAATCACTCTCTGACTCTCTCTGACACTCTCTGACACTCTCTGACACTCTCTGACATACTCTATCACTCTCTGTCACTCTGATACAATCTGACACTCTCTGACACTCTCAGACACTCTCTATCACTCTCAAAAACTCTCTATCACTTTCTGACACTCTCAATTACTCTCTGACTTTCTATGACACTCTCTGACACTCTCTGACACTCTCAGACACTCTATCACTCTCTGACACTCTCTGACACTCTCTGACACTCTCTGTCACTCTCAGAAACTCTCTATCACACTCTATCACTCTCTGACATTCTCTGACACACTGTGACAATCTCAGACACACTCTATCACACTCCGTATCACTCTCTGACACTCTCTGACACTCTGTATCACTCTCTGACACTCTCTATCACTCACAGACACTCTATCACACTCCGTATCACTCTCTGACACTCTGTGACACCCTCTATCACTCTCTGACACTCTCTGACACACTCTATCACTCTCTGTCACGCTGATACAATCTGACACTCTCTGACACTCTCAGACACTCTCTATCACTCTCAGAAACTCTCTATCACTTTCTGACACTCTCAATTACTCTCTGACTTTCTATGACACTCTCTGACACTCTCTGACACTCTCAGACACTCTATCACTCTCTGACACTCTCTGACACTCTCTGACACTCTCTGACACTCTCTGTCACTCTCAGACACTCTCTATCACACTCTATCACTCTCTGACACTCTCTGACACACTGTGACAATCTCAGACACACTCTATCACACTCCGTATCACTCTCTGACACTCTCTCACACTCTGTATCACTCTCTGACACTCTCTATCACTCACTGACACTCTCTATCGCTCTCTGACACTCTCTGACACTCTCTATCTCTCTCTATCACTCTCTGACACTCTTTAACACTCTCTGACACTCTCTATCACTCAATGACACTCTATGGCACTCTATGGCACTCTCTGACACTCTCTATCACTCTCTATCACGCTCTGACACTCACTGACACCCTCTGACACACTCTGGCACACTCTGACACTCTCTCTGACACTCTCTGACACTCTATATCGCTCTCTATCACTCTCTGACACTCTCTGACAATCTCAGAGGCTCTCGATCACTCTCTATCACTCTCTGACACTCTCAGGCACTCTCTATCACTCTCTGACACTCTCTGACACTCTCTATCACTCTCCATCACTCTCTGACACGCTCTATCACTCTCTGACACTCTCTATCACTCTGTATCACTCTGTGACACTCTCTGACACACTCTGACACACTTTGACACACTCTGACACACTCTGACACTCTCTGACACTCTCTTGCACTCTCTATCACTCTCTGACACTCTCTGACACTCTCAGAGGCTCTCTATCACTCTCTATCACTCTCTGACACACTCAGACACTCTCTTTCACTCTCTGACACTCACTGACACTCTCAGACATTCTCTGTCACTCTCTGTCACTCTCAGACACTCTCAGACACTCTCTATCACTCTCTATCGCTCTCTATCACTCTCTGACACTCTCTGACTCTCTCTGACACTCTCTATCACACTCTATCACTCTCTGACACTCTCTGACACACTGTGACAATCTCAGACACACTCTATCACACTCCGTATCACTCTCTGACACTCTATCACTCTCTGACACTCTCTATCACTCTCTATCACTCTCTTACACTCTCTATCACTCTCTGACACTCTCTGACACTCTCTACCACACTCTGACACTGTCTGACACTCTCTATCACTCAATGACACACTCTGAAACTCTCTATCAATCTCCATCACTCTCTATCACTTTCTGACACTCTCAATCACTCTCTGACTCTCTCTGACACTCTCTGACACTCTCTGACACTCTCAGGCACTCTCTATCACTCTCTGACACTCTCTGACATACTCTGACACTCACAGACACTCTATCACACTCCGTATCACTCTCTGACACTCTGTGACACTCTCTATCACTCTCTGACACTCTCTGACACACTCTGACACTCACAGACACACTCTAACAAACTCTGTATCACTCTCTGACACTCTCTGACACTCTGTATCACTCTCTGACACTCTGTATCACTCTCTGACACTCTCTATCGCTCTCTGACACTCTCTGACACTCTCTATCTCTCTCTATCACTCTCTGACACTCTTTAACACTCTCTGACACTCTCTATCACTCAATGACACTCTATGGCACTCTCTGACACTCTCTATCACTCTCTATCACGCTCTGACACTCTCTGACACCCTCTGACACACTCTGGCACACTCTGACACTCTCTCTGACACTCTCTGACACTCTCTATCACTCTCTGACACTCTCTGACACACTATGATACTCTCTGACACTCTCAGACACTCCCTATCACTCTCAGTCACTCTCTATCAATCTCTGACAGACTCTGACACTCTCTGACACTCTCAGACACACTCTGTCACTCTCTATCACTCTCTGACACTCTATCACTCTCTGACACTCTCTATCACTCTCTATCACTCTCTTACACTCTCTATCACTCTCTGACACTCTCTGACACTCTCTACCACACTCTGACACTGTCTGACACTCTCTATCACTCAATGACACACTCTGAAACTCTCTATCAATCTCTATCACTCTCTATCACTTTCTGACACTCTCAATCACTCTCTGACTCTCTCTGACACTCTCTGACACTCTCTGACACTCTCAGGAACTCTCTATCACTCTCTGACACACTCTGACACTCAGAGACACTCTATCACACTCCGTATCACTCTCTGACACTCTGTGACACACTCTGACACTCACAGACACACTCTATCACACTCCGTATCACTCTCTGACACTCTCTGACACTCTGTATCACTCTCTGACACTCTCTATCACTCTCTGACACTCTCTATCGCTCTCTGACACTCTCTGACACTCTCTATCTCTCTCTATCACTCTCTGACACTCTTTAACACTCTCTGACACTCTCTATCACTCAATGACACTCTATGGCACTCTCTGACACTCTCTATCACTCTCTATCACGCACTGACACTCTCTGACATCCTCTGACACACTCTGGCACACTCTGACACTCTCTCTGACACTCTCTGACACTCTCTCTCGCTCTCTATCACTCTCTGACACTCTCTGACAATCTCAGAGGCTCTCTATCACTCTCTATCACTCTCTGACACTCTCAGGCACTCTCTATCGCTCTCTGACACTCTCTGACACTCTCAATCACTCTCTATCACTCTCAGACACTCTCTATCACTCGATGACACTCTCTGACATTCTCTATCACTCTCTATCACTCTCTGACACACTCTGGCACTCTCAGACACTCTCTATCACTCTCTAACAATCTCTGATGCTCTCGGACACTCTCTGACACGCTCAGACACTCTCTATCACTCTCTATCACTCTCTGACACTCACTGACACTCTCAGACATTCTCTGTCACTCTCAGACACTCTCAGACACTCTCTATCACTCTCTGGCACTCTCTGACACTCTCTGACACTCTCAGACACACTCAATCACTCTCTATCACTCTCTGACACTCTCGGACACTCTATCACTCTTTGACACTCTCTGACACACTCTATCACTCTCTGTCACTCTGACACAATCTGACACTCTCTGACACTCTCAGACACTCTCTATCACTCTCAGAAACTCTCTATCACTTTCTGGCACTCTCTATCACTCTCTGACTTTCTATGACACTCTCTGACACTCTCTGACACTCTCAGACACTCTATCACTCTCTGACACTCTCTGACACTCTCTGTCACTCTCAGACACTCTCTATCACACTCGATCACTCTCTGACACTCTCTGACACACTGTGACAATCTCAGACACAGTCTATCACACGCCGTATCACTCTCTGACACTCTCTGACACTCTGTATCACTCTCTGACACTCTCTATCACTCACTGACACTCTCTATCGCTCTCTGACACTCTCTGACACTCTCTATCTCTCTCTATCACTCTCTGACACTCTTTAACACTCTCTGACACTCTCTATCACTCAATGACACTCTATGGCACTCTCTGACACTCTCTATCACTCACTATCACGCTCTGACACTCTCTGACACCCTCTGACACACTCTGGCACACTCTGACACTCTCTCTGACACTCTCTGACACTCTCTATCGCTCTCTATCACTCTCTGACACTCTCTGACAATCTCAGAGGCTCTCTATCACTCTCTATCACTCTCTGACACTCTCAGGCACTCTCTATCGCTCTCTGACACTCTCTGACACTCTTTATCACTCTCCATCACTCTCTGACACACTCTATCACTCTCTGACACTCTCTATCACTCTGTATCACTCTGTGACACTCTCTGACACACTCTGACACACTTTGACACACTCTGACACACTCTGACACTCTCTGACACTATCTTGCACTCTCTATCACTCTCTGACACTCTCTGACACTCTCAGAGGCTCTCTATCACTCTCTATCACTCTCTGACACACTCAGACACTCTCTTTCACTCTCTGACACTCACTGACACTCTCAGACATTCTCTGTCACTCTCTGTCACTCTCAGACACTCTCAGACACTCTCTATCACTCTCTATCGCTCTCTGTCACTCTCTGTCACTCTCTGACACACTGTGACAATCTCAGACACACTCTATCACACTCCGTATCACTCTCTGACACTCTATCACTCTCTGACACTCTCTATCACTTTCTATCACTCTCTTACACTCTCTATCACTCTCTGACACTCTCTGACACTCTCTACCACACTCTGACACTGTCTGACACTCTCTATCACTCAATGACACACTCTGAAACTCTCTATCAATCTCTATCACTCTCTATCACTTTCTGACACTCTCAATCACTCTCTGACTCTCTGACACTCTCTGACACTCTCTGACACTCTCAGGCACTCTCTATCACTCTCTGACACTCTCTGACATACTCTATCACTCTCTGTCACTCTGATACAATCTGACACTCTCTGACACTCTCAGACACTCTCTATCACTCTCAAAAACTCTCTATCACTTTCTGACACTCTCAATTACTCTCTGACTTTCTATGACACTCTCTGACACTCTCTGACACTCTCAGACACTCTATCACTCTCTGACACTCTCTGACACTCTCTGACACTCTCTGTCACTCTCAGAAACTCTCTATCACACTCTATCACTCTCTGACACTCTCTGACACACTGTGACAATCTCAGACACACTCTATCACACTCCGTATCACTCTCTGACACTCTCTGACACTCTGTATCACTCTCTGACACTCTCTATCACTCACAGACACTCTATCACACTCCGTATCACTCTCTGACACTCTGTGACACTCTCTATCACTCTCTGACACTCTCTGACACACTCTATCACTCTCTGTCACTCTGATACAATCTGACACTCTCTGACACTCTCAGACACTCTCTATCACTCTCAGAAACTCTCTATCACTTTCTGACACTCTCAATTACTCTCTGACTTTCTATGACACTCTCTGACACTCTCTGACACTCTCAGACACTCTATCACTCTCTGACACTCTCTGACACTCTCTGTCACTCTCAGACACTCTCTATCACACTCTATCACTCTCTGACACTCTCTGACACACTGTGACAATCTCAGACACACTCTATCACACTCCGTATCACTCTCTGACACTCTCTCACACTCTGTATCACTCTCTGACACTCTCTATCACTCACTGACACTCTCTATCGCTCTCTGACACTCTCTGACACTCTCTATCTCTCTCTATCACTCTCTGACACTCTTTAACACTCTCTGACACTCTCTATCACTCAATGACACTCTATGGCACTCTATGGCACTCTCTGACACTCTCTATCACTCTCTATCACGCTCTGACACTCTCTGACACCCTCTGACACACTCTGGCACACTCTCACACTCTCTCTGACACTCTCTGACACTCTATATCGCTCTCTATCACTCTCTGACACTCTCTGACAATCTCAGAGGCTCTCGATCACTCTCTATCACTCTCTGACACTCTCAGGCACTCTCTATCACTCTCTGACACTCTCTGACACTCTCTATCACTCTCCATCACTCTCTGACACGTTCTATCACTCTCTGACACTCTCTATCACTCTGTATCACTCTGTGACACTCTCTGACACACTCTGACACACTTTGACACACTCTGACACACTCTGACACTCTCTGACACTCTCTGACACTCTCTTGCACTCTCTATCACTCTCTGACACTCTCTGACACTCTCAGACACTCTATCACTCTCTGACACTCTCTGACACTCTCTGTCACTCTCAGACACTCTCTATCACACTCTATCACTCTCTGACACTCTCTGACACACTGTGACAATCTCAGACACACTCTATCACACTCCGTATCACTCTCTGACACTCTCTCACACTCTGTATCACTCTCTGACACTCTCTATCACTCACTGACACTCTCTATCGCTCTCTGACACTCTCTGACACTCTCTATCTCTCTCTATCACTCTCTGACACTCTTTAACACTCTCTGACACTCTCTATCACTCAATGACACTCTATGGCACTCTATGGCACTCTCTGACACTCTCTATCACTCTCTATCACGCTCTGACACTCTCTGACACCCTCTGACACACTCTGGCACACTCTCACACTCTCTCTGACACTCTCTGACACTCTATATCGCTCTCTATCACTCTCTGACACTCTCTGACAATCTCAGAGGCTCTCGATCACTCTCTATCACTCTCTGACACTCTCAGGCACTCTCTATCACTCTCTGACACTCTCTGACACTCTCTATCACTCTCCATCACTCTCTGACACGTTCTATCACTCTCTGACACTCTCTATCACTCTGTATCACTCTGTGACACTCTCTGACACACTCTGACACACTTTGACACACTCTGACACACTCTGACACTCTCTGACACTCTCTGACACTCTCTTGCACTCTCTATCACTCTCTGACACTCTCTGACACTCTCAGAGGCTCTCTATCACTCTCTATCACTCTCTGACACACTCAGACACTCTCTTTCACTCTCTGACACTCACTGACACTCTCAGACATTCTTTGTCACTCTCTGTCACTCTCAGACACTCTCAGACACTCTCTATCACTCTCTATCGCTCTCTATCACTCTCTGACACTCTCTGAATCTCTCTGACACTCTCTATCACACTCTATCACTCTCTGACACTCTCTGACACACTGTGACAATCTCAGACACACTCTATCACACTCCGTATCACTCTCTGACACTCTATCACTCTCTGACACTCTCTATCACTCTCTATCACTCTCTTACACTCTCTATCACTCTCTGACACTCTCTGACACTCTCTACCACACTCTGACACTGTCTGACACTCTCTATCACTCAATGACACACTCTGAAACTCTCTATCAATCTCTATCACTCTCTATCACTTTCTGACACTCTCAATCACTCTCTGACTCTCTCTGACACTCTCTGACACTCTCTGACACTCTCAGGCACTCTCTATCACTCTCTGACACTCTCTGACATACTCTGACACTCACAGACACTCTATCACACTCCGTATCACTCTCTGACACTCTGTGATACTCTCTATCACTCTCTGACACTCTCTGACACACTCTGACACTCACAGACACACTCTATCAAACTCTGTATCACTCTCTGACACTCTCTGACACTCTGTATCACTCTCTGACACTCTGTATCACTCTCTGACACTCTCTATCGCTCTCTGACACTCTCTGACACTCTCTATCTCTCTCTATCACTCTCTGACACTCTTTAACACTCTCTGACACTCTCTATCACTCAATGACACTCTATGGCACTCTCTGACACTCTCTATCACTCTCTATCACGCTCTGACACTCTCTGACACCCTCTGACACACTCTGGCACACTCTGACACTCTCTCTGACACTCTCTGACACTCTCTATCGCTCTCTATCACTCTCTGACACTCTCTGACAATCTCAGAGGCTCTCTATCACTCTCTATCACTCTCTGACACTCTCAGGCACTCTCTATCGCTCTCTGACACTCTCTGACACTCTCAATCACTCTCTATCACTCTCTGACACTCTCTATCACTCGATGACACTCTCTGACATTATCTATCACTCTCTATCACTCTCTGACACACTCTGGCACTCTCAGACACTCACTATCACTCTCTAACAATCTCTGATGCTCTCGGACACTCTCTGACACGCTCAGACACTCTCTATCACTCTCTATCACTCTCTGGCTCTCACTGACACTCTCAGACATTCTCTGTCACTCTCAGACACTCTCAGACACTCTCTATCACTCTCTGGCACTCTCTGACACTCTCTGACACTCTCAGACACACTCAATCACTCTTTGACACTCTCTGACACACTCTATCACTCACATACACTCTATCACACTCCGTATCACTCTCTGACACTCTCTGACACTCTCAGACACTCTATCACTCTCTGACACTCTCTGACACTCTCTGACACTCTCTGACACTCTCTGTCACTCTCAGACACTCTCTATCACACTCTATCACTCTCTGACACTCTCTGACACACTGTGACAATTTCAGACACACTCTATCACACTCCGTATCACTCTCTGACACTCTCTCACACTCTGTATCACTCTCTGACACTCTCTATCACTCACTGACACTCTCTATCGCTCTCTGACACTCTCTGACACTCTCTATCTCTCTCTATCACTCTCTGACACTCTTTAACACTCTCCGACACTCTCTATCACTCAATGACACTCTACGGCACTCTCTGACACTCTCTATCACTCTCTATCACGCTCTGACACTCTCTGACACCCTCTGACACACTCTGGCACACTCTGACACTCTCTCTGACACTCTCTGACACTCTATATCGCTCTCTATCACTCTCTGACACTCTCTGACAATCTCAGAGGCTCTCGATCACTCTCTATCACTCTCTGACACTCTCAGGCACTCTCTATCACTCTCTGACACTCTCTGACACTCTCTGACACTCTCTGACACTCTCTATCACTCTCTGACACGCTCTATCACTCTCTGACACTCTCTATCACTCTGTATCACTCTGTGACACTCTCTGACACACTCTGACACACTCTGACACACTCTGACACACTCTGACACTCTCTTGCACTCTCTATCACTCTCTGACACTCTCTGACACTCTCAGAGGCTCTCTATCACTCTCTATCACTCTCTGACACACTCAGACACTCTCTTTCACTCTCTGACACTCACTGACACTCTCAGACATTCTCTGTCACTCTCTGTCACTCTCAGACACTCTCAGACACTCTCTATCACTCTCTATCACTCTCTGACACTCTCTGACTCTCTCTGACACTCTCTAACACACTCTATCACTCTCTGACACTCTCTGACACACTGTGACAATCTCAGACACACTCTATCACACTCCGTATCACTCTCTGACACTCTATCACTCTCTGACACTCTCTATCACTCTCTATCACTCTCTTACACTCTCTATCACTCTCTGACACTCTCTGACACTCTCTACCACACTCTGACACTGTCTGACACTCTCTATCACTCAATGACACACTCTGAAACTCTCTATCAATCTCTATCACTCTCTATCACTTTCTGACACTCTCAATCACTCTCTGACTCTCTCTGACACTCTCTGACACTCTCTGACACTCTCAGGCACTCTCTATCACTCTCTGACACTCTCTGACATACTCTGACACTCACAGACACTCTATCACACTCCGTATCACTCTCTGACACTCTGTGACACTCTCTATCACTCTCTGACACTCTCTGACACACTCTGACACTCACAGACACACTCTATCAAACTCTGTATCACTCTCTGACACTCTCTGACACTCTGTATCACTCTCTGACACTCTGTATCACTCTCTGACACTCTCTATCGCTCTCTGACACTCTCTGACACTCTCTATCTCTCTCTATCACTCTCTGACACTCTTTAACACTCTCTGACACTCTCTATCACTCAATGACACTCTATGGCACTCTCTGACACTCTCTATCACTCTCTATCACGCTCTGACACTCTCTGACACTCTCTGACACTCTCTATCACTCTCCATCACTCTCTGACACGCTCTATCACTCTCTGACACTCTCTATCACTCTGTATCACTCTGTGACACTCTCTGACACACTCTGACACACTTTGACACACTCTGACACACTCTGACACTCTCTGACACTCTCTTGCACTCTCTATCACTCTCTGACACTCTCTGACACTCTCAGAGGCTCTCTATCACTCTCTATCACTCTCTGACACACTCAGACACTCTCTTTCACTCTCTGACACTCACTGACACTCTCAGACATTCTCTGTCACTCTCTGTCACTCTCAGACACTCTCAGACACTCTCTATCACTCTCTATCGCTCTCTATCACTCTCTGACACTCTCTGACTCTCTCTGACACTCTCTATCACACTCTATCACTCTCTGACACTCTCTGACACACTGTGACAATCTCAGACACACTCTATCACACTCCGTATCACTCTCTGACACTCTATCACTCTCTGACACTCTCTATCACTCTCTATCACTCTCTTACACTCTCTATCACTCTCTGACACTCTCTGACACTCTCTACCACACTCTGACACTGTCTGACACTCTCTATCACTCAATGACACACTCTGAAACTCTCTATCAATCTCCATCACTCTCTATCACTTTCTGACACTCTCAATCACTCTCTGACTCTCTCTGACACTCTCTGACACTCTCTGACACTCTCAGGCACTCTCTATCACTCTCTGACACTCTCTGACATACTCTGACACTCACAGACACTCTATCACACTCCGTATCACTCTCTGACACTCTGTGACACTCTCTATCACTCTCTGACACTCTCTGACACACTCTGACACTCACAGACACACTCTAACAAACTCTGTATCACTCTCTGACACTCTCTGACACTCTGTATCACTCTCTGACACTCTGTATCACTCTCTGACACTCTCTATCGCTCTCTGACACTCTCTGACACTCTCTATCTCTCTCTATCACTCTCTGACACTCTTTAACACTCTCTGACACTCTCTATCACTCAATGACACTCTATGGCACTCTCTGACACTCTCTATCACTCTCTATCACGCTCTGACACTCTCTGACACCCTCTGACACACTCTGGCACACTCTGACACTCTCTCTGACACTCTCTGACACTCTCTATCACTCTCTGACACTCTCTGACACACTATGATACTCTCTGACACTCTCAGACACTCCCTATCACTCTCAGTCACTCTCTATCAATCTCTGACAGACTCTGACACTCTCTGACACTCTCAGACACACTCTGTCACTCTCTATCACTCTCTGACACTCTATCACTCTCTGACACTCTCTATCACTCTCTATCACTCTCTTACACTCTCTATCACTCTCTGACACTCTCTGACACTCTCTACCACACTCTGACACTGTCTGACACTCTCTATCACTCAATGACACACTCTGAAACTCTCTATCAATCTCTATCACTCTCTATCACTTTCTGACACTCTCAATCACTCTCTGACTCTCTCTGACACTCTCTGACACTCTCTGACACTCTCAGGAACTCTCTATCACTCTCTGACACACTCTGACACTCAGAGACACTCTATCACACTCCGTATCACTCTCTGACACTCTGTGACACACTCTGACACTCACAGACACACTCTATCACACTCCGTATCACTCTCTGACACTCTCTGACACTCTGTATCACTCTCTGACACTCTCTATCACTCTCTGACACTCTCTATCGCTCTCTGACACTCTCTGACACTCTCTATCTCTCTCTATCACTCTCTGACACTCTTTAACACTCTCTGACACTCTCTATCACTCAATGACACTCTATGGCACTCTCTGACACTCTCTATCACTCTCTATCACGCACTGACACTCTCTGACATCCTCTGACACACTCTGGCACACTCTGACACTCTCTCTGACACTCTCTGACACTCTCTCTCGCTCTCTATCACTCTCTGACACTCTCTGACAATCTCAGAGGCTCTCTATCACTCTCTATCACTCTCTGACACTCTCAGGCACTCTCTATCGCTCTCTGACACTCTCTGACACTCTCAATCACTCTCTATCACTCTCAGACACTCTCTATCACTCGATGACACTCTCTGACATTCTCTATCACTCTCTATCACTCTCTGACACACTCTGGCACTCTCAGACACTCTCTATCACTCTCTAACAATCTCTGATGCTCTCGGACACTCTCTGACACGCTCAGACACTCTCTATCACTCTCTATCACTCTCTGACACTCACTGACACTCTCAGACATTCTCTGTCACTCTCAGACACTCTCAGACACTCTCTATCACTCTCTGGCACTCTCTGACACTCTCTGACACTCTCAGACACACTCAATCACTCTCTATCACTCTCTGACACTCTCGGACACTCTATCACTCTTTGACACTCTCTGACACACTCTATCACTCTCTGTCACTCTGACACAATCTGACACTCTCTGACACTCTCAGACACTCTCTATCACTCTCAGAAACTCTCTATCACTTTCTGGCACTCTCTATCACTCTCTGACTTTCTATGACACTCTCTGACACTCTCTGACACTCTCAGACACTCTATCACTCTCTGACACTCTCTGACACTCTCTGTCACTCTCAGACACTCTCTATCACACTCGATCACTCTCTGACACTCTCTGACACACTGTGACAATCTCAGACACAGTCTATCACACGCCGTATCACTCTCTGACACTCTCTGACACTCTGTATCACTCTCTGACACTCTCTATCACTCACTGACACTCTCTATCGCTCTCTGACACTCTCTGACACTCTCTATCTCTCTCTATCACTCTCTGACACTCTTTAACACTCTCTGACACTCTCTATCACTCAATGACACTCTATGGCACTCTCTGACACTCTCTATCACTCACTATCACGCTCTGACACTCTCTGACACCCTCTGACACACTCTGGCACACTCTGACACTCTCTCTGACACTCTCTGACACTCTCTATCGCTCTCTATCACTCTCTGACACTCTCTGACAATCTCAGAGGCTCTCTATCACTCTCTATCACTCTCTGACACTCTCAGGCACTCTCTATCGCTCTCTGACACTCTCTGACACTCTTTATCACTCTCCATCACTCTCTGACACACTCTATCACTCTCTGACACTCTCTATCACTCTGTATCACTCTGTGACACTCTCTGACACACTCTGACACACTTTGACACACTCTGACACACTCTGACACTCTCTGACACTATCTTGCACTCTCTATCACTCTCTGACACTCTCTGACACTCTCAGAGGCTCTCTATCACTCTCTATCACTCTCTGACACACTCAGACACTCTCTTTCACTCTCTGACACTCACTGACACTCTCAGACATTCTCTGTCACTCTCTGTCACTCTCAGACACTCTCAGACACTCTCTATCACTCTCTATCGCTCTCTGTCACTCTCTGTCACTCTCTGACACACTGTGACAATCTCAGACACACTCTATCACACTCCGTATCACTCTCTGACACTCTATCACTCTCTGACACTCTCTATCACTTTCTATCACTCTCTTACACTCTCTATCACTCTCTGACACTCTCTGACACTCTCTACCACACTCTGACACTGTCTGACACTCTCTATCACTCAATGACACACTCTGAAACTCTCTATCAATCTCTATCACTCTCTATCACTTTCTGACACTCTCAATCACTCTCTGACTCTCTGACACTCTCTGACACTCTCTGACACTCTCAGGCACTCTCTATCACTCTCTGACACTCTCTGACATACTCTATCACTCTCTGTCACTCTGATACAATCTGACACTCTCTGACACTCTCAGACACTCTCTATCACTCTCAAAAACTCTCTATCACTTTCTGACACTCTCAATTACTCTCTGACTTTCTATGACACTCTCTGACACTCTCTGACACTCTCAGACACTCTATCACTCTCTGACACTCTCTGACACTCTCTGACACTCTCTGTCACTCTCAGAAACTCTCTATCACACTCTATCACTCTCTGACACTCTCTGACACACTGTGACAATCTCAGACACACTCTATCACACTCCGTATCACTCTCTGACACTCTCTGACACTCTGTATCACTCTCTGACACTCTCTATCACTCACAGACACTCTATCACACTCCGTATCACTCTCTGACACTCTGTGACACTCTCTATCACTCTCTGACACTCTCTGACACACTCTATCACTCTCTGTCACTCTGATACAATCTGACACTCTCTGACACTCTCAGACACTCTCTATCACTCTCAGAAACTCTCTATCACTTTCTGACACTCTCAATTACTCTCTGACTTTCTATGACACTCTCTGACACTCTCTGACACTCTCAGACACTCTATCACTCTCTGACACTCTCTGACACTCTCTGTCACTCTCAGACACTCTCTATCACACTCTATCACTCTCTGACACTCTCTGACACACTGTGACAATCTCAGACACACTCTATCACACTCCGTATCACTCTCTGACACTCTCTCACACTCTGTATCACTCTCTGACACTCTCTATCACTCACTGACACTCTCTATCGCTCTCTGACACTCTCTGACACTCTCTATCTCTCTCTATCACTCTCTGACACTCTTTAACACTCTCTGACACTCTCTATCACTCAATGACACTCTATGGCACTCTATGGCACTCTCTGACACTCTCTATCACTCTCTATCACGCTCTGACACTCTCTGACACCCTCTGACACACTCTGGCACACTCTCACACTCTCTCTGACACTCTCTGACACTCTATATCGCTCTCTATCACTCTCTGACACTCTCTGACAATCTCAGAGGCTCTCGATCACTCTCTATCACTCTCTGACACTCTCAGGCACTCTCTATCACTCTCTGACACTCTCTGACACTCTCTATCACTCTCCATCACTCTCTGACACGTTCTATCACTCTCTGACACTCTCTATCACTCTGTATCACTCTGTGACACTCTCTGACACACTCTGACACACTTTGACACACTCTGACACACTCTGACACTCTCTGACACTCTCTGACACTCTCTTGCACTCTCTATCACTCTCTGACACTCTCTGACACTCTCAGACACTCTATCACTCTCTGACACTCTCTGACACTCTCTGTCACTCTCAGACACTCTCTATCACACTCTATCACTCTCTGACACTCTCTGACACACTGTGACAATCTCAGACACACTCTATCACACTCCGTATCACTCTCTGACACTCTCTCACACTCTGTATCACTCTCTGACACTCTCTATCACTCACTGACACTCTCTATCGCTCTCTGACACTCTCTGACACTCTCTATCTCTCTCTATCACTCTCTGACACTCTTTAACACTCTCTGACACTCTCTATCACTCAATGACACTCTATGGCACTCTATGGCACTCTCTGACACTCTCTATCACTCTCTATCACGCTCTGACACTCTCTGACACCCTCTGACACACTCTGGCACACTCTCACACTCTCTCTGACACTCTCTGACACTCTATATCGCTCTCTATCACTCTCTGACACTCTCTGACAATCTCAGAGGCTCTCGATCACTCTCTATCACTCTCTGACACTCTCAGGCACTCTCTATCACTCTCTGACACTCTCTGACACTCTCTATCACTCTCCATCACTCTCTGACACGTTCTATCACTCTCTGACACTCTCTATCACTCTGTATCACTCTGTGACACTCTCTGACACACTCTGACACACTTTGACACACTCTGACACACTCTGACACTCTCTGACACTCTCTGACACTCTCTTGCACTCTCTATCACTCTCTGACACTCTCTGACACTCTCAGAGGCTCTCTATCACTCTCTATCACTCTCTGACACACTCAGACACTCTCTTTCACTCTCTGACACTCACTGACACTCTCAGACATTCTTTGTCACTCTCTGTCACTCTCAGACACTCTCAGACACTCTCTATCACTCTCTATCGCTCTCTATCACTCTCTGACACTCTCTGAATCTCTCTGACACTCTCTATCACACTCTATCACTCTCTGACACTCTCTGACACACTGTGACAATCTCAGACACACTCTATCACACTCCGTATCACTCTCTGACACTCTATCACTCTCTGACACTCTCTATCACTCTCTATCACTCTCTTACACTCTCTATCACTCTCTGACACTCTCTGACACTCTCTACCACACTCTGACACTGTCTGACACTCTCTATCACTCAATGACACACTCTGAAACTCTCTATCAATCTCTATCACTCTCTATCACTTTCTGACACTCTCAATCACTCTCTGACACTCTCTGACACACTGTGACAATCTCAGACACACTCTATCACACTCCGTATCACTCTCTGACACTCTATCACTCTCTGACACTCTCTATCACTCTCTATCACTCTCTTACACTCTCTATCACTCTCTGACACTCTCTGACACGCTCTATCACTCTCTGACACTCTCTATCACTCTGTATCACTCTGTGACACTCTCTGACACACTCTGACACACTTTGACACACTCTGACACACTCTGACACTCTCTGACACTCTCTTGCACTCTCTATCACTCTCTGACACTCTCTGACACTCTCAGAGGCTCTCTATCACTCTCTATCACTCTCTGACACACTCAGACACTCTCTTTCACTCTCTGACACTCACTGACACTCTCAGACATTCTCTGTCACTCTCTGTCACTCTCAGACACACTCAGACACTCTCTATCACTCTCTATCGCTCTCTATCACTCTCTGACACTCTCTGACACTCTCTGACACTCTCTATCACACTCTATCACTCTCTGACACTCTCTGACACACTGTGACAATCTCAGACACACTCTATCACACTCTGTATCACTCTCTGACACTCTATCACTCTCTGACACTCTCTATCACTCTCTTACACTCTCTATCACTCTCTGACACTCTCTGACACTCTCTACCATACTTTGACACTGTCTGACACTCTCTATCACTCAATGACACACTCTGAAACCCTCTATCAATCTCTATCACTCTCTATCACTTTCTGACACTCTCAATCACTATCTGACTCTCTCTGACACTCTCTGACACTCTCTGACACTCTCAGGCACTCTCTATCACTCTCTATCACTCTCTGACACTCTCTGACATACTCTGACACTCACAGACACTCCATCACACTCCGTATCACTCTCTGACACTCTGTGACACTCTCTATCACTCTCTGACGCTCTCTGACACACTCTATCACTCTCTGTCACTCTGACACAATCTGACACTCTCTGACACTCTCAGACACTCTCTATCACTCTCAGAAACTCTCTATCACTTTCTGACACTCTCAATCACTCTCTGACTTTCTATGACACACTCTATCACTCTCTGACACTCTCTGACACTCTCTGACACTCTCTGTCACTCTCAGACACTCTCTATCACACTCTATCACTCTCTGACACTCTCTGACACACTGTGACAATCTCAGACACACTCTATCACACTCCGTATCACTCTCTGACACTCTCTGACACTCTGTATCACTCTCTGACACTCTCTATCACTCACTGACACTCTCTATCGCTCTCTCACACTCTCTGACACTCGTTAACACTCTCTGACACTCTCTATCACTCAATGACACTCTATGGCACTCTCTGACACTCTCCAGCACTCTCTATCACGCTCTGACACTCTCTGACACCCTCTGACACACTCTGGCACACTCTGACACTCTCTCTGACACTCTCTGACACTCTCTATCGCTCTCTATCACTCTCTGACACTCTCTGACAATCTCAGAGGCTATCTATCACTCTCTATCACTCTCTGACACTCTCAGGCACTCTCTATCGCTCTCTGACACACTCTGACACACTCTGACACTCTCTGACACTCTCTTGCACTCTCTATCACTCTCTGACACTCTCTGACACTCTCAGAGGCTCTCTATCACTCTCTATCACTCTCTGACACACTCAGACACTCTCTTTCACTCTCTGACACTCACTGACACTCTCAGACATTCTCTGTCACTCTCTGTCACTCTCAGACACACTCAGACACTCTCTATCACTCTCTATCGCTCTCTATCACTCTCTGACACTCTCTGACACTCTCTGACACTCTCTATCACACTCTATCACTCTCTGACACTCTCTGACACACTGTGACAATCTCAGACACACTCTATCACACTCTGTATCACTCTCTGACACTCTATCACTCTCTGACACTCTCTATCACTCTCTTACACTCTCTATCACTCTCTGACACTCTCTGACACTCTCTACCATACTTTGACACTGTCTGACACTCTCTATCACTCAATGACACACTCTGAAACCCTCTATCAATCTCTATCACTCTCTATCACTTTCTGACACTCTCAATCACTATCTGACTCTCTCTGACACTCTCTGACACTCTCTGACACTCTCAGGCACTCTCTGTCACTCTCTATCACTCTCTGACTCTCTCTGACATACTCTGACACTCACAGACACTCCATCACACTCCGTATCACTCTCTGACACTCTGTGACACTCTCTATCACTCTCTGACGCTCTCTGACACACTCTATCACTCTCTGTCACTCTGACACAATCTGACACTCTCTGACACTCTCAGACACTCTCTATCACTCTCAGAAACTCTCTATCACTTTCTGACACTCTCAATCACTCTCTGACTTTCTATGACACACTCTATCACTCTCTGACACTCTCTGACACTCTCTGACACTCTCTGTCACTCTCAGACACTCTCTATCACACTCTATCACTCTCTGACACTCTCTGACACACTGTGACAATCTCAGACACACTCTATCACACTCCGTATCACTCTCTGACACTCTCTGACACTCTGTATCACTCTCTGACACTCTCTATCACTCACTGACACTCTCTATCGCTCTCTCACACTCTCTGACACTCGTTAACACTCTCTGACACTCTCTATCACTCAATGACACTCTATGGCACTCTCTGACACTCTCCAGCACTCTCTATCACGCTCTGACACTCTCTGACACCCTCTGACACACTCTGGCACACTCTGACACTCTCTCTGACACTCTCTGACACTCTCTATCGCTCTCTATCACTCTCTGACACTCTCTGACAATCTCAGAGGCTATCTATCACTCTCTATCACTCTCTGACACTCTCAGGCACTCTCTATCGCTCTCTGACACTCTCTGACACTCTCTGACGCTCTCTATCACTCTCCATCACTCTCTGACACGCTCTATCACTCTCTGACACTCTCTATCACTCTGTATCACTCTGTGACACTCTCTGACACACTCTGACACACTTTGACACACTCTGACACTCTCTGACACTCTCTTGCACTCTCTATCACTCTCTGACACTCTCTGACACTCTCAGAGGCTCTCTATCACTCTCTATCACTCTCTGACACACTCAGACACTCTCTTTCACTCTCTGACACTCACTGACACTCTCAGACACTCTCTGACACTCTCTTGCACTCTCTATCACTCTCTGACACTCTCTGACACTCTCAGAGGCTCTCTATCACTCTCTATCACTCTCTGACACACTCAGACACTCTCGTTCACTCTCAGACACTCTCAGACACTCTCTATCGCTCTCCATCACTCTCTGACACTCTCTGACACTCTCTGACACTCTCTATCACACTCTATCACTCTCTGACACTCTCTGACACACTGTGACAATCTCAGACACACTCTATCACACTCCGTATCACTCTCTGACACTCTATCACTCTCTGACACTCTCTATCACTCTCTATCACTCTCTTACACTCTCTATCACTCTCTGACACTCTCTGACACTTTCTACCACACTCTGACACTGTCTGACACTCTCTATCACTCAATGACACACTCTGAAACTCTCTATCAATCTCTATCACTCTCTATCACTTTCTGACACTCTCAATCACTCTCTGACATACTCTGACACTCACAGACACTCTATCACACTCCGTATCACTCTCTGACACCTTGTGACACTCTCTATCACTCTCTGACACTCTCTGACACACTCTGACACTCACAGACACACTCTATCAAACTCCGTATCACTCTCTGACACTCTCTGACACTCTGTATCATTCTCTGACACTCTCTATCACTCTCTGACACTCTCTATCGCTCTCTGACACTCTCTGACACTCTCTATCTCTCTCTATCACTCTCTGACACTCTTTAACAATCTCTGACACTCTCTATCACTCAATGACACTCTATGGCACTCTCTGACACTCTCTATCACTCTCTATCACTCTCTGACACCCTCTGACACACTCTGGCACACTCTGACATTCTCTCTGACACTCTCTGACACTCTCTATCGCTCTCTATCGATCTCTGACACTCTCTGACAATCTCAGAGGCTCTCTATCACTCTCTATCACTCTCTGGCACTCTCAGGCACTCTCTATCGCTCTCTGACACACTCTGGCACTCTCAGACACTCACTATCACTCTCTAACAATCTCTGATGCTCTCGGACACTCTCTGACACGCTCAGACACTCTCTATCACTCTCTGACACTCACTGACACTCTCAGACATTCTCTGTCACTCTCAGACACTCTCAGACACTCTCTATCACTCTCTGGCACTCTCTGACACTCTCTGACACTCTCAGACACACTCAATCCCTCTCTATCACTCTCTGACACTCTCTGACACTCTATCACTCTTTGACACTCTCTGACACACTCTATCACTCTCTGTCACTCTGACACAATCTGACACTCTCTGACACTCTCAATCACTCTCTGACTTTCTATGACACTCTCTGACACTCTCTGACACTCTCTGACACTCTCAGACACTCTCTATCACTCTCTGACACTCTCTGACACTCTCTGTCACTCTCAGACACACCCTATCACACTCTATCACCGTCTGACACTCTCTGACACACTGTGACAATCTCAGACACACTCTATCACACTCCGTATCACTCTGTGACACTCTCTGACACTCTCTATCATTCTCTGACACTCTCTATCAATCTCTGTCACTCTCTGACACTCTCTATCACTCTCTATCACTCTCTGACACTCTCTGACACTCTCTGACACTCTCTATCACTCTCCATCACTCTCTGACACGCTCTATCACTCTCTGAAACTCTCTATCACTCTGTATCACTCTGTGACACTCTCTGACACACTCTGACACACTTTGACACACTCTGACACACTCTGACACTCTGACACTCTCTTACACTCTCTATCACTCTTTGACACTCTCTGACACTCTCAGAGGCTCTCTATCACTCTCTGACACTCACTGACACTCTCAGACATTCTCTGTCACTCTCTGTCACTCTCAGACACTCTCAGACACTCTCTATCACTCTCTATCGCACTCTATCACTCTCTGACACTCTCTGACACTCTCTGACACTCTCTATCACACTCTATCACTCTCTGACACTCTCTGACACACTGTGACAATCTCAGACACACTCTATCACACTCCGTATCACTCTCTGACACTCTCTGACACTCTCTCTCATTCACTGACACTCTCTATCACTCTCTATCACTCTCTGACACTCTCTATCACTCTCTATCAGTCTCTGACACTCTCTGACACTCTCTGACACTCTCTATCATTCTCTGACACTCTCTATCACTCTCTATCACTCTCTGACACTCTCTATCACTCCCTATCAGTCTCTGACACTCTCTGACACTCTCTGACACTCTCTATCACTCTCCATCACTCTCTGACACGCTCTATCACTCTCTGACACTCTCTATCACTCTGTATCACTCTGTGACACACTCTGACACACTCTGACACACTCTGACACTCTCTGACACTCTCTATCACTCTCTGACACTCTCTGACACTCTCTATCATTCACTGACACTCTCTATCACTCTCTATCACTCTCTGACACTCTCTATCACTCTCTATCAGTCTCTGACACTCTCTGACACTCTCTGACACTCTCTGACACTCTCTATCATTCTCTGACACTCTCTATCACTCTCTATCACTCTCTGACACTCTCTATCACTCTCTATCAGTCTCTGACACTCTCTGACACTCTCTGACACTCTCTATCACTCTCCATCACTCTCTGACACGCTCTATCACTCTCTGACACTCTCTATCACTCTGTATCACTCTGTGACACTCTCTGACACACTCTGACACACTCTGACACACTCTGACACTCTCTGACACTCTCTATCACTCTCTGACACTCTCTGACACTCTCAGAGGCTCTCTATCACTCTCTATCACTCTCTGACACACTCAGACACTCTCTTTCACTCTCTGACACTCACTGACACTCTCAGACATTCTCTGTCACTCTCTGTCACTCTCAGACACCTCAGACACTCTCTATCACTCTCTATCGCTCTCTGACACTATCTGACACTCTCTATAACTCTATGACACTCTCTGACACTCTCTCTCTCTCACTCTCTGTCACTCTCTGACACACTCTGACACTCTCTGACACTCTCAGACACTCTCTATCACTCTCTGTCACTCTCTGACACTCTCTAGCACTCACTGACACTCTCTGACACTCTCAGAATTTCTCTCTCACTCTCTGATACTCTCAGACACTCTCTCTCACTCTCTGACACTCTCTCTCACTCTCTGACACTCTCTATCACTCTCTGACATTCTCAGACACTCTCTGTCACTCTCCGACACTCTCGATCACTCTCTGGCACTCTCTATCTCTCTCTGACACTCACTGACACTCTCGGACACTCTCTATCACTCTCTATCACTCTCTGACGCTCTCTGACGCTCTCAGACACTCTCTGGCACTCACTGACAATCACTGACACTCTCAGACATTCTCTGTCACTCTCTGACACTCTCTGACACTCTCAATCACTCTCTATCACTCTCGGACACTCTCTGACACTCTCTATCACTCTATGACACTCTCTGACACTCTCTCTCACTCTCTCTCACTCTCTGACACACTCTGACACTCTCTGACACTCTCAGACACTCTCTGTCACTCTATCACTCTCAAACACTCTCTATCACTCTCTGACACTCTCTGTCACTCTCTATCACTCTCTGACACTCTCTATCACTCTCTGACACTCTCTATCACTCTCAGACATTCTCTGTCACTCTCAGACACTCTCAGAAACTCTCAGACTCTCTCTATCACACTCTGACACTCTCTTTCGCTCTCTGACACTCTCTGTCACTCTCAGACACTCTCAGACACTCTCAGACACTCTCTGTCATTCTCTATCACTCTCTGACACACTCTATCACTCTCTGACATTCTCAGACACTCTCTGTCACACTCTGACACTCACTGACACTCTCAGACACTCTCTGTCACTCTCAGGCACTCTCAGACACTCTCTATCTCTCTCTGTCACACTCTGACGCTCTCTGACGCTCTCAGACACTCTCTGTCACTCTCTGTCACTCTCTGACACTCTCCGACACTCTCCGACACTCTCTGGCACTCTCTGGCACTCTCTGACACTCTTTGACACTCTCTATCACTCTCTATCACTCTCTGACACTCTCTGATAATCTCAGAGGTTTTCTATCACTCTCTATCACTCTCTGACACACTCAGGCACTCTCTATCGCTCTCTGACACTCTCTGACACACTCAATCACTCTCTATCACTCTCTGACACTCTCTATCACTCGATGACACTCTCTGACATTCTCTATCACTCGCTGTCACTCACTGACACACTCTGGCATTCTCAGACACTCTCTATCACTCTCTATCAATCTCTGATACTCTCGGACACTCTCTGACACGCTCAGACACTCTCTATCACTCTCTGACACTCACTGACACTCTCAGACATTCTCTGTCACTCTCAGACACTCTCAGACACTCTCTATCACTCTCTGGCACTCTCTGAATCTCTCTGACACTCTCAAACACACTCAATCACTCTCTATCACTCTCTGACACTCTCTGACACTCTCTATCACTCTTTGACACTCTCTGACACACTCTATCACTCTCTATCGCTCTCTGACACAATCTGACACTCTCTGACACTCTCAGACACTCTCCATCACTCAATATCACTCTCTGAAATTCTCTATCACTTTCTGACACTCTCAATCACTCTCTGACTTTCTTTGACGCTCTCTGACGCTCTCTGACACTCTCAGACACTCTCTGTCACTCTCTGACACTCTCTGGCACTCTCAGAGGCTCTCTATCACTCTCTATCACTCTCTGACACTCTCAGACACTCTCTGACACCCCCTGACACTCTCAGACACTCTCTTTCACTCTGTGTCACTCTCAAACACTCTCAGACACTCTCTATCACTCTCTGACACTCTCTATCACTCTCTGACACTCTCTATCGCTCTCTGACACTCTCTGACACAGTCAATCACTCTCTATCACTCTCTGACACACTCTGACTCCCTCTATCACTCTATGACACTCTCTGACACTCTCTGTCACTCACTGTCACTCTCTGACACTCTCTGACACTCTCTGACACTCTCAGACACTCTCTGTCAATCTCTATCACTCTCTGACACTCTCTGTCACTCTCTGACACTCTCTATCACCCTCTGACACTCTCTATCACTCTCTGACACTCTCTGACACTCTCAGAGGCTCTCTATCACTCTCTATCGCTCACTGACACTCTCAGACACTCTCTATCACTCTCTGACACTCACTGACACCCTCAGACACTCTCTTTCGCTCTCTGTCACTCTCAGACACTCTCAGACACTCTCTATCACTCTGACACTCTCTATCTCTCTCTGACACTCTCTATCACTCTCTGACACACTCTGACACTCTCTATCACTCTATGACACTCTCTGACACTCTCTCTCACTCTCTATCACTCTCTGACAGACTCTGACACTCTCTGACACTCCCAGACACTCTCTGTCACTCTCTACCACTCTCTGACACACTATCACTCTCTGACGCTCTCTATCACTCTCTTTCACTCTCGTACACTCTCTATCACTCTCTATCACTCTCTGACACTCTCTATCACACTCTGACACTGTCTGACACTCTCTGACACTCTCAGACACTCTCTATCACTCTCTGACAGACAATGACACACTCTGAAACTCTCTATCAATCTCGATCACTCTCTATCACTTTCTGACACTCTCAATCACTCTCTGACTCTCTCTGATACTCTCTGACACTCTCTGACACACTCAGGCACTTTCTATCACTCTCTGACACTCTCTGACACTCTCTGACACTCTTTGACACTCACTATCACTCTCTGACACTCTCTGACACACACTGACACTCACAGACACGCTCTATCACACTCCGTATCACTCTCTGACACTCTGTGACACTCTCTATCACTCTCTGACACTCTCTATCACTCTCTGACACTCTCTATCGCTCTCTGACACTCTCTGACACTCTCTATCACTCTCGATCACTCTCTGACACTCTTTAACACTCTCTGACACTCTCTATCACTCAAGGACATTCTATGGCACTCTCTGACACTCTCTATCACTCTCCATCATGCTCTGACACACTCTGACACCCTCTGACACACTCTGGCCCACCCTGGCACACTCTGACACTCTCTCTGACACTCTCTATCACTCTCTGACACTCTCTGTCACTCTCTGTCACTCACTGACACTCTCTGACACTCTCTGACAATCTCAGAGGCTCTCTATAACTCTCTATCACTCTCTGACACTCTGAGGCACTCTCTATCGCTCTCTGACACTCTCTGACACACTCAATCACCCTCTATCACTCTCTTACACTCTCTATTACTCTATGACAATTTCTGACATTCTCTTTCACTCTCTGACACTCTCTGACACTCTCTGACACTCTCAGACACTCTCTGTCACTCTCTATCACTCTCTGACACTCACTATCACTCTCTAACACTCTCTTTCGCTCTCTGACACTCTCTGTCACCCTCAGACACTCTCAGACACTCTCAGACACTCTCTGTCACTCTCTATCACTCTCTGACACTCACTGACACTCTCAGAATTTCTCTCTCACTCTCTGACACTCTCTATCACTCTCTGACATTCTCAGACACTCTCTGTCACTCTCTGACACTCTCTGTCACTCTCTGGCACTCTCTATCACTCTCTGACACTCACTGACACTCTCAGACACTCTCTGTCACTCTCAGACACTCTCAGGCATTCTCTATCACTCTCTGTCACACTCTGACGCTCTCTGACGCTCTCAGACACTCTCTGTCACTCTCTATCACTCTCTGACACTCTCTGGCACTCTCTGACACTCTCTGGCACTCACTGACACTCTCAGACACACTCAATCACTCCCTGACATTCTGAGACTCTCTCGAACACTCTCTGACACTCTCTGTCACTCTCTGGCACTCTCTGGCACTCTGACAATCTCTGTCACTCTATGACACTCTCTGACACTCTCCATCACTCTCTGACACTCTCTGATAATCTCCGACGCTCTCAGACACTCTCTATCAATCTGTATCACTCTCTGACACTCCCAGACATTCTAAGACACTCTCCATCACGCTCTATCGCACTCTGACGCTCGCTGACGCTCTCAGACTCTCTCTAACACTCTCGAACACTCTCTATCACTCTCTGACACTCTCTGGCACACTCAGACACTCTCTATCACTCTCTTACACTCACTGACATACTCAGACACTCTCTTTCACTCTCTGTCACTCTCAGATACTCTCAGACACTCTCTATCACTCTCTGACACTCTCTATCACTCTCTGACACTATCGCTCTCTGACACTCTCTATCGCTCTCTGACACTCTCTGACACACTCAATCACTCTCGATCACTCTCTGACACACTCTGACTCTCTCTATCACTCTATGACACTCTCTGACAATCTCTATCACTCTCTGTCACTCTCTGACACACACTGACACTCTCTGACACTCTCAGACACTCTCTATCACTCTCTGACACTCTCTGACACTCTCTATAACTCTCTGACACTCTCTGTCACTCTCTGACACTCTCTGACACACTCAGACACTCTGTGACACACGCTGACACTCTCTATCACTTTCTGACACTCTCTATCACCCTCTTACACTCTGACGCTCTCTATCACTCTCTGACACTCAGTGACACTCTCAGACCCTCTCTGTCACTCACTATCACTCTCTGATACTCTCTATCACTCTCTGAATCTCTCTGAAACCCTCAGAGGCTCTCTATCACACTCTATCACTCACTGACACTCTCAGACACTCTCTATCACTCTCTGACACTCACTGACACTCTCAGACACTCTCTTTCACTCTGTGTCACTCTCAAACACTCTCAGACACTCTCTATCACTCTCTGACACTCTCTATCACTCTCTGACACTCTCTATCGCTCTCTGACACTCTCTGACACAGTCAATCACTCTCTATCACTCTCTGACACACTCTGACTCTCTCTATCACACGATGACACTCTCTGACACTCTCTATCACTCTCTGTCACTCTCTGACACCCTCTGACACTCTCTGACACTCTCAGACACTCTCTGTCACTCTCTATCACTCTCTGACACTCTCTGTCACTCTCTGACACTCTCTATAACTCTCTGACACTCTCTATCACTCTCTGACACTCTCTATCACTCTCTGACACTCTCTGACACAGTCAATCACTCTCTATCACTCTCTGACACACTCTGACTCTCTCTATCACACGATGACACTCTCTGACACTCTCTATCACTCTCTGTCACTCTCTGACACCCTCTGACACTCACTGACACTCTCAGACACTCTCTTCCACTCTCTGTCACTCTCAGACACTCTCTATCACTCTGACGCTCTCTCCCTCTCTATGACACTCTCTATCGCTCTCTGACACTCTCTGACACACTCAATCACTCTCTATCACTCTCTGACACACTCTGACACTCTCTATCACTCTTTATCACTCTCTGACAGACTCTGACACTCTCTGACACTCTCAGACACTCTCTGTCACTCTCTATCACTCTCTGACACTCTATCACTCTCTGACACTCTCTATCACTCTCTATCACTCTCTTACACTCTCTATCACTCTCTGACACTCTCTGACACTCTCTATCACACTCTGACACTGTCTGACACTCTCTGACACTCTCAGACACTCTCTATCACTCTCTGACAGACAATGACACACTCTGAAACTCTCTATCACTCTCTATCACTCTCTATCACTTTCTGACACTCTCAATCACTCTCTGACTCTCTCTGACACTCTCTGACACACTCAGGCACTCTCTATCACTCTCTGACACTCTCTGACACTCTCTGACACTCTCTATCACTCTCTGACACTCTCTATCACTCTCTATCACTCTCTGACACTCTCAGACACTCTCTGACACCCCCTGACACTCTCAGACACTCTCTTTCACTCTGTGTCACTCTCAAACACTCTCAGACACTCTCTATCACTCTCTGACACTCTCTATCATTCTCTGACACTCTCTATCGCTCTCTGACACTCTCTGACACAGTCAATCACTCTCTATCACTCTCTGACACACTCTGACTCCCTCTATCACTCTATGACACTCTCTGTCACTCACTGTCACTCTCTGACACACTCTGACACTCTCTGACACTCTCAGACACTCTCTGTCAATCTCTATCACTCTCTGACACTCTCTGTCACTCTCTGACACTCTCTATCACCCTCTGACACTCTCTATCACTCTCTGACACTCTCTGACACTCTCAGAGGCTCTCTATCACTCTCTATCGCTCACTGACACTCTCAGACACTCTCTATCACTCTCTGACACTCACTGACACCCTCAGACACTCTCTTTCGCTCTCTGTCACTCTCAGACACTCTCAGACACTCTCTATCACTCTGACACTCTCTATCTCTCTCTGACACTCTCTATCACTCTCTGACACACTCTGACACTCTCTATCACTCTATGACACTCTCTGACACTCTCTCTCACTCTCTATCACTCTCTGACAGACTCTGACACTCTCTGACACTCCCAGACACTCTCTGTCACTCTCTACCACTCTCTGACACACTATCACTCTCTGACGCTCTCTATCACTCTCTTTCACTCTCGTACACTCTCTATTACTCTCTATCACTCTCTGACACTCTCTATCACACTCTGACACTGTCTGACACTCTCTGACACTCTCAGACACTCTCTATCACTCTCTGACAGACAATGACACACTCTGAAACTCTCTATCAATCTCGATCACTCTCTATCACTTTCTGACACTCTCAATCACTCTCTGACTCTCTCTGATACTCTCTGACACTCTCTGACACACTCAGGCACTTTCTATCACTCTCTGACACTCTCTGACACTCTCTGACACTCTTTGACACTCACTATCACTCTCTGACACTCTCTGACACACTCTGACACTCACAGACACGCTCTATCACACTCCGTATCACTCTCTGACACTCTGTGACACTCTCTATCACTCTCTGACACTCTCTATCACTCTCTGACACTCTCTATCGCTCTCTGACACTCTCTGACACTCTCTATCACTCTCGATCACTCTCTGACACTCTTTAACACTCTCTGACACTCTCTATCACTCAAGGACATTCTATGGCACTCTCTGACACTCTCTATCACTCTCCATCATGCTCTGACACACTCTGACACCCTCTGACACACTCTGGCCCACCCTGGCACACTCTGACACACTTTCTGACACTCTCTTTCACTCTCTGAAACTCTCTGACACTTTCTGACACTCAATGACACTCAATGACACTCTCTGACACTCCCTATGGCTCTCTGTCACTCTCTGACACTCTCTGACACTCTCAGACTCTCTCTATCTCTCTCTATCACTCTCTGACACTCTCTATCACTCTCTATCACTGTCTGACACTCTCTATCACTCTCTGAAACTCTCTATCACTCTCTGACACTCTCTATCACTCTCTATCACTCTCTGACACTCTCTGACACTCTTTGACACTCTCAGACACTCTCATTCACTCCCTAACACTCTCTGACACGCTCTGACTGTCTCAGACACCGTCTATCACTCTCTATCACTCTCTGACACTCTCAGACACTCTCTATCACTCTCTATCACTCTCTGACACTATCTGACACTCTCAGAAACTCTCTCTCACTCTCTGAGACTCTCAGACACTCTCTATCACTCTCTGACACTCTCTATCACTCTCTGACATTCTCAGACACTCTCTATCACTCTCTGACACTCTCAGACACCGTCTATCACTCTCTATCACTCTCTGACACTCTCAGACACTCTCTCTCACTCTCTATCACTCTCTGACACTATCTGACACTCTCAGAAACTCTCTCTCACTCTCTGAGACTCTCAGACACTCTCTATCACTCTCTGACACTCTCTATCACTCACTGACACTCTCAGACACTCTCAGACACTCTCTGTCACTCTCAGACACTCTCTATCACTCTCTATCACACTCTAACGCTCTTTGACGCTCTCAGACACTCTCAGACACACCCTATCACTCTCAGACACTCTCTATCACTCTCTGACACTCTCTATCACTCTCTATCACTCTCTGACACTATCTGACACTCTCAGAAACTCTCTCTCACTCTCAGACACTCTCAGACACTCTCTATCACTCTCTGACACTCTCTAACACTCACTGACACTCCCTATCACTCTCAGACACTCTCTATCACTCTCTGACACTCTCAGACACTCTCTATCACTCTGTCTCACTCTCTGACACTCTCTGACACTCTCTATCACTCTCTATCACTCTCTGACACTCTCTGACACTCTCTGTAACTCTCTATCACTCTCTGACACTCTCTGACACACTCAGACACTCTGTGACACACTATGACACTCTCTATCATTCCATGACTCTCCCTGACACTCCCTGACACTCTCTGACAATCTCAGACAATTTCTATCACCCTTTGACACTCTCTGACACTCTCTGACACTCTCTGACACTCACAGACACTCTCAGATACTCTCTAACACTCTGTCTCACTCTCTGACACTCTCTGACAATCTCTATCACTCTATGACACTCTCTGACACGCTCTATCACTCTCTATCACTCTCTGACACTCTCTGACACTCTCTATCACTCTCTATCACTCTCTGACACTCTCTGACACTCTCTGTAACTCTCTATCACTCTGAGACACTCTCTGACACACTCAGACACTCTCTTTCACTCTCTGAAACTCTCTGACACTTTCTGACACTCAATGACACTCTCTGACACTCCCTATGGCTCTCTGTCACTCTCTGACACTCTCTGACACTCTCAGACTCTCTCTATCTCTCTCTATCACACTCTGACACTCTCTATCACTCTCTATCACTGTCTGACACTCTCTATCACTCTCTGACACTCTCTATCACTCTCTGACACTCTCTATCACTCTATGACACTCTCTGACACTCTCTGACACTCTCTATCACTCTCTGACACTCTCTGACACTCTTTGACACTCTCAGACACTCTCATTCACTCCCTAACACTCTCTGACACTCTCTGACTGTCTCAGACCCCGTCTATCACTCTCTATCACTCTCTGACACTCTCAGACACTCTCTATCACTCTCTATCACTCTCTGACACTATCTGACACTCTCAGAAACTCTCTCTCACTCTCTGAGACTCTCAGACACTCTCTATCACTCTCTGACACTCTCTATCACTCTCTGACATTCTCAGACACTCTCTATCACTCTCTGACACTCTCAGACACCGTCTATCACTCTCTATCACTCTCTGACACTCTCAGACACTCTCTATCACTCTCTATCACTCTCTGACACTATCTGACACTCTCAGAAACTCTCTCTCACTCTCTGAGACTCTCAGACACTCTCTATCACTCTCTGACACTCTCTATCACTCACTGACACTCTCAGACACTCTCTGTCACTCTCAGACACTCTCTATCACTCTCTATCACACTCTAACGCTCTTTGACGCTCTCAGACACTCTCAGACACTCCCTATCACTCTCAGACACTCTCTATCACTCTCTGACACTCTCTATCACTCTCTATCACTCTCTGACACTATCTGACACTCTCAGACACTCTCTATCACTCTCTGACACTCTCTATCACTCACTGACACTCCCTATCACTCTCAGACACTCTCTATCACTCTCAGACACTCTCTATCGCTCTCTGACATTCTCACATCCTCTGACTCTCGCTGACACTCTCAGACACTCTCAGACACTTTCTATCACCCTTTGTCACTCTCTGACACTCTCTGACACTCTCTGACACTCACAGACACTCTCAGATACTCTCTATCAATCTGTATCACTCTCTAACACTCTCTGACACACTTAATCACTCTCTGACACTCTCTATCACTCTCTATCACTCTCTGACACTCTCTATCACTCTCTGACACACTCTAGCACTCTCTGACACTCTCGATCACTCTCTGACACTCTCTGAAACTCTCTATAACTCAATGACACTCTATGACACTCCCTATCACTCTCTATCATTCTCTGACTCTCTCTGACACTCTCTGACACTCTTAGACACTCTCTATCACACTCTGACACTCTCTGACACTCTCAGACATTCTGTGACACACTCTGACACTCTCTATCACTCTATGACACTCTCTGACACACTCTGACACTCTCTATCACTCTCTATCACTCTCAATCACTCTCTGACACTCTCTGACACTCTCTGACACTCTCTATCACTCTATGACACTCTCTGACACGCTCTATAACTCTCTATCACTCTCCATCCCTCTCTGACACTCTCTGACACTCTCTATCACTCTCCATCACTCTCTGACACTCTCTGACACTCTCTGTAACTCTCTATCACTCTCTGACACTCTCTGAAACACTCAGTCACTCTGTGACACACTCTGACACTCTCAGACAATTTCTATCACCCTTTGTCACTCTCTGACACTCTCTGACACTCTCTGACACTCACAGACTCTCTCAGATACTCTCTATCACTCTGTCTCACTCTCTAACACTCTCTGACACACTTAATCACTCTCTGACACTCTATATCACTCTCTAACACTCTCTGACACTCTCTATCACTCTCTGACACTCTCTGACACTCTCTGAAACTCTCTATCACTCAATGACAATCTATGACACTCTCTATCACTCTCTATCATTCTCTGACTCTCTCTGACACACTCTGACACTCTTAGACACTCTCAATCACTCTCTATCACACACTGACACTCTCTGACACTCTCAGACATTCTGTGACACACTCTGACACTCACTATCACTCTCTATCACTCTCTGACACTCTCTGACACGCTCTGACACGCTCTATCACTCTCTATCACTCTCTGACACTCTCTGACACTCTCTATCACTCTCTGACACTCTCTGACTGTCTCAGACACTGTCTATCACTCTCTATCTCTCTCTCTCACTCTCAGACCCGCTCGGGCACTCTCTATCACTCTCTGACACTCTCTATCGCTCTCTGACACTCTCGATCACTCTCTGACACTCTCTATCGCTCTCTGACACTCTCTATCACTCTCTGACACTCTCTATCGCTCTCTGACACTCTCACATACTCTGACACTCTCTGACACTCTCAGACACTCTCAGACACTCTCTATCACTCTCTATCACTCTCTGACACTATCTGACACTCTCAGAAACTCTCTCTCACTCTCTGAGACTCTCAGACACTCTCTATCACTCTCTGACACTCTCTGTCACTCTCTGACATTCTCAGACACTCTCTATCACTCTCTGACACTCTCTATCACTCTCTGACACTCTCTATCACTCTCAGACACTCTCAGACACTCTCTGACACTCTCTGTCACTCTCAGACACTCTCAGACACTCTCTATCACTCTCTACCACACTCTAACGCTCTTTGACGCTCTCTGACTCTCTCTGACGCACTCAGACACTCTCTGACACTCTCTGACGCTCTCAGACGCTCTCTGACAATCTCTGACACTCTCAGACACTCTCAGACACTCTCTATCACTCTCAGATACTCTCTATCACTCTCTGACACTCTCTGACGCTCTCAGACACACTCAATCACTCTCTATCACTCTCTATCAATCTCTGACACTCTCTATCACTCTCTATCACTCAATGACACTCTGTGACACTCTCTATCACTCTCCATCAATCTCTGACACTCTCTGACACACTCAGATACTCTGTGACGCACTCTGACACTCTCTATCACTCTGTGACACTCTCTGACGCTCTCTATCACTCTCTATCACTCTCTGACACTCTCTATCACTCTCTGACACTCTATATCACTCTCTCCCACTCTCTGACACTCTCTGATACTCTCTTTCACTCTCTGACACTCTCTGACACTCTCTGACACTCAATGACACTCTCTGACACTCCCTATGGCTCTCTATAACTCTCTGACACTCTCTGACACGCTCAGACTCTCTCTATCTCTCTCTATCACACTCTGACACTCTCTATCACTCTCTATCACTGTCTGACACTCTCTATCACTCTCTGACACTCTCTATCACTCTCTGACTCTCTCCATCACTCAATGACACTCTCTGACACTCTCCATCACTCTCCATCACTCTCTGACACTCTCTGACACTCTTTGACACTCTCAGACACTCTCATTCACTCTTTCTCACTCTCTGACACTCACTGACACTCTCTATCACTCCCTATCACTCTCTGACACTCTCTGACTGTCTCAGACACTGTCTATCACTCTCTATCACTCTCTGACACTCTCTATCACTCTATGACACTCTCTGACACTCACAGACACTCTCAGATACTCTCTATCACTCTGTCTCACTCTCTAACACGCTCTGACACACTTAATCACTCTCTGACACTCTCTATCACTCTCTGACACTCTCTGACACACTCAGACACTCTGTGACACACTATGACGCTCTCTATCATTCCATGACTCTCTCTGACACTCTCTGACACTCTCTGACACTCTCTGACACTCACAGACACTCTCAGATACTCTCTATCACTCTGTCTCACTCTCTAACACTCTCTGACACACTTAATCACTCTCTGACACTCTCTATCACTCTCTAACACACTCTGACACTCTCTATCACTCTCTGACACACTCTAGCACTCTCTGACACTCTCTACCACTCAATGACACTCTCTGAAAGTCTCTATCACTCAATGACACTCTATGACACTCTCTATCACTCTCTATCATTCTCTGACTCTCTCTGACACACTCTGACACTCTTAGACACTCTCAATCACTCTCTATCACTCTCTGACACACTCTGACACTCTCTATCACTCAATGACACTCTGTGACACTCTCTATCACTCTCTGACACTCTCTGACACACTCAGATACTCTGTGACGCACTCTTAGACACTCTCAATCACTCTCTATCACACACTGACACTCTCTATCACTCTCTGACATTCTGTGACACACTCTGACACTCACTATCACTCTCTATCACTCTCTGACACTCTCTGACACTCTCTATCACTCTATGACACGCTCTGACACGCTCTATCACTCTCTATCACTCTCTGACACTCTCTGACACTCTCTATCACTCTCTGACACTCTCTGACTGTCTCAGACACTGTCTATCACTCTCTATCTCTCTCTCTCACTCTCAGACCCGCTCGGGCACTCTCTATCACTCTCTGACACTCTCTATCGCTCTCTGACACTCTCTATCACTCTCTGACACTCTCTATCGCTCACTGACACTCTCACATACTCTGACACTCTCTGACACTCTCAGACACTCTCAGACACTCTCTATCACTCTCTATCACTCTCTGACACTATCTGACACTCTCAGAAACTCTCTCTCACTCTCTGAGACTCTCAGACACTCTCTATCACTCTCTGACACTCTCTGTCACTCTCTGACATTCTCAGACACTCTCTATCACTCTCTGACACTCTCTATCACTCTCAGACACTCTCAGACACTCTCTGACACTCTCTGTCACTCTCAGACACTCTCAGACACTCTCTATCACTCTCTACCACACTCTAACGCTCTTTGACGCTCTCTGACTCTCTCTGACGCACTCAGACACTCTCTGACACTCTCTGACGCTCTCAGACGCTCTCTGACAATCTCTGACACTCTCAGACACTCTCAGACACTCTCTATCACTCTCAGATACTCTCTATCACTCTCTGACACTCTCTGACGCTCTCAGACACACTCAATCACTCTCTATCACTCTCTATCAATCTCTGACACTCTCTATCACTCTCTATCACTCAATGACACTCTGTGACACTCTCTATCACTCTCCATCAATCTCTGACACTCTCTGACACACTCAGATACTCTGTGACGCACTCTGACACTCTCTATCACTCTGTGACACTCTCTGACGCTCTCTATCACTCTCTATCACTCTCTATCACTCTCTATCACTCTCTGACACTCTCTATCACTCTCTGACACTCTATATCACTCTCTACCACTCTCTGACACTCTCTGATACTCTCTATAACTCTCTATCACTCTCTGACACTCTCTATCACTCTCTGACACTCTATATCACTCTCTACCACTCTCTGACACTCTCTGATACTCTCTATAACTCTCTATCATTCTCTGACACTTTCTGACACTCTCTTTCACTCTCTGACACTCTCTGACACTCAATGACACTCTCTGACACTCCCTATGGCATCTATAACTCTCTGACACTCTCTGACACGCTCAGACTCTCTCTATCTCTCTCTATCACACTCTGACACTCTCTATCACTCTCTATCACTGTCTGACACTCTCTATCACTCTCTGACACTCTCTATCACTCTCTGACTCTCTCCATCACTCAATGACACTCTCTGACACTCTCCATCACTCTCCATCACTCTCTGACACTCTCTGACACTCTTTGACACTCTCAGACACTCTCATTCACTCTTTCTCACTCTCTGACACTCACTGACACTCTCTATCACTCCCTATCACTCTCTGACACTCTCTGACCGTCTCAGACACTGTCTGTCACTCTCTATCACTCTCTGACACTCTCTATCACTCTATGACACTCTCTGACACTCACAGACACTCTCAGATACTCTCTATCACTCTGTCTCACTCTCTAACACGCTCTGACACACTTAATCACTCTCTGACACTCTCTATCACTCTCTGACACTCTCTGACACACTCAGACACTCTGTGACACACTATGACGCTCTCTATCATTCCATGACTCTCTCTGACACTCTCTGACACTCTCTGACACTCACAGACACTCTCAGATACTCTCTATCACTCTGTCTCACTCTCTAACACTCTCTGACACACTTAATCACTCTCTGACACTCTCTATCACTATCTAACACTCTCTGACACTCTCTATCACTCTCTGACACACTCTAGCACTCTCTGACACTCTCTACCACTCAATGACACTCTCTGAAAGTCTCTATCACTCAATGACACTCTATGACACTCTCTATCACTCTCTGTCATTCTCTGACTCTCTCTGACACACTCTGACACTCTTAGACACTCTCAATCACTCTCTATCACTCTCTGACACACTCTGACACTCTCTATCACTCAATGACACTCTGTGACACTCTCTATCACTCTCTGACACTCTCTGACACACTCAGATACTCTGTGACGCACTCTGACACTCTCTATCACTCTATGACACTCTCTGACGCTCTCTATCACTCTATATCACTCTCTGACACTCTCTATCACTCTCTGACACTCTATATCACTCTCTATCACTCTATGACACTTTCTGACACTCTCTTTCACTCTCTGAAACTCTCTGACACTTTCTGACACTCAATGACACTCTCTGACACTCCCTATGGCTCTCTGTCACTCTCTGACACTCTCTGACACTCTCAGACTCTCTCTATCTCTCTCTATCACTCTCTGATACTCTCTATCACTCTCTATCACTGTCTGACACTCTCTATCACTCTCTGAAACTCTCTATCACTCTCTGACACTCTCTATCACTCTATGACACTCTCTGACACTCTCTATCACTCTCTATCACTCTCTGACACTCTCTGACACTCTTTGACACTCTCAGACACTCTCATTCACTCCCTAACACTCTCTGACACGCTCTGACTGTCTTAGACACCGTCTATCACTCTCTATCACTCTCTGACACTCTCAGACACTCTCTATCACTCTCTATCACTCTCTGACACTATCTGACACTCTCCGAAACTCTCTCTCACTCTCTGAGACTCTCAGACACTCTCTATCACTCTCTGACACTCTCTATCACTCTCTGACATTCTCAGACACTCTCTATCACTCTCTGACACTCTCAGACACCGTCTATCACTCTCTATCACTCTCTGACACTCTCAGACACTCTCTCTCACTCTCTATCACTCTCTGACACTATCTGACACTCTCAGAAACTCTCTCTCACTCTCTGAGACTCTCAGACACTCTCTATCACTCTCTGACACTCTCTATCACTCACTGACACTCTCAGACACTCTCAGACACTCTCTGTCACTCTCAGACACTCTCTATCACTCTCTATCACACTCTAACGCACTTTGACGCTCTCAGACACTCTCAGACACTCCCTATCACTCTCAGACACTCTCTATCACTCTCTGACACTCTCTATCACTCTCTATCACTCTCTGACACTATCTGACACTCTCAGAAACTCTCTCTCACTCTCAGACACTCTCAGACACTCTCTATCACTCTCTGACACTCTCTATCACTCACTGACACTCCCTATCACTCTCAGACACTCTCTATCACTCTCTGACACTCTCAGACACTCTCTATCACTCTGTCTCACTCTCTGACACTCTCTGACACTCTCTATCACTCTCTATCACTCTCTGACACTCTCTGACACTCTCTGTAACTCTCTATCACTCTCTGACACTCTCTGACACACTCAGACACTCTGTGACACACTATGACACTCTCTATCATTCCATGACTCTCTCTGACACTCCCTGACACTCTCTGACAATCTCAGACAATTTCTATCACCCTTTGTCACTCTCTGACACTCTCTGACACTCTCTGACACTCACAGACACTCTCAGATACTCTCTAACACTCTGTCTCACTCTCTGACACTCTCTGACAATCTCTATCACTCTATGACACTCTCTGACACGCTCTATCACTCTCTATCACTCTCTGACACTCTCTGACACTCTCTATCACTCTCTATCACTCTCTGACACTCTCTGTAACTCTCTATCTCTCTCTGACACTCCATGACACACTCAGACACTCTCTTTCACTCTCTGAAACTCTCTGACACTTTCTGACACTCAATGACACTCTCTGACACTCCCTATGTCTCTCTGTCACTCTCTGACACTCTCTGACACTCTCAGACTCTCTCTATCTCTCTCTATCACTCTCTGACACTCTCTATTACTCTCTATCACTGTCTGACACTCTCTATCACTCTCTGACACTCTCTATCACTCTCTGACACTCTCTATCACTCTATGACACTCTCTGACACTCTCTATCACTCTCTATCACTCTCTGACACTCTCTGACACTCTTTGACACTCTCAGACACTCTCATTCACTCCCTAACACTCTCTGACACTCTCTGACTGTCTCAGATACCGTCTATCACTCTCTATCAATCTCTGACACTCTCAGACACTCTCTATCACTCTCTATCACTCTCTGACACTATCTGACACTCTCAGAAACTCTCTTTCACTCTCTGAGACTCTCAGACACTCTCTATCACTCTCTGACACTATCTATCACTCTCTGACATTCTCAGACACTCTCTATCACTCTCTGACACTCTCAGACACCATCTATCACTCTCTATCACTCTCTATCACTCTCTGACACTATCTGACACTCTCAGAAACTCTCTCTCACTCTCTGAGACTCTCAGACACTCTCTATCACTCTCTGACACTCTCTATCACTCACTGACACTCTCAGACACTCTCAGACACTCTCTGTCACTCTCAGACACTCTCTATCACTCTCTATCACACTCTAACGCTCTTTGACGCTCTCAGACACTCTCAGACACTCCCTATCACTCTCAGACACTCTCTATCACTCTCTGACACTCTCTATCACTCTCTATCACTCTCTGACACTATCTGACACTCTCAGAAACTCTCTCTCACTCTCAGACACTCTCAGACACTCTCTATCACTCTCTGACACTCTCTATCACTCACTGACACTCCCTATCACTCTCAGACACGCTCTATCACTCTCTGACACTCTCTATCACTCTCTGACACTCTCAGACACTCTCAGACACTCTCAGACACTCCCTATCACTCTCAGACACTCTCCATCACTCTCTGACACTCTCTGACGCTCTCAGACACACTCAATCACTCTCTATCACTCTCTATCACTCTCTGACACTCTCTATCACTCTCTATCAATCTCTGACACTCTCTGACACTCTCTGACACACTCAGACACTCTGTGACACACTATGACACTCTCTATCAATCCATGACTCTCTCTGACACTCTCTGACACTCTCTGACAATCTCAGACAATTTATATCACCCTTTGTCACTCTCTGACACTCTCTGACACTCTCTGACACTCACAGACACTCTCAGATACTCTCTATCACTCTGTCTCACTCTCTGACACTCTCTATCACTCTCTATCACTCTCTGACACTCTCTGACACTCTCTGTAACTCTCTATCACTCTCTGACACTCTCTGACACACTCAGACACTCTGTGACAAACTATGACACTCTCTATCATTCCATGACTCTCTCTGACACTCCCTGACACTCTCTGACAATCTCAGACAATTTCTATCACCCTTTGTCACTCTCTGACACTCTCTGACACTCTCTGACACTCACAGACACTCTCAGATACTCTCTAACACTCTGTCTCACTCTCTGACACTCTCTGACAATCTCTATCACTCTATGACACTCTCTGACACGCTCTATCACTCTCTATCACTCTCTGACAATCTCTGACACTCTCTATCACTCTCTATCACTCTCTGACACTCTCTGACACTCTCTGTAACTCTCTATCACTCTCTGACACTCTCTGACACACTCAGACACTCTGTGACACACTATGACACTCTCTATCATTCCATGACTCTCTCTGACACTCTCTGACACTCTCTGACACTCTCTGACACTCACAGACACTCTCAGATACTCTCTATCACTCTGTCTCACTCTCTAACACTCTCTGACACACTTAATCACTCTCTGACACTCTCTATCACTCTCTAACACTCTCTGACACTCTCTATCACTCTCTGACACACTCTAGCACTCTCTGACACTCTCTATCACTCTCTAACACTCTCTGACACTCTCTATCACTCTCTGACACACTCTAGCACTCTCTGACACTCTCTATCACTCAATGACACTCTCTGAAACTCTCTATCACTCAATGACACTCTATGACACTCTCTATCACTCTCTATCATTCTCTGACTCTCTCTGACACACTCTGACACTCTGAGACACTCTCAATCACTCTCTATCACACTCTGACACTCTCTGACACTCTCAGAAATTCTGTGACACATTCTGACACTCTCTATCACTCTATGACACTCTCTGACACACTCTGACACTCACTATCACTCTCTATCACTCTCTGACACTCTCTGACACTCTCTGACACTCTCTGTCACACTATGACACTCACTGACATGCACTATCACTCTCTATCACTCTCTGACACTCGCTGACACGCTCTATCACTCTCGATCTCTCTCTGTCACACTCTGTCACTCTCAGAAACGCTCAGGCTCTCTCTATCACTCTCTGACACTCTCTATCACTCTCTGACACTCTCTATCACTCTCTGACACTCTCTATCGCTCTCTGACACTCTCACATACTCTGACACTCACTGACACTCTCAGACACTCTCAGACACTCTCAAACACTTTCTATCACTCTCTATCACTCTCTGACACTATCTGACACTCTCAGAAACTCCCTCTCACTCTCTGAGACTCTCAGACACTCTCTATCACTCTCTGACACTCTCTATCACTCTCTGACACACTCTAGCACTCTCTGACACTCTCTATCACTCAATGACACTCTCTGAAACTCTCTATCACTCAATGACACTCTATGACACTCTCTATCACTCTCTATCATTCTCTGACTCTCTCTGACACACTCTGACTCTCTGAGACACTCTCAATCACTCTCTATCACACTCTGACACTCTCTGACACTCTCAGAAATTCTGTGACACATTCTGACACTCTCTATCACTCTATGACACTCTCTGACACACTCTGACACTCACTATCACTCTCTATCACTCTCTGACACTCTCTGAAACTCTCTGACACTCTCTGTCACACTATGACACTCACTGACATGCACTATCACTCTCTATCACTCTCTGACACTCGCTGACACGCTCTATCACTCTCGATCTCTCTCTGTCACACTCTGTCACTCTCAGAAACGCTCAGGCTCTCTCTATCACTCTCTGACACTCTCTATCACTCTCTGACACTCTCTATCACTCTCTGACACTCTCTATCGCTCTCTGACACTCTCACATACTCTGACACTCACTGACACTCTCAGACACTCTCAGACACTCTCAAACACTTTCTATCACTCTCTATCACTCTCTGACACTATCTGACACTCTCAGAAACTCCCTCTCACTCTCTGAGACTCTCAGACACTCTCTATCACTCTCTGACACTCTCTATCACTCTCTGACATTCTCAGACACTCTCTATCACTCTCTGACACTCTCTATCACTCTCTGACACTCTCTATCACTCTCTGACACTCACTGACACTCTCAGACACTCTCTGTCACTCTCAGACACTCTCTATCACTCTCTATCACACTCTAACGCTCTTTGATGCTCTCAGACACTCTCTGACGCACTCAGACACTCTCTGACACTCTCTGATGCTCTCATACACTCTCTGACAATCTCTGACACTCTCAGACACTCTCAGACACTCCCTATCACTCTCAGACACTCTCTGACACTCTCAGACATTCTCAGACACTCCCTATCACTCTCAGACACTCTCTATCACTCTCTGACACTCTCTGACGCTCTCAGACACACTCAATCACTCTCTATCACTCTCTATCACTCTCTATCACTCTCTGACACGCTCTATCACTCTCTATCAATCTCTGACACTCTCTGACACTCTCTGACACTCTATATCACTCTCTATCACTCTCTGACACACTCTGACACTCTCTATCACTCAATGACACTCTGTGACACTCTCTATCACTCTCTGACACTCTCAGATACTCTGTGACACACTCTGACACTCTCTATCACTCTATGACACTCTCTGACGCTCTCTATCACTCGATATCACTCTCTGACACTCTCTATCACTCTCTGACACTCTATATCACTCTCTATCACTCTCTGACACTCTCTGATACTCTCTATCACTCTCTATCACTCTATGACACTTTCTGACACTCTCTTTCACTCTCTGACACTCTCTGACACTCAATGACACTCTCTGACACTCCCTATGGCTCTCTATCACTCGCTGACACTCTCTGACACTCTCAGACTCTCTCTCTCTCTCTCTATCACTCTCTGACACTCCCTATCACTCTCTATCACTGTCTGACACTCTCTATCACTCTCTGACACTCTCTATCACTCTCTGATACTCTCTGACACTCTCCATCACTCAATGACACTCTCTGACACTCTCTATCACTCTCTATCACTCTCTGACACTCTCTGACACTCTCTGACTGTCTCAGACACCGTCTATCACTCTCTATCACTCTCTGACACTCTCTGACACTCTCTATCACTCTCTGACACTCTCTGACACTCTCTGTAACACTCTATCACTCTCTGACACTCTGACACACTCAGACACTCTGTGACACACTATGACACTCTCTATCAATCCATGACTCTCTCTGACACTCTCTGACACTCTCTGACAATCTCAGACAATTTATATCACCCTTTGTCACTCTCTGACACTCTCTGACACGCTCTGACACTCACATACACTCTCAGATACTCTCTATCACTCTGTCTCACTCTCTGACACTCTCTGACACTCTCTATCACTCTCTATCTCTCTCTGACACTCTCTGACACTCTCTGTAACACTCTATCACTCTCTGACACTCTCTGACACACTCAGACACTCTGTGACACACTATGACACTCTCTATCATTCCATGACTCTCTCTGACACTCTCTGACACTCTCTGACACTCTCTGACAATCTCAGACAATTTCTATCACCCTTTGTCAATCTCTGACACTCTCTGACACTCTCTGACACTCACAGACACTCACAGACACTCTCAGATACTCTCTATCACTCTGTCTCACTCTCTGACACTCTCTATCACTCCCTATCACTCTCTGACACTCTCTGACTGTCTCAGACACCGTGTATCACTCTCTATCACTCTCTGACACTCTCTATCACTCTATGCCACTCTCTGACACGCTCTATCACTCTCTATCACTCTCTGACACTCTCTGACACTCTCTATCACTCTCTATCACTCTCTGACACTCTCTGACACTCTCTGTAACTCTCTATCACTCTCTGACACTCTCTGACACACTCAGACACTCTGTGACACACTATGACACTCTCTATCATTCCATGACTCTCTCTGACACTCTCTGACACTCTCTGACAATCTCAGACAATTTCTATCACCCTTTGTCATTCTCTGACACTCTCTGACACACTCTAGCACTCTCTGACACTCTCGATTACTCTCTGACACTCTCTGAAACTCTCTATCACTCAATGACACTCTATGACACTCTCTATCACTCTCTATCGTTCTCTGACACTCTCTGACACTCTCAGAGACTCTCTATCACTCTCTATCACACACTGACACTCTCTGACACTCTCAGACATTCTGTGACACACTCTGACACTCTCTATCACTCTATGACACTCTCTGACACACTCTGACACTCTCTATCACTCTCTATCACTCTCTGACACATTTCTGACACTCTCTATCACTCTATGACACTCTCTGACACGCTCTATCACTCTCTATCACTCTCTGACACTCTCTGACACTCTCTATCACTCTCTATCACTCTCTGACTGTCTCAGACACTGTCTATCACTCTCTATCACTCTCTATCACTCTCTATCACTCTCTGTCACTCTCTGTCACTCTCAGACACGCTCAGGCTCTCTCTATCACTCTCTGACACTCTCTATCACTCTCTGACACTCTCTATCACTCTCTGACACTCTCTGACACTCTCTATCACTCTCTATCACTGTTTGACACTCTCTATCACTCTCTGACACTCTCTATCACTCTATGACACTCTCTGACACGCTCTATCACTCTCTATCACTCTCTGACACTCTCTGACACTCTCTGTAACTCTCTATCACTCTCTGACACTCTCTGACACACTCAGACACTCTGTGAAACACTATGACACTCTCTATCATTCCATGACTCTCTCTGACACTCCCTGACACTCTCTGACAATCTCAGACAATTTTTATCACCCTTTTTCACTCTCTGACACTCTCTGACACTCTCTGACACTCACAGACACTCTCAGATACTCTCTATCAATCTCTGACACTCTCTGACACACTCAGACACTCTGTGACACACTATGACACTCTCTATCATTCCATGACTCTCTCTGACACTCTCTGACACTCTCTGACAATCTCAGACAATTTCTATCACCCTTTGTCATTCTCTGACACTCTCTGACACACTCTAGCACTCTCTGACACTTTCGATCACTCTCTGACACTCTCTGAATCTCTCTGTCACTCAATGACACTCTATGACACTCTCTATCACTCTCTATCATTCTCTGACACTCTCTGACACACTCTGACACTCTCAGAGACTCTCTATCACTCTCTATCACACACTGACACTCTCTGACACTCTCAGACATTCTGTGACACACTCTGACACTCTCTATCACTCTATGACACTCTCTGACACACTCTGACACTCTCTATCACTCTCTACCACTCTCTGACGCATTTCTGACACTCTCTATCACTCTATGACACTCTCTGACACGCTCTATCACTGTCTATCACTCTCTGACACTCTCTGACTGTCTCAGACACTGTCTATCACTCTCTATCACACTCTATCACTCTCTGACACTCTCTGTCACTCTCAGACACGCTCAGGCTCTCTCTATCACTCTCTGACACTCTCTATCACTCTCTGACACTCTCTGACACTCTCTATCACTCTCTATCACTGTCTGACACTCTCTATCACTCTCTGACTCTCTCTATCACTCTCTGACACTCTCTGACACTCTCCATCACTCTCTGACACTCTCTGACACTCTTTGACACTCTCAGACACTCTCATTCACTCTTTCTCACTCTCTGACACTCACTGACACTCTCTGTAACTCTCTATCACTCTCTGACACTCTCTGACACTCTCCATCACTCTCTGACACTCTCTGACACTCTATGACACTCTCTGACACGCTCTATCACTCTCTATCACTCTCTGACACTCTCTGACACTCTCTGTAACTCTCTATCACTCTCTGACACTCTCTGACACACTCAGACACTCTGTGACACACTATGACACTCTCTATCATTCCATGACTCTCTCTGACACTCCCTGACACTCTCTGACAATCTCAGACAATTTCTATCACCCTTTGTCACTCTCTGACACTCTCTGACACTCATAGACACTCTCAGATACTCTCTATCACTCTGTCTCACTCTCTGACACTCTCTGACACTCTCTATCACTCTCTATCACTCTCTGACACTCTCTGACACTCTCTGTAACTCTCTATCACTCTCTGACACTCTCTGACACACTCAGACACTCTGTGACACACTATGACACTCTCTATCATTCCATGACACTCTCTGACCCTCTCTGACACTCTCTGACAATCTCAGACAATTTCTATCACCCTTTGTCACTCTCTGACACTCTCTGACACTCTCTGACACTCACAGACACTCTCAGATACTCTCTATCACTCTGTCTCACTCTCTGACACTCACTGACACTCTCTATCACTCCCTATCACTCTCTGACACTCTCTGACTGTCTCAGACACCGTCTATCACTCTCTATCACTCTCTGACACTCTCTATCACTCTCTGACACTCTCTGACACTCTCTGACACTCACATACACTCTCAGATACTCTCTATCCCTCTGTCTCACTCTCTGACACTCTCTGACACTCTCTATCACTCACTATCACTCTCTGACACTCTCTGACACTCTCTGAAACTCTCTGACACTCTCTGACACTCTCTGACACTCTCTGTCACACTATGACACTCACTGACACGCACTATCACTCTCTATCACTCTCTGACACTCGCTGACACGCTCTATCACTCTCGATCTCTCTCTGTCACTCTCTGTCACTCTCAGAAACGCTCAGGCTCTCTCTATCACTCTCTGACACTCTCTATCACTCTCTGACACTCTCTATCACTCTCTGACACTCTCTATCGCTCTCTGACACTCTCACATACTCTGACACTCACTGACACTCTCAGACACTCTCAGACACTCTCAAACACTCTCTATCACTCTCTATCACTCTCTGACACTATCTGACACTCTCAGAAACTCTCTCTCACTCTCTGAGACTCTCAGACACTCTCTATCACTCTCTGACACTCTCTATCACTCTCTGACATTCTCAGACACTCTCTATCACTCTCTGACACTCTCTATCACTCTCTGACACTCTCTATCACTCTCTGACACTCACTGACACTCTCAGACACTCTCAGACACTCTCTGTCACTCTCAGACACTCTCTATCACTCTCTATCACACTCTAACGCTCTTTGACGCTCTCAGATACTCTCTGACGCACTCAGACACTCCCTATCACTCTCAGACACTCTCTATCACTCTCTGACACTCTCTGACGCTCTCAGACACACTCAATCACTCTCTATCACTCTCTATCACTCTCTATCACTCTCTATCACTCTCTGACACGCTCTATCACTCTCTATCAATCTCTGACACTCTCTGACACTCTCTGACACTCTATATCACTCTCTATCACTCTCTGACACACTCTGACACTCTCTATCACTCAATGACACTCTGTGACACTCTCTATCACTCTCTGACACTCTCAGATACTCTGTGACGCACTCTGACACTCTCTATCACTCTATGACAATCTCTGACGCTCTCTATCACTCGATATCACTCTCTGACACTCTCTATCACTCTCTGACACTCTATATCACTCTCTATCACTCTCTGACACTCTCTGATACTCTCTATCACTCTCTATCACTCTATGACACTTTCTGACACTCTCTTTCACTCTCTGACACTCTCTGACACTCAATGACACTCTCTGACACTCCCTCCGGCTCTCTATCACTCGCTGACACTCTCTGACACACTCAGACACTCTCTCTCTCTCTCTCTATCACTCTCTGACACTCCCTATCACTCTCTATCACTGTCTGACACTCTCTATCACTCTCTGACACGCTCTATCACTCTCTGACACTCTCTGACACTCTCCATCACTCAATGACACTCTCTGACACTCTCTATCACTCTCTATCACTCTCTGACACTCTCTGACACTCTTTGACACTCTCAGACACTCTCATTCACTCCCTAACACTCTCTGACACTCTCTGACAGTCTCAGACACCGTCTATCACTCTCTATCACTCTCTGACACTCTCTGACACTCTCTGACACTCTCTGACACTCTCTGACACACTCAGACACTCTGTGACACACTATGACACTCTCTATCAATCCATGACTCTCTCTGACACTCTCTGACACTCTCTGACAATCTCAGACACTCTCAGATACTCTCTATCAATCTCTGACACTCTCTGACACACTCAGACACTCTGTGACACACTATGACACTCTCTATCATTCCATGACTCTCTCTGACACTCTCTGACACTCTCTGACAATCTCAGACAATTTCTATCACCCTTTGTCATTCTCTGACACTCTCTGACACACTCTAGCACTCTCTGACACTTTCGATCACTCTCTGACACTCTCTGAATCTCTCTGTCACTCAATGACACTCTATGACACTCTCTATCACTCTCTATCATTCTCTGACACTCTCTGACAAACTCTGACACTCTCAGAGACTCTCTATCACTCTCTATCACACACTGACACTCTCTGACACTCTCAGACATTCTGTGACACACTCTGACACTCTCTATCACTCTATGACACTCTCTGACACACTCTGACACTCTCTATCACTCTCTATCGCTCTCTGACACATTTCTGACACTCTCTATCACTCTATGACACTCTCTGACACGCTCTATCACTGTCTATCACTCTCTGACACTCTCTGACTGTCTCAGACACTGTCTATCACTCTCTATCACACTCTATCACTCTCTGACACTCTCTGTCACTCTCAGACACGCTCAGGCTCTCTCTAGCACTCTCTGACACTCTCTATCACTCTCTGACACTCTCTATCACTCTCTGACACTCTCTGACACTCTTTATCACTCTCTATCACTGTCTGACACTCTCTATCACTCTCTGACTCTCTCTATCACTCTCTGACACTCTCTGACACTCTCCATCACTCTCTGACACTCTCTGACACTCTTTGACACTCTCAGACACTCTCATTCACTCTTTCTCACTCTCTGACACTCACTGACACTCTCTATCACTCCCTATCACTCTCTGACACTCTCTGACTGTCTCAGACACCGTCTATCACTCTCTATCACTCTCTGACACTCTCTATCACTCTATGACACTCTCTGACACGCTCTATCACTCTCTATCACTCTCTGACACTCTCTGACACTCTCTGTAACTCTCTATCACTCTCTGACACTCTCTATCACTCTCTGACACTCTCTATCACTCTCTGACACTCTCTATCGCTCTCTGACACTCTCACATACTCTGACACTCACTGACACTCTCAGACACTCTCAGACACTCTCAAACACTCTCTATCACTCTCTATCACTCTCTGACACTATCTGACACTCTCAGAAACTCTCTCTCACTCTCTGAGACTCTCAGACACTCTCTATCACTCTCTGACACTCTCTATCACTCTCTGACATTCTCAGACACTCTCTATCACTCTCTGACACTCTCTATCACTCTCTGACACTCACTGACACTCTCAGACACTCTCAGACACTCTCTGTCACTCTCAGACACTCTCTATCACTCTCTATCACACTCTAACGCTCTTTGACGCTCTCAGACACTCTCTGACGCACTCAGACACTCCCTATCACTCTCAGACACTCTCTGACACTCTCAGACATTCTCAGACACTCCCTATCACTCTCAGACACTCTCTATCACTCTCTGACACTCTCTGACGCTCTCAGACACACTCAATCACTCTCTATCACTCTCTATCACTCTCTATCACTCTCTATCACTCTCTGACACGCTCTATCACTCTCTATCAATCTCTGACACTCTCTGACACTCTCTGACACTCTATATCACTCTCTATCACTCTCTGACACACTCTGACACTCTCTATCACTCAATGACACTCTGTGACACTCTCTATCACTCTCTGACACTCTCAGATACTCTGTGACGCACTCTGACACTCTCTATCACTCTATGACACTCTCTGACGCTCTCTATCACTCGATATCACTCTCTGACACTCTCTATCACTCTCTGACACTCTATATCACTCTCTATCACTCTCTGACACTCTCTGATACTCTCTATCACTCTCTATCACTCTATGACACTTTCTGACACTCTCTTTCACTCTCTGACACTCTCTGACACTCAATGACACTCTCTGACACTCCCTCTGGCTCTCTATCACTCGCTGACACTCTCTGACACTCTCAGACACTCTCTCTCTCTCTCTATCACTCCCTAACACTCTCTGACACTCTCTGACTGTCTCAGACACCGTCTATCATTCTCTATCACTCTCTGACACTCTCTGACACTCTCTATCACTCTCTGACACTCTCTGACACACTCAGACACTCTGTGACACACTATGACACTCTCTATCAATCCATGACTCTCTCTGACACTCTCTGACACTCTCTGACAATCTCAGACACTCTCAGATACTCTCTATCAATCTCTGACACTCTCTGACACACTCAGACACTCTGTGACACACTATGACACTCTCTATCATTCCATGACTCTCTCTGACACTCTCTGACACTCTCTGACAATCTCAGACAATTTCTATCACCCTTTGTCATTCTCTGACACTCTCTGACACACTCTAGCACTCTCTGACACTTTCGATCACTCTCTGACACTCTCTGAATCTCTCTGTCACTCAATGACACTCTATGACACTCTCTATCACTCTCTATCATTCTCTGACACTCTCTGACACACTCTGACACTCTCAGAGACTCTCTATCACTCTCTATCACACACTGACACTCTCTGACACTCTCAGACATTCTGTGACACACTCTGACACTCTCTATCACTCTATGACACTCTCTGACACACTCTGACACTCTCTATCACTCTCTATCACTCTCTGACACATTTCTGACACTCTCTATCACTCTATGACACTCTCTGACACGCTCTATCACTGTCTATCACTCTCTGACACTCTCTGACTGTCTCAGACACTGTCTATCACTCTCTATCACACTCTATCACTCTCTGACACTCTCTGTCACTCTCAGACACGCTCAGGCTCTCTCTATCACTCTCTGACACTCTCTATCACTCTCTGACACTCTCTATCACTCTCTGACACTCTCTGACACTCTCTATCACTCTCTATCACTGTCTGACACTCTCTATCACTCTCTGACTCTCTCTATCACTCTCTGACACTCTCTGACACTCTCCATCACTCTCTGACACTCTCTGACACTCTTTGACACTCTCAGACACTCTCATTCACTCTTTCTCACTCTCTGACACTCACTGACACTCTCTATCACTCCCTATCACTCTCTGACACTCTCTGACTGTCTCAGACACCGTCTATCACTCTCTATCACTCTCTGACACTCTCTATCACTCTATGACACTCTCTGACACGCTCTATCACTCTCTATCACTCTCTGACACTCTCTGACACTCTCTGTAACTCTCTATCACTCTCTGACACTCTCTGACACACTCAGACACTCTGTGACACACTATGACACTCTCTATCATTCCATGACTCTCTCTGACACTCCCTGACACTCTCTGACAATCTCAGACAATTTCTATCACCCTTTGTCACTCTCTGACACTCTCTGACACTCTCTGACACTCATAGACACTCTCAGATACTCTCTATCACTCTGTCTCACTCTCTGACACTCTCTGACACTCTCTATCACTCTCTATCACTCTCTGACACTCTCTGACACTTTCTGTAACTCTCTATCACTCTCTGACACTCTCTGACACACTCAGACACTCTGTGACACACTATGACACTCTCTATCATTCCATGACACTCTCTGACACTCTCTGACACTCTCTGACAATCTCAGACAATTTCTATCACCCTTTGTCACTCTCTGACACTCTCTGACACTCTCTGACACTCACAGACACTCTCAGATACTCTCTATCACTCTGTCTCACTCTCTGACACTCACTGACACTCTCTATCACTCCCTATCACTCTCTGACACTCTCTGACTGTCTCAGACACCGTCTATCACTCTCTATCACTCTCTGACACTCTCTATCACTCTCTGACACTCTCTGACACTCTCTGACACTCACATACACTCTCAGATACTCTCTATCCCTCTGTCTCACTCTCTGACACTCTCTGACACTCTCTATCACTCTCTGACACTCTCTGACACTCTCTGTAACTCTCTGACACTCTCTGACACTCTCTGACACTCTCTGACACTCTCTGTCACACTATGACACTCACTGACACGCACTATCACTGTCTATCACTCTCTGACACTCGCTGACACGCTCTATCACTCTCGATCTCTCTCTGTCACTCTCTGTCACTCTCAGAAACGCTCAGGCTCTCTCTATCACTCTCTGACACTCTCTATCACTCTCTGACACTCTCTATCACTCTCTGACACTCTCTATCGCTCTCTGACACTCTCACATACTCTGACACTCACTGACACTCTCAGACACTCTCAGACACTCTCAAACACTCTCTATCACTCTCTATCACTCTCTGACACTATCTGACACTCTCAGAAACTCTCTCTCACTCTCTGAGACTCTCAGACACTCTCTATCACTCTCTGACACTCTCTATCACTCTCTGACATTCTCAGACACTCTCTATCACTCTCTGACACTCTCTATCACTCTCTGACACTCTCTATCACTCTCTGACACTCACTGACACTCTCAGACACACTCTGTCACTCTCAGACACTCTCTATCACTCTCTATCACACTCTAACGCTCTTTGACGCTCTCAGACACTCTCTGACGCACTCAGACACTCCCTATCACTCTCAGACACTCTCTGACACTCTCAGACATTCTCAGACACTCCCTATCACTCTCAGACACTCCTTATCACTCTCTGACACTATCTGACGCTCTCAGACACACTCAATCACTCTCTATCACTCTCTATCACTCTCTATCACTCTCTGACACGCTCTATCACTCTCTATCAATCTCTGACACTCTCTGACACTCTCTGACACTCTATATCACTCTCTATCACTCTCTGACACACTCTGACACTCTCTATCACTCAATGACACTCTGTGACACTCTCTATCACTCTCTGACACTCTCAGATACTCTGTGACACACTCTGACACTCTCTATCACTCTATGACACTCTCTGACGCTCTCTATCACTCGATATCACTCTCTGACACTCTCTATCACTCTCTGACATTCTATATCACTCTCTATCACTCTCTGACACTCTCTGATACTCTCTATCACTCTCTATCAATCTATGACACTTTCTGACACTCTCTTTCACTCTCTGACACTCTCTGACACTCAATGACACTCTCTGACACTCCCTCTGGCTCTCTATCACTCGCTGACACTCTCTGACACTCTCAGACTCTCTCTCTCTCTCTCTCTATCACTCTCTGACACTCCCTATCACTCTCTATCACTGTCTGACACTCTCTATCACTCTCTGACACTCTCTATCACTCCATGACACTCTCTGACACTCTCCATCACTCAATGACACTCTCTGACACTCTCTATCACTCTCTATCACTCTCTGACACTCTCTGACACTCTTTGACACTCTCAGACACTCTCATTCACTCCCTAACACTCTCTGACACTCTCTGACTGTCTCAGACACCGTCTATCACTCTCTATCACTCTCTGACACTCTCTGACACTCTCTATCACTCTCTGACACTCTCTGACACACTCAGACACTCTGTGACACACTATGACACACTCTATCAATCCATGACTCTCTCTGACACTCTCTGACACTCTCTGACAATCTCAGACAATTTATATCACCCTTTGTCACTCTCTGACACTCTCTGACACGCTCTGACACTCACAGACACTCTCAGATACTCTCTATCACTCTGTCTCACTCTCTGACACTCTCTGACACTCTCTATCACTCTCTATCACTCTCTGACACTCTCAGACACTCTCTGTAACTCTCTATCACTCTCTGACACTCTCTGACACACTCAGACACTCTGTGACACACTATGACACTCTCTATCATTCCATGACTCTCTCTGACACTCTCTGACACTCTCTGACACTCTCTGACAATCTCAGACAATTTCTATCACCCTTTGTCAATCCCTGACACTCTCTGACACTCACAGACACTCACAGACACTCTCAGATACTCTCTATCACTCTGTCTCACTCTCTGACACTCTCTATCACTCCCTATCGCTCTCTGACACTCTCTCACTGTCTCAGACACCGTGTATCACTCTCTATCACTCTCTGACACTCTCTATCACTCTATGCCACTCTCTGACACGCTCTATCACTCTCTATCACTCTCTGACACTCTCTGACACTCTCTATCACTCTCTATCACTCTCTGACACTCTCTGACACTCTCTGTAACTCTCTATCACTCTCTGACACTCTCTGACACACTCAGACACTCTGTGACACACTATGACACTCTCTATCATTCCATGACTCTCTCTGACACTCTCTGACACTCTCTGACAATCTCAGACAATTTCTATCACCCTTTGTCATTCTCTGACACTCTCTGACACACTCTAGCACTCTCTGACACTCTCGATCACTCTCTGACACTCTCTGAAACTCTCTATCACTCAATGACACTCTATGACACTCTCTATCACTCTCTATCGTTCTCTGACACTCTCTGACACTCTCTATCACTCTCTATCACACACTGACACTCTCTGACACTCTCAGACATTCTGTGACACACTCTGACACTCTCTATCACTCTATGACACTCTCTGACACACTCTGACACTCTCTATCACTCTCTATCACTCTCTGACACATTTCTGACACTCTCTATCACTCTATGACACTCTCTGACACGCTCTATCACTCTCTATCACTCTCTGACACTCTCTATCACTCTCTGACACTCTCTGACTGTCTCAGACAATGTCTATCACTCTCTATCACTCTCTATCACTCTCTGTCACTCTCTGTCACTCTCAGACACGCTCAGGCTCTCTCTATCACTCTCTGACACTCTCTATCACTCTCTGACGCTCTCTATCACTCTCTGACACTCTCTGACACTCTCTATCACTCTCTATCACTGTCTGACACTCTCTATCACTCTCTGACACTCTCTATCACTCTATGACACTCTCTGACACACTCTATCACTCTCTATCACTCTCTGACACTCTCTGACACTCTCTGTAACTCTCTATCACTCTCTGACACTCTCTGACACACTCAGACACTCTGTGAAACACTATGACACTCTCTATCATTCCATGACTCTCTCTGACACTCCCTGACACTCTCTGACAATCTCAGACAATTTATATCACCCTTTGTCACTCTCTGACACTCTCTGACACTCTCTGACACTCTCTGACACTCACAGACACTCTCAGATACTCTCTATCAATCTCTGACACTCTCTGACACACTCAGACACTCTGTGACACACTATGACACTCTCTATCATTCCATGACTCTCTCTGACACTCTCTGACACTCTCTGACAATCTCAGACAATTTCTATCACCCTTTGTCATTCTCTGACACTCTCTGACACACTCTAGCACTCTCTGACACTTTCGATCACTCTCTGACACTCTCTGAATCTCTCTGTCACTCAATGACACTCTATGACACTCTCTATCACTCTCTATCATTCTCTGACACTCTCTGACACACTCTGACACTCTCAGAGACTCTCTATCACTCTCTATCACACACTGACACTCTCTGACACTCTCAGACATTCTGTGACACACTCTGACACTCTCTATCACTCTATGACACTCTCTGACACACTCTGACACTCTCTATCACTCTCTATCACTCTCTGACACTCTCTGACACTCTCTGTAACTCTCTATCACTCTCTGACACTCTCTGACACACTCAGACACTCTGTGACACACTATGACACTCTCTATCATTCCATGACTCTCTCTGACACTCTCTGACACTCTCTGACAATCTCAGACAATTTCTATCACCCTTTGTCATTCTCTGACACTCTCTGACACACTCTAGCACTCTCTGACACTCTCGATCACTCTCTGACACTCTCTGAAACTCTCTATCACTCAATGACACTCTATGACACTCTCTATCACTCTCTATCGTTCTCTGACACTCTCTGACACTCTCAGAGACTCTCTATCACTCTCTATCACACACTGACACTCTCTGACACTCTCAGACATTCTGTGACACACTCTGACACTCTCTATCACTCTATGACACTCCCTGACACACTCTGACACTCTCTATCACACTCTATCACTCTCTGACACATTTCTGACACTCTCTATCACTCTATGACACTCTCTGACACGCTCTATCACTCTCTATCACTCTCTGACACTCTCTGACACTCTCTATCACTCTCTGACACTCTCTGACTGTCTCAGACAATGTCTATCACTCTCTATCACTCTCTATCACTCTCTGTCACTCTCTGTCACTCTCAGACACGCTCAGGCTCTCTCTATCACTCTCTGACACTCTCTATCACTCTCTGACACTCTCTATCACTCTCTGACACTCTCTGACACTCTCTATCACTCTCTATCACTGTCTGACACTCTCTATCACTCTCTGACACTCTCTATCACTCTATGACACTCTCTGACACACTCTATCACTCTCTATCACTCTCTGACACTCTCTGTAACTCTCTATCACTCTCTGACACTCTCTGACACACTCAGACACTCTGTGAAACACTATGACACTCTCTATCATTCCATGACTCTCTCTGACACTCCCTGACACTCTCTGACAATCTCAGACAATTTATATCACCCTTTGTCACTCTCTGACACTCTCTGACACTCTCTGACACTCACAGACACTCTCAGATACTCTCTATCAATCTCTGACACTCTCTGACACACTCAGACACTCTGTGACACACTATGACACTCTCTATCATTCCATGACTCTCTCTGACACTCTCTGACACTCTCTGACAATCTCAGACAATTTCTATCACCCTTTGTCATTCTCTGACACTCTCTGACACACTCTAGCACTCTCTGACACTTTCGATCACTCTCTGACACTCTCTGAATCTCTCTGTCACTCAATGACACTCTATGACACTCTCTATCACTCTCTATCATTCTCTGACACTCTCTGACACACTCTGACACTCTCAGAGACTCTCTATCACTCTCTATCACACACTGACACTCTCTGACACTCTCAGACATTCTGTGACACACTCTGACACTCTCTATCACTCTATGACACTCTCTGACACACTCTGACACTCTCTATCACTCTCTATCACTCTCTGACACTCTCTGACACTCTCTGTAACTCTCTATCACTCTCTGACACTCTCTGACACACTCAGACACTCTGTGACACACTATGACACTCTCTATCATTCCATGACTCTCTCTGACACTCTCTGACACTCTCTGACAATCTCAGACAATTTCTATCACCCTTTGTCATTCTCTGACACTCTCTGACACACTCTAGCACTCTCTGACACTCTCGATCACTCTCTGACACTCTCTGAAACTCTCTATCACTCAATGACACTCTATGACACTCTCTATCACTCTCTATCGTTCTCTGACACTCTCTGACACTCTCAGAGACTCTCTATCACTCTCTATCACACACTGACACTCTCTGACACTCTCTGACACTCTCAGACATTCTATGACACTCTCTGACACACTCTGACACTCTCTATCACTCTCTATCACTCTCTGACACATTTCTGACACTCTCTATCACTCTATGACACTCTCTGACACGCTCTATCACTCTCTATTACTCTCTGACACTCTCTGACACTCTCTATCACTCTCTGACACTCTCGGACTGTCTCAGACAATGTCTATCACTCTCTATCACTCTCTATCACTCTCTGTCACTCTCTGTCACTCTCAGACACGCTCAGGCTCTCTCTATCACTCTCTGACACTCTCTATCACTCTCTGACACTCTCTATCACTCTCTGACACTCTCTGACACTCTCTATCACTCTCTATCACTGTCTGACACTCTCTATCACTCTCTGACACTCTCTATCACTCTATGACACTCTCTGACACACTCTATCACTCTCTATCACTCTCTGACACTCTCTGACACTCTCTGTAACTCTCTATCACTCTCTGACACTCTCTGACACACTCAGACACTCTGTGAAACACTATGACACTCTCTATCATTCCATGACTCTCTCTGACACTCCCTGACACTCTCTGACAATCTCAGACAATTTATATCACCCTTTGTCACTTTCTGACACTCTCTGACACTCTCTGACACTCACAGACACTCTCAGATACTCTCTATCAATCTCTGACACTCTCTGACACACTCAGACACTCTGTGACACACTATGACACTCTCTATCATTCCATGACTCTCTCTGACACTCTCTGACAATCTCAGACAATTTCTATCACCCTTTGTCATTCTCTGACACTCTCTGACACACTCTAGCACTCTCTGACACTTTCGATCACTCTCTGACACTCTCTGAATCTCTCTGTCACTCAATGACACTCTATGACACTCTCTATCACTCTCTATCATTCTCTGACACTCTCTGACACACTCTGACACTCTCAGAGACTCTCTATCACTCTCTATCACACACTGACACTCTCTGACACTCTCAGACATTCTGTGACACACTCTGACACTCTCTATCACTCTGACACTCTCTGACACACTCTGACACTCTCTATCACTCTCTATCACTCTCTGACACTCTCTGACACTCTCTGTAACTCTCTATCACTCTCTGACACTCTCTGACACACTCAGACACTCTGTGACACACTATGACACTCTCTATCATTCCATGACTCTCTCTGACACTCTCTGACACTCTCTGACAATCTCAGACAATTTCTATCACCCTTTGTCATTCTCTGACACTCTCTGACACACTCTAGCACTCTCTGACACTTTCGATCACTCTCTGACACTCTCTGAATCTCTCTGTCACTCAATGACACTCTATGACACTCTCTATCACTCTCTATCATTCTCTGACACTCTCTGACACACTCTGACACTCTCAGAGACTCTCTATCACTCTCTATCACACACTGACACTCTCTGACACTCTCAGACATTCTGTGACACACTCTGACACTCTCTATCACTCTGACACTCTCTGACACACTCTGACACTCTCTATCACTCTCTATCACTCTCTGACACTCTCTGACACTCTCTGTAACTCTCTATCACTCTCTGACACTCTCTGACACACTCAGACACTCTGTGACACACTATGACACTCTCTATCATTCCATGACTCTCTCTGACACTCTCTGACACTCTCTGACAATCTCAGACAATTTCTATCACCCTTTGTCATTCTCTGACACTCTCTGACACACTCTAGCACTCTCTGACACTCTCGATCACTCCCTGACACTCTCTGAAACTCTCTATCACTCAATGACACTCTATGACACTCTCTATCACTCTCTATCGTTCTCTGACACTCTCTGACACTCTCAGAGACACTCTATCACTCTCTATCACACACTGACACTCTCTGACACTCTCAGACATTCTGTGACACACTCTGACACTCTCTATCACTCTATGACACTCTCTGACACACTCTGACACTCTCTATCACTCTCTATCACTCTCTGACACATTTCTGACACTCTCTATTACTCTATGACACTCTCTGACACGCTCTATCACTCTCTGACACTCTCTGACACTCTCTATCACTCTCTGACACTCTCTGACTGTCTCAGACAATGTCTATCACTCTCTATCACTCTCTATCACTCTCTGTCACTCTCTGTCACTCTCAGACACGCTCAGGCTCTCTCTATCACTCTCTGACACTCTCTATCACTCTCTGACACTCTCTGACACTCTCTGTAACTCTCTATCACTCTCTGACACTCTCTGACACACTCAGACACTCTGTGAAACACTATGACACTCTCTATCATTCCATGACTCTCTCTGACACTCCCTGACACTCTCTGACAATCTCAGACAATTTATATCACCCTTTGTCACTCTCTGACACTCTCTGACACTCTCTGACACTCACAGACACTCTCAGATACTCTCTATCAATCTCTGACACTCTCTGACACACTCAGACACTCTGTGACACACTATGACACTCTCTATCATTCCATGACTCTCTCTGACACTCTCTGACACTCTCTGACAATCTCAGACAATTTCTATCACCCTTTGTCATTCTCTGACACTCTCTGACACACTCTAGCACTCTCTGACACTTTCGATCACTCTCTGACACTCTCTGAATCTCTCTGTCACTCAATGACACTCTATGACACTCTCTATCACTCTCTATCATTCTCTGACACTCTCTGACACACTCTGACACTCTCAGAGACTCTCTATCACTCTCTATCACACACTGACACTCTCTGACACTCTCAGACATTCTGTGACACACTCTGACACTCTCTATCACTCTATGACACTCTCTGACACACTCTGACACTCTCTATCACTCTCTATCACTCTCTGACACTCTCTGACACTCTCTGTAACTCTCTATCACTCTCTGACACTCTCTGACACACTCAGACACTCTGTGACACACTATGACACTCTCTATCATTCCATGACTCTCTCTGACACTCTCTGACACTCTCTGACAATCTCAGACAATTTCTATCACCCTTTGTCATTCTCTGACACTCTCTGACACACTCTAGCACTCTCTGACACTCTCGATCACTCTCTGACACTCTCTGAAACTCTCTATCACTCAATGACACTCTATGACACTCTCTATCACTCTCTATCGTTCTCTGACACTCTCTGACACTCTCAGAGACTCTCTATCACTCTCTATCACACACTGACACTCTCTGACACTCTCAGACATTCTGTGACACACTCTGACACTCTCTATCACTCTATGACACTCTCTGACACACTCTGACACTCTCTATCACTCTCTATCACTCTCTGACACATTTCTGACACTCTCTATCACTCTATGACACTCTCTGACACGCTCTATCACTCTCTATCACTCTCTGACACTCTCTGACACTCTCTATCACTCTCTGACACTCTCGGACTGTCTCAGACAATGTCTATCACTCTCTATCACTCTCTATCACTCTCTGTCACTCTCTGTCACTCTCAGACACGCTCAGGCTCTCTCTATCACTCTCTGACACTCTCTATCACTCTCTGACACTCTCTATCACTCTCTGACACTCTCTGACACTCTCTATCACTCTCTATCACTGTCTGACACTCTCTATCACTCTCTGACACTCTCTATCACTCTATGACACTCTCTGACACACTCTATCACCCTCTATCACTCTCTGACACTCTCTGACACTCTCTGTAACTCTCTATCACTCTCTGACACTCTCTGACACACTCAGACACTCTGTGAAACACTATGACACTCTCTATCATTCCATGACTCTCTCTGACACTCCCTGACACTCTCTGACAATCTCAGACAATTTATATCACCCTTTGTCACTCTCTGACACTCTCTGACACTCACAGACACTCTCAGATACTCTCTATCAATCTCTGACACTCTCTGACACACTCAGACACTCTGTGACACACTATGACACTCTCTATCATTCCATGACTCTCTCTGACACTCTCTGACACTCTCTGACAATCTCAGACAATTTCTATCACCCTTTGTCATTCTCTGACACTCTCTGTCACACTCTAGCACTCTCTGACACTTTCGATCACTCTCTGACACTCTCTGAATCTCTCTGTCACTCAATGACACTCTATGACACTCTCTATCACTCTCTATCATTCTCTGACACTCTCTGACACACTCTGACACTCTCAGAGACTCTCTATCACTCTCTATCACACACTGACACTCTCTGACACTCTCAGACATTCTGTGACACACTCTGACACTCTCTATCACTCTATGACACTCTCTGACACACTCTGACACTCTCTATCACTCTCTATCACTCTCTGACACTCTCTGACACTCTCTGTAACTCTCTATCACTCTCTGACACTCTCTGACACACTCAGACACTCTGTGACACACTATGACACTCTCTATCATTCCATGACTCTCTCTGACACTCTCTGACACTCTCTGACAATCTCAGACAATTTCTATCACCCTTTGTCATTCTCTGACACTCTCTGACACACTCTAGCACTCTCTGACACTCTCGATCACTCCCTGACACTCTCTGAAACTCTCTATCACTCAATGACACTCTATGACACTCTCTATCACTCTCTATCGTTCTCTGACACTCTCTGACACTCTCAGAGACACTCTATCACTCTCTATCACACACTGACACTCTCTGACACTCTCAGACATTCTGTGACACACTCTGACACTCTCTATCACTCTATGACACTCTCTGACACACTCTGACACTCTCTATCACTCTCTATCACTCTCTGACACATTTCTGACACTCTCTATCACTCTATGACACTCTCTGACACGCTCTATCACTCTCTATCACTCTCTGACACTCTCTGACACGCTCTATCACTCTCTATCACTCTCTGACACTCTCTGACACTCTCTATCACTCTCTGACACTCTCTGACTGTCTCAGACAATGTCTATCACTCTCTATCACTCTCTATCACTCTCTGTCACTCTCTGTCACTCTCAGACACGCTCAGGCTCTCTCTATCACTCTCTGACACTCTCTATCACTCTCTGACACTCTCTATCACTCTCTGACACTCTCTGACACTCTCTATCACTCTCTATCACTGTCTGACACTCTCTATCACTCTCTGACACTCTCTATCACTCTATGACACTCTCTGACACACTCTATCACTCTCTATCACTCTCTGACACTCTCTGACACTCTCTGTAACTCTCTATCACTCTCTGACACTCTCTGACACACTCAGACACTCTGTGAAACACTATGACACTCTCTATCATTCCATGACTCTCTCTGACACTCCCTGACACTCTCTGACAATCTCAGACAATTTATATCACCCTTTGTCACTCTCTGACACTCTCTGACACTCTCTGACACTCTCTGACACTCACAGACACTCTCAGATACTCTCTATCAATCTCTGACACTCTCTGACACACTCAGACACTCTGTGACACACTATGACACTCTCTATCATTCCATGACTCTCTCTGACACTCTCTGACACTCTCTGACAATCTCAGACAATTTCTATCACCCTTTGTCATTCTCTGACACTCTCTGACACACTCTAGCACTCTCTGACACTTTCGATCACTCTCTGACACTCTCTGAATCTCTCTGTCACTCAATGACACTCTATGACACTCTCTATCACTCTCTATCATTCTCTGACACTCTCTGACACACTCTGACACTCTCAGAGACTCTCTATCACTCTCTATCACACACTGACACTCTCTGACACTCTCAGACATTCTGTGACACACTCTGACACTCTCTATCACTCTATGACACTCTCTGACACACTCTGACACTCTCTATCACTCTCTATCACTCTCTGACACTCTCTGACACTCTCTGTAACTCTCTATCACTCTCTGACACTCTCTGACACACTCAGACACTCTGTGACACACTATGACACTCTCTATCATTCCATGACTCTCTCTGACACTCTCTGACACTCTCTGACAATCTCAGACAATTTCTATCACCCTTTGTCATTCTCTGACACTCTCTGACACACTCTAGCACTCTCTGACACTCTCGATCACTCTCTGACACTCTCTGAAACTCTCTATCACTCAATGACACTCTATGACACTCTCTATCACTCTCTATCGTTCTCTGACACTCTCTGACACTCTCAGAGACTCTCTATCACTCTCTATCACACACTGTCACTCTCTGACACTCTCAGACATTCTGTGACACACTCTGACACTCTCTATCACTCTATGACACTCCCTGACACACTCTGACACTCTCTATCACACTCTATCACTCTCTGACACATTTCTGACACTCTCTATCACTCTATGACACTCTCTGACACGCTCTATCACTCTCTATCACTCTCTGACACTCTCTGACACTCTCTATCACTCTCTGACACTCTCTGACTGTCTCAGACAATGTCTATCACTCTCTATCACTCTCTATCACTCTCTGTCACTCTCTGTCACTCTCAGACACGCTCAGGCTCTCTCTATCACTCTCTGACACTCTCTATCACTCTCTGACACTCTCTATCACTCTCTGACACTCTCTGACACTCTCTATCACTCTCTATCACTGTCTGACACTCTCTATCACTCTCTGACACTCTCTATCACTCTATGACACTCTCTGACACACTCTATCACTCTCTATCACTCTCTGACACTCTCTGTAACTCTCTATCACTCTCTGACACTCTCTGACACACTCAGACACTCTGTGAAACACTATGACACTCTCTATCATTCCATGACTCTCTCTGACACTCCCTGACACTCTCTGACAATCTCAGACAATTTATATCACCCTTTGTCACTCTCTGACACTCTCTGACACTCTCTGACACTCACAGACACTCTCAGATACTCTCTATCAATCTCTGACACTCTCTGACACACTCAGACACTCTGTGACACACTATGACACTCTCTATCATTCCATGACTCTCTCTGACACTCTCTGACACTCTCTGACAATCTCAGACAATTTCTATCACCCTTTGTCATTCTCTGACACTCTCTGACACACTCTAGCACTCTCTGACACTTTCGATCACTCTCTGACACTCTCTGAATCTCTCTGTCACTCAATGACACTCTATGACACTCTCTATCACTCTCTATCATTCTCTGACACTCTCTGACACACTCTGACACTCTCAGAGACTCTCTATCACTCTCTATCACACACTGACACTCTCTGACACTCTCAGACATTCTGTGACACACTCTGACACTCTCTATCACTCTATGACACTCTCTGACACACTCTGACACTCTCTATCACTCTCTATCACTCTCTGACACTCTCTGACACTCTCTGTAACTCTCTATCACTCTCTGACACTCTCTGACACACTCAGACACTCTGTGACACACTATGACACTCTCTATCATTCCATGACTCTCTCTGACACTCTCTGACACTCTCTGACAATCTCAGACAATTTCTATCACCCTTTGTCATTCTCTGACACTCTCTGACACACTCTAGCACTCTCTGACACTCTTGATCACTCTCTGACACTCTCTGAAACTCTCTATCACTCAATGACACTCTATGACACTCTCTATCACTCTCTATCGTTCTCTGACACTCTCTGACACTCTCAGAGACTCTCTATCACTCTCTATCACACACTGACACTCTCTGACACTCTCTGACACTCTCAGACATTCTATGACACTCTCTGACACACTCTGACACTCTCTATCACTCTCTATCACTCTCTGACACATTTCTGACACTCTCTATCACTCTATGACACTCTCTGACACGCTCTATCACTCTCTATTACTCTCTGACACTCTCTGACACTCTCTATCACTCTCTGACACTCTCGGACTGTCTCAGACAATGTCTATCACTCTCTATCACTCTCTATCACTCTCTGTCACTCTCTGTCACTCTCAGACACGCTCAGGCTCTCTCTATCACTCTCTGACACTCTCTATCACTCTCTGACACTCTCTATCACTCTCTGACACTCTCTGACACTCTCTATCACTCTCTATCACTGTCTGACACTCTCTATCACTCTCTGACACTCTCTATCACTCTATGACACTCTCTGACACACTCTATCACTCTCTATCACTCTCTGACACTCTCTGACACTCTCTGTAACTCTCTATCACTCTCTGACACTCTCTGACACACTCAGACACTCTGTGAAACACTATGACACTCTCTATCATTCCATGACTCTCTCTGACACTCCCTGACACTCTCTGACAATCTCAGACAATTTATATCACCCTTTGTCACTTTCTGACACTCTCTGACACTCTCTGACACTCACAGACACTCTCAGATACTCTCTATCAATCTCTGACACTCTCTGACACACTCAGACACTCTGTGACACACTATGACACTCTCTATCATTCCATGACTCTCTCTGACACTCTCTGACAATCTCAGACAATTTCTATCACCCTTTGTCATTCTCTGACACTCTCTGACACACTCTAGCACTCTCTGACACTTTCGATCACTCTCTGACACTCTCTGAATCTCTCTGTCACTCAATGACACTCTATGACACTCTCTATCACTCTCTATCATTCTCTGACACTCTCTGACACACTCTGACACTCTCAGAGACTCTCTATCACTCTCTATCACACACTGACACTCTCTGACACTCTCAGACATTCTGTGACACACTCTGACACTCTCTATCACTCTGACACTCTCTGACACACTCTGACACTCTCTATCACTCTCTATCACTCTCTGACACTCTCTGACACTCTCTGTAACTCTCTATCACTCTCTGACACTCTCTGACACACTCAGACACTCTGTGACACACTATGACACTCTCTATCATTCCATGACTCTCTCTGACACTCTCTGACACTCTCTGACAATCTCAGACAATTTCTATCACCCTTTGTCATTCTCTGACACTCTCTGACACACTCTAGCACTCTCTGACACTTTCGATCACTCTCTGACACTCTCTGAATCTCTCTGTCACTCAATGACACTCTATGACACTCTCTATCACTCTCTATCATTCTCTGACACTCTCTGACACACTCTGACACTCTCAGAGACTCTCTATCACTCTCTATCACACACTGACACTCTCTGACACTCTCAGACATTCTGTGACACACTCTGACACTCTCTATCACTCTGACACTCTCTGACACACTCTGACACTCTCTATCACTCTCTATCACTCTCTGACACTCTCTGACACTCTCTGTAACTCTCTATCACTCTCTGACACTCTCTGACACACTCAGACACTCTGTGACACACTATGACACTCTCTATCATTCCATGACTCTCTCTGACACTCTCTGACACTCTCTGACAATCTCAGACAATTTCTATCACCCTTTGTCATTCTCTGACACTCTCTGACACACTCTAGCACTCTCTGACACTCTCGATCACTCCCTGACACTCTCTGAAACTCTCTATCACTCAATGACACTCTATGACACTCTCTATCACTCTCTATCGTTCTCTGACACTCTCTGACACTCTCAGAGACACTCTATCACTCTCTATCACACACTGACACTCTCTGACACTCTCAGACATTCTGTGACACACTCTGACACTCTCTATCACTCTATGACACTCTCTGACACACTCTGACACTCTCTATCACTCTCTATCACTCTCTGACACATTTCTGACACTCTCTATTACTCTATGACACTCTCTGACACGCTCTATCACTCTCTGACACTCTCTGACACTCTCTATCACTCTCTGACACTCTCTGACTGTCTCAGACAATGTCTATCACTCTCTATCACTCTCTATCACTCTCTGTCACTCTCTGTCACTCTCAGACACGCTCAGGCTCTCTCTATCACTCTCTGACACTCTCTATCACTCTCTGACACTCTCTGACACTCTCTGTAACTCTCTATCACTCTCTGACACTCTCTGACACACTCAGACACTCTGTGAAACACTATGACACTCTCTATCATTCCATGACTCTCTCTGACACTCCCTGACACTCTCTGACAATCTCAGACAATTTATATCACCCTTTGTCACTCTCTGACACTCTCTGACACTCTCTGACACTCACAGACACTCTCAGATACTCTCTATCAATCTCTGACACTCTCTGACACACTCAGACACTCTGTGACACACTATGACACTCTCTATCATTCCATGACTCTCTCTGACACTCTCTGACACTCTCTGACAATCTCAGACAATTTCTATCACCCTTTGTCATTCTCTGACACTCTCTGACACACTCTAGCACTCTCTGACACTTTCGATCACTCTCTGACACTCTCTGAATCTCTCTGTCACTCAATGACACTCTATGACACTCTCTATCACTCTCTATCATTCTCTGACACTCTCTGACACACTCTGACACTCTCAGAGACTCTCTATCACTCTCTATCACACACTGACACTCTCTGACACTCTCAGACATTCTGTGACACACTCTGACACTCTCTATCACTCTATGACACTCTCTGACACACTCTGACACTCTCTATCACTCTCTATCACTCTCTGACACTCTCTGACACTCTCTGTAACTCTCTATCACTCTCTGACACTCTCTGACACACTCAGACACTCTGTGACACACTATGACACTCTCTATCATTCCATGACTCTCTCTGACACTCTCTGACACTCTCTGACAATCTCAGACAATTTCTATCACCCTTTGTCATTCTCTGACACTCTCTGACACACTCTAGCACTCTCTGACACTCTCGATCACTCTCTGACACTCTCTGAAACTCTCTATCACTCAATGACACTCTATGACACTCTCTATCACTCTCTATCGTTCTCTGACACTCTCTGACACTCTCAGAGACTCTCTATCACTCTCTATCACACACTGACACTCTCTGACACTCTCAGACATTCTGTGACACACTCTGACACTCTCTATCACTCTATGACACTCTCTGACACACTCTGACACTCTCTATCACTCTCTATCACTCTCTGACACATTTCTGACACTCTCTATCACTCTATGACACTCTCTGACACGCTCTATCACTCTCTATCACTCTCTGACACTCTCTGACACTCTCTATCACTCTCTGACACTCTCGGACTGTCTCAGACAATGTCTATCACTCTCTATCACTCTCTATCACTCTCTGTCACTCTCTGTCACTCTCAGACACGCTCAGGCTCTCTCTATCACTCTCTGACACTCTCTATCACTCTCTGACACTCTCTATCACTCTCTGACACTCTCTGACACTCTCTATCACTCTCTATCACTGTCTGACACTCTCTATCACTCTCTGACACTCTCTATCACTCTATGACACTCTCTGACACACTCTATCACCCTCTATCACTCTCTGACACTCTCTGACACTCTCTGTAACTCTCTATCACTCTCTGACACTCTCTGACACACTCAGACACTCTGTGAAACACTATGACACTCTCTATCATTCCATGACTCTCTCTGACACTCCCTGACACTCTCTGACAATCTCAGACAATTTATATCACCCTTTGTCACTCTCTGACACTCTCTGACACTCACAGACACTCTCAGATACTCTCTATCAATCTCTGACACTCTCTGACACACTCAGACACTCTGTGACACACTATGACACTCTCTATCATTCCATGACTCTCTCTGACACTCTCTGACACTCTCTGACAATCTCAGACAATTTCTATCACCCTTTGTCATTCTCTGACACTCTCTGTCACACTCTAGCACTCTCTGACACTTTCGATCACTCTCTGACACTCTCTGAATCTCTCTGTCACTCAATGACACTCTATGACACTCTCTATCACTCTCTATCATTCTCTGACACTCTCTGACACACTCTGACACTCTCAGAGACTCTCTATCACTCTCTATCACACACTGACACTCTCTGACACTCTCAGACATTCTGTGACACACTCTGACACTCTCTATCACTCTATGACACTCTCTGACACACTCTGACACTCTCTATCACTCTCTATCACTCTCTGACACTCTCTGACACTCTCTGTAACTCTCTATCACTCTCTGACACTCTCTGACACACTCAGACACTCTGTGACACACTATGACACTCTCTATCATTCCATGACTCTCTCTGACACTCTCTGACACTCTCTGACAATCTCAGACAATTTCTATCACCCTTTGTCATTCTCTGACACTCTCTGACACACTCTAGCACTCTCTGACACTCTCGATCACTCCCTGACACTCTCTGAAACTCTCTATCACTCAATGACACTCTATGACACTCTCTATCACTCTCTATCGTTCTCTGACACTCTCTGACACTCTCAGAGACACTCTATCACTCTCTATCACACACTGACACTCTCTGACACTCTCAGACATTCTGTGACACACTCTGACACTCTCTATCACTCTATGACACTCTCTGACACACTCTGACACTCTCTATCACTCTCTATCACTCTCTGACACATTTCTGACACTCTCTATCACTCTATGACACTCTCTGACACGCTCTATCACTCTCTATCACTCTCTGACACTCTCTGACACGCTCTATCACTCTCTATCACTCTCTGACACTCTCTGACACTCTCTATCACTCTCTGACACTCTCTGACTGTCTCAGACAATGTCTATCACTCTCTATCACTCTCTATCACTCTCTGTCACTCTCTGTCACTCTCAGACACGCTCAGGCTCTCTCTATCACTCTCTGACACTCTCTATCACTCTCTGACACTCTCTATCACTCTCTGACACTCTCTGACACTCTCTATCACTCTCTATCACTGTCTGACACTCTCTATCACTCTCTGACACTCTCTATCACTCTATGACACTCTCTGACACACTCTATCACTCTCTATCACTCTCTATCACTCTCTGACACTCTCTGACACTCTCTGTAACTCTCTATCACTCTCTGACACTCTCTGACACACTCAGACACTCTGTGAAACACTATGACACTCTCTATCATTCCATGACTCTCTCTGACACTCCCTGACACTCTCTGACAATCTCAGACAATTTATATCACCCTTTGTCACTCTCTGACACTCTCTGACACTCTCTGACACTCACAGACACTCTCAGATACTCTCTATCAATCTCTGACACTCTCTGACACACTCAGACACTCTGTGACACACTATGACACTCTCTATCATTCCATGACTCTCTCTGACACTCTCTGACACTCTCTGACAATCTCAGACAATTTCTATCACCCTTTGTCATTCTCTGACACTCTCTGACACACTCTAGCACTCTCTGACACTTTCGATCACTCTCTGACACTCTCTGAATCTCTCTGTCACTCAATGACACTCTATGACACTCTCTATCACTCTCTATCATTCTCTGACACTCTCTGACACACTCTGACACTCTCAGAGACTCTCTATCACTCTCTATCACACACTGACACTCTCTGACACTCTCAGACATTCTGTGACACACTCTGACACTCTCTATCACTCTATGACACTCTCTGACACACTCTGACACTCTCTATCACTCTCTATCACTCTCTGACACTCTCTGACACTCTCTGTAACTCTCTATCACTCTCTGACACTCTCTGACACACTCAGACACTCTGTGACACACTATGACACTCTCTATCATTCCATGACTCTCTCTGACACTCTCTGACACTCTCTGACAATCTCAGACAATTTCTATCACCCTTTGTCATTCTCTGACACTCTCTGACACACTCTAGCACTCTCTGACACTCTCGATCACTCTCTGACACTCTCTGAAACTCTCTATCACTCAATGACACTCTATGACACTCTCTATCACTCTCTATCGTTCTCTGACACTCTCTGACACTCTCAGAGACTCTCTATCACTCTCTATCACACACTGACACTCTCTGACACTCTCAGACATTCTGTGACACACTCTGACACTCTCTATCACTCTATGACACTCTCTGACACACTCTGACACTCTCTATCACTCTCTATCACTCTCTGACACATTTCTGACACTCTCTATCACTCTATGACACTCTCTGACACGCTCTATCACTCTCTATCACTCTCTGACACTCTCTGACACTCTCTATCACTCTCTGACACTCTCGGACTGTCTCAGACAATGTCTATCACTCTCTATCACTCTCTATCACTCTCTGTCACTCTCTGTCACTCTCAGACACGCTCAGGCTCTCTCTATCACTCTCTGACACTCTCTATCACTCTCTGACACTCTCTATCACTCTCTGACACTCTCTGACACTCTCTATCACTCTCTATCACTGTCTGACACTCTCTATCACTCTCTGACACTCTCTATCACTCTATGACACTCTCTGACACACTCTATCACCCTCTATCACTCTCTGACACTCTCTGACACTCTCTGTAACTCTCTATCACTCTCTGACACTCTCTGACACACTCAGACACTCTGTGAAACACTATGACACTCTCTATCATTCCATGACTCTCTCTGACACTCCCTGACACTCTCTGACAATCTCAGACAATTTATATCACCCTTTGTCACTCTCTGACACTCTCTGACACTCACAGACACTCTCAGATACTCTCGATCAATCTCTGACACTCTCTGACACACTCAGACACTCTGTGACACACTCTGACACTCTCTATCATTCCATGACTCTCTCTGACACACTCTGACACTCTCTATCACTCTCTATCACTCTCTGACACTCTCTGACACTCTCTGTAACTCTCTATCACTCTCTGACACTCTCTGACACACTCAGACACTCTGTGACACTCTATGACACTCTCTATCATTCCATGACTCTCTCTGACACTCTCTGACACTCTCTGACAATCTCAGACAATTTCTATCACCCTTTGTCATTCTCTGACACTCTCTGACACACTCTAGCACTCTCTGACACTCTCGATCACTCTCTGACACTCTCTGAAACTCTCTATCACTCAATGACACTCTATGACACTCTCTATCACTCTCTATCGTTCTCTGACACTCTCTGACACTCTCAGAGACTCTCTATCACTCTCTATCACACACTGACACTCTCTGACACTCTCAGACATTCTGTGACACACTCTGACACTCTCTATCACTCTATGACACTCTCTGACACACTCTGACACTCTCTATCACTCTCTATCACTCTCTGACACATTTCTGACACTCTCTATCACTCTATGACACTCTCTGACACGCTCTATCACTCTCTATCACTCTCTGACACTCTCTGACACTCTCTATCACTCTCTGACACTCTCTGACACTCTCTGACAATCTCAGACAGTTTCTATCACCCTTTGTCATTCTCTGACACTCTCTGACACACTCTAGCACTCTCTGACACTCTCGATCACTCTCTGACACTCTCTGAAACTCTCTATCACTCAATGACACTCTATGACACTCTCTATCACTCTCTATCGTTCTCTGACACTCTCTGACACTCTCAGAGACTCTCTATCACTCTCTATCACACACTGACACTCTCTGACACTCTCAGACATTCTGTGACACACTCTGACACTCTCTATCACTCTATGACACTCCCTGACACACTCTGACACTCTCTATCACTCTCTATCACTCTCTGACACATTTCTGACACTCTCTATCACTCTATGACACTCTCTGACACGCTCTATCACTCTCTATCACTCTCTGACACTCTCTGACACTCTCTATCACTCTCTGACACTCTCTGACTGTCTCAGACAATGTCTATCACTCTCTATCACTCTCTATCACTCTCTGTCACTCTCTGTCACTCTCAGACACGCTCAGGCTCTCTCTATCACTCTCTGACACTCTCTATCACTCTCTGACACTCTCTATCACTCTCTGACACTCTCTGACACTCTCTATCACTCTCTATCACTGTCTGACACTCTCTATCACTCTCTGACACTCTCTATCACTCTATGACACTCTCTGACACACTCTATCACTCTCTATCACTCTCTGACACTCTCTGACACTCTCTGTAACTCTCTATCACTCTCTGACACTCTCTGACACACTCAGACACTCTGTGAAACACTATGACACTCTCTATCATTCCATGACTCTCTCTGACACTCCCTGACACTCTCTGACAATCTCAGACAATTTATATCACCCTTTGTCACTCTCTGACACTCTCTGACACTCTCTGACACTCACAGACACTCTCAGATACTCTCTATCAATCTCTGACACTCTCTGACACACTCAGACACTCTGTGACACACTATGACACTCTCTATCATTCCATGACTCTCTCTGACACTCTCTGACACTCTCTGACAATCTCAGACAATTTCTATCACCCTTTGTCATTCTCTGACACTCTCTGACACACTCTAGCACTCTCTGACACTTTCGATCACTCTCTGACACTCTCTGAATCTCTCTGTCACTCAATGACACTCTATGACACTCTCTATCACTCTCTATCATTCTCTGACACTCTCTGACACACTCTGACACTCTCAGAGACTCTCTATCACTCTCTATCACACACTGACACTCTCTGACACTCTCAGACATTCTGTGACACACTCTGACACTCTCTATCACTCTATGACACTCTCTGACACACTCTGACACTCTCTATCACTCTCTATCACTCTCTGACACTCTCTGACACTCTCTGTAACTCTCTATCACTCTCTGACACTCTCTGACACACTCAGACACTCTGTGACACACTATGACACTCTCTATCATTCCATGACTCTCTCTGACACTCTCTGACACTCTCTGACAATCTCAGACAATTTCTATCACCCTTTGTCATTCTCTGACACTCTCTGACACACTCTAGCACTCTCTGACACTCTCGATCACTCTCTGACACTCTCTGAAACTCTCTATCACTCAATGACACTCTATGACACTCTCTATCACTCTCTATCGTTCTCTGACACTCTCTGACACTCTCAGAGACTCTCTATCACTCTCTATCACACACTGACACTCTCTGACACTCTCAGACATTCTATGACACTCTCTGACACACTCTGACACTCTCTATCACTCTCTATCACTCTCTGACACATTTCTGACACTCTCTATCACTCTATGACACTCTCTGACACGCTCTATCACTCTCTATCACTCTCTGACACTCTCTGACACTCTCTATCACTCTCTGACACTCTCTGACTGTCTCAGACAATGTCTATCACTCTCTATCACTCTCTATCACTCTCTGTCACTCTCTGTCACTCTCAGACACGCTCAGGCTCTCTCTATCACTCTCTGACACTCTCTATCACTCTCTGACACTCTCTATCACTCTCTGACACTCTCTGACACTCTCTATCACTCTCTATCACTGTCTGACACTCTCTATCACTCTCTGACACTCTCTATCACTCTATGACACTCTCTGACACACTCTATCACTCTCTATCACTCTCTGACACTCTCTGACACTCTCTGTAACTCTCTATCACTCTCTGACACTCTCTGACACACTCAGACACTCTGTGAAACACTATGACACTCTCTATCATTCCATGACTCTCTCTGACACTCCCTGACACTCTCTGACAATCTCAGACAATTTATATCACCCTTTGTCACTCTCTGACACTCTCTGACACTCTCTGACACTCACAGACACTCTCAGATACTCTCTATCAATCTCTGACACTCTCTGACACACTCAGACACTCTGTGACACACTATGACACTCTCTATCATTCCATGACTCTCTCTGACACTCTCTGACAATCTCAGACAATTTCTATCACCCTTTGTCATTCTCTGACACTCTCTGACACACTCTAGCACTCTCTGACACTTTCGATCACTCTCTGACACTCTCTGAATCTCTCTGTCACTCAATGACACTCTATGACACTCTCTATCACTCTCTATCATTCTCTGACACTCTCTGACACACTCTGACACTCTCAGAGACTCTCTATCACTCTCTATCACACACTGACACTCTCTGACACTCTCAGACATTCTGTGACACACTCTGACACTCTCTATCACTCTGACACTCTCTGACACACTCTGACACTCTCTATCACTCTCTATCACTCTCTGACACTCTCTGACACTCTCTGTAACTCTCTATCACTCTCTGACACTCTCTGACACACTCAGACACTCTGTGACACACTATGACACTCTCTATCATTCCATGACTCTCTCTGACACTCTCTGACACTCTCTGACAATCTCAGACAATTTCTATCACCCTTTGTCATTCTCTGACACTCTCTGACACACTCTAGCACTCTCTGACACTCTCGATCACTCCCTGACACTCTCTGAAACTCTCTATCACTCAATGACACTCTATGACACTCTCTATCACTCTCTATCGTTCTCTGACACTCTCTGACACTCTCAGAGACACTCTATCACTCTCTATCACACACTGACACTCTCTGACACTCTCAGTCATTCTGTGACACACTCTGACACTCTCTATCACTCTATGACACTCTCTGACACACTCTGACACTCTCTATCACTCTCTATCACTCTCTGACACATTTCTGACACTCTCTATCACTCTATGACACTCTCTGACACGCTCTATCACTCTCTATCACTCTCTGACACTCTCTGACACTCTCTATCACTCTCTGACACTCTCTGACTGTCTCAGACAATGTCTATCACTCTCTATCACTCTCTATCACTCTCTGTCACTCTCTGTCACTCTCAGACACGCTCAGGCTCTCTCTATCACTCTCTGACACTCTCTATCACTCTCTGACACTCTCTATCACTCTCTGACACTCTCTGACACTCTCTATCACTCTCTATCACTGTCTGACACTCTCTATCACTCTCTGACACTCTCTATCACTCTATGACACTCTCTGACACACTCTATCACTCTCTATCACTCTCTATCACTCTCTGACACTCTCTGACACTCTCTGTAACTCTCTATCACTCTCTGACACTCTCTGACACACTCAGACAATCTGTGAAACACTATGACACTCTCTATCATTCCATGACTCTCTCTGACACTCCCTGACACTCTCTGACAATCTCAGACAATTTATATCACCCTTTGTCACTCTCTGACACTCTCTGACACTCTCTGACACTCACAGACACTCTCAGATACTCTCTATCAATCTCTGACACTCTCTGACACACTCAGACACTCTGTGACACACTATGACACTCTCTATCATTCCATGACTCTCTCTGACACTCTCTGACACTCTCTGACAATCTCAGACAATTTCTATCACCCTTTGTCATTCTCTGACACTCTCTGACACGCTCTATCACTCTCTATCACTCTCTGACACTCTCTGACACTCTCTATCACTCTCTGACACTCTCGGACTGTCTCAGACAATGTCTATCACTCTCTATCACTCTCTATCACTCTCTGTCACTCTCTGTCACTCTCAGACACGCTCAGGCTCTCTCTATCACTCTCTGACACTCTCTATCACTCTCTGACACTCTCTATCACTCTCTGACACTCTCTGACACTCTCTATCACTCTCTATCACTGTCTGACACTCTCTATCACTCTCTGACACTCTCTATCACTCTATGACACTCTCTGACACACTCTATCACCCTCTATCACTCTCTGACACTCTCTGACACTCTCTGTAACTCTCTATCACTCTCTGACACTCTCTGACACACTCAGACACTCTGTGAAACACTATGACACTCTCTATCATTCCATGACTCTCTCTGACACTCCCTGACACTCTCTGACAATCTCAGACAATTTATATCACCCTTTGTCACTCTCTGACACTCTCTGACACTCACAGACACTCTCAGATACTCTCTATCAATCTCTGACACTCTCTGACACACTCAGACACTCTGTGACACACTATGACACTCTCTATCATTCCATGACTCTCTCTGACACTCTCTGACACTCTCTGACAATCTCAGACAATTTCTATCACCCTTTGTCATTCTCTGACACTCTCTGTCACACTCTAGCACTCTCTGACACTTTCGATCACTCTCTGACACTCTCTGAATCTCTCTGTCACTCAATGACACTCTATGACACTCTCTATCACTCTCTATCATTCTCTGACACTCTCTGACACACTCTGACACTCTCAGAGACTCTCTATCACTCTCTATCACACACTGACACTCTCTGACACTCTCAGACATTCTGTGACACACTCTGACACTCTCTATCACTCTATGACACTCTCTGACACACTCTGACACTCTCTATCACTCTCTATCACTCTCTGACACTCTCTGACACTCTCTGTAACTCTCTATCACTCTCTGACACTCTCTGACACACTCAGACACTCTGTGACACACTATGACACTCTCTATCATTCCATGACTCTCTCTGACACTCTCTGACACTCTCTGACAATCTCAGACAATTTCTATCACCCTTTGTCATTCTCTGACACTCTCTGACACACTCTAGCACTCTCTGACACTCTCGATCACTCTCTGACACTCTCTGAAACTCTCTATCACTCAATGACACTCTATGACACTCTCTATCACTCTCTATCGTTCTCTGACACTCTCTGACACTCTCAGAGACTCTCTATCACTCTCTATCACACACTGACACTCTCTGACACTCTCAGACATTCTGTGACACACTCTGACACTCTCTATCACTCTATGACACTCTCTGACACACTCTGACACTCTCTATCACTCTCTATCACTCTCTGACACATTTCTGACACTCTCTATCACTCTATGACACTCTCTGACACGCTCTATCACTCTCTATCACTCTCTGACACTCTCTGACACTCTCTATCACTCTCTGACACTCTCTGACACTCTCTGACTGTCTCAGACAATGTCTATCACTCTCTATCACTCTCTATCACTCTCTGTCACTCTCCGTCACACTCAGACACGCTCAGGCTCTCTCTATCAGTCTCTGACACTCTCTATCACTCTCTGACACTCTCTGACGCTCTCTATCACTCTCTATCACTGTCTGACACTCTCTATCACTCTCTGACACTCTCTATCACTCTATGACACTCTCTGACACACTCTATCACTCTCTATCACTCTCTGACACTCTCTGACACTCTCTGTAACTCTCTATCACTCTCTGACACTCTCTGACACACTCAGACACTCTGTGAAACACTATGACACTCTCTATCATTCCATGACTCTCTCTGACACTCCCTGACACTCTCTGACAATCTCAGACAATTTATATCACCCTTTGTCACTCTCTGACACTCTCTGACACTCTCTGACACTCACAGACACTCTCAGATACTCTCTATCAATCTCTGACACTCTCTGACACACTCAGACACTCTGTGACACACTATGACACTCTCTATCATTCCATGACTCTCTCTGACACTCTCTGACACTCTCTGACGATCTCAGACAATTTCTATCACCCTTTGTCATTCTCTGACACTCTCTGACACACTCTAGCACTCTCTGACACTTTCGATCACTCTCTGACACTCTCTGAATCTCTCTGTCACTCAATGACACTCTATGACACTCTCTATCACTCTCTATCATTCTCTGACACTCTCTGACACACTCTGACACTCTCAGAGACTCTCTATCACTCTCTATCACACACTGACACTCTCTGACACTCTCAGACATTCTGTGACACACTCTGACACTCTCTATCACTCTATGACACTCTCTGACACACTCTGACACTCTCTATCACTCTCTATCACTCTCTGACACTCTCTGACACTCTCTGTAACTCTCTATCACTCTCTGACACTCTCTGACACACTCAGACACTCTGTGACACACTATGACACTCTCTATCATTCCATGACTCTCTCTGACACTCTCTGACACTCTCTGACAATCTCAGACAATTTCTATCACCCTTTGTCATTCTCTGACACTCTCTGACACACTCTAGCACTCTCTGACACTCTCGATCACTCTCTGACACTCTCTGAAACTCTCTATCACTCAATGACACTCTATGACACTCTCTATCACTCTCTATCGTTCTCTGACACTCTCTGACACTCTCAGAGACTCTCTATCACTCTCTATCACACACTGACACTCTCTGACACTCTCAGACATTCTGTGACACACTCTGACACTCTCTATCACTCTATGACACTCTCTGACACACTCTGACACTCTCTATCACTCTCTATCACTCTCTGACACATTTCTGACACTCTCTATCACTCTATGACACTCTCTGACACGCTCTATCACTCTCTATCACTCTCTGACACTCTCTGACACTCTCTATCACTCTCTGACACTCTCTGACACTCTCTGACTGTCTCAGACAATGTCTATCACTCTCTATCACTCTCTATCACTCTCTGTCACTCTCCGTCACACTCAGACACGCTCAGGCTCTCTCTATCAGTCTCTGACACTCTCTATCACTCTCTGACACTCTCTGACGCTCTCTATCACTCTCTATCACTGTCTGACACTCTCTATCACTCTCTGACACTCTCTATCACTCTATGACACTCTCTGACACACTCTATCACTCTCTATCACTCTCTGACACTCTCTGACACTCTCTGTAACTCTCTATCACTCTCTGACACTCTCTGACACACTCAGACACTCTGTGAAACACTATGACACTCTCTATCATTCCATGACTCTCTCTGACACTCCCTGACACTCTCTGACAATCTCAGACAATTTATATCACCCTTTGTCACTCTCTGACACTCTCTGACACTCTCTGACACTCACAGACACTCTCAGATACTCTCTATCAATCTCTGACACTCTCTGACACACTCAGACACTCTGTGACACACTATGACACTCTCTATCATTCCATGACTCTCTCTGACACTCTCTGACACTCTCTGACGATCTCAGACAATTTCTATCACCCTTTGTCATTCTCTGACACTCTCTGACACACTCTAGCACTCTCTGACACTTTCGATCACTCTCTGACACTCTCTGAATCTCTCTGTCACTCAATGACACTCTATGACACTCTCTATCACTCTCTATCATTCTCTGACACTCTCTGACACACTCTGACACTCTCAGAGACTCTCTATCACTCTCTATCACACACTGACACTCTCTGACACTCTCAGACATTCTGTGACACACTCTGACACTCTCTATCACTCTATGACACTCTCTGACACACTCTGACACTCTCTATCACTCTCTATCACTCTCTGACACATTTCTGACACTCTCTATCACTCTATGACACTCTCTGACACGCTCTATCACTGTCTATCACTCTCTGACACTCTCTGACTGTCTCAGACACTGTCTATCACTCTCTATCACACTCTATCACTCTCTGTCACTCTCTGTCACTCTCAGACACGCTCAAGCTCTCTCTATCACTCTGTGACACTCTCTATCACTCTCTGACACTCTCTATCACTCTCTGACACTCTCTGACACTCTCTATCACTCTCTATCACTGTCTGATACTCTCCATCACTCTCTGACTCTCTCTATCAATCTCTGACACTCTCTGACACTCTCCATCACTCTCTGACACTCTCTGACACTCTTTGACACTCTCATTCACTCTTTCTCACTCTCTGACACTCACTGACACTCTCTATCACTCCTTATCACTCTCTGACACTCTCTGACTGTCTCAGACACCGTCTATCACTCTCTATCACTCTCTGACACTCTCTATCACTCTATGACACTCTCTGACACGCTCTATCACTCTCTATCACTCCCTGACACTCTCTGACAATCTCAGACAATTTCTATCACCCTTTGTCACTCTCTGACACTCTCTGACACTCTCTGACACTCACAGACACTCTCAGATACTCTCTATCTCTCTGTCTCACTCTCTGACACTCTCTGACACTCTCTATCACTCTCTATCACTCTCTGACACTCTCTGACACTCTCTGTAACTCTCTATCACTCTCTGACACTCTCTGACACACTCAGACACTCTGTGACACACTATGACACTCTCTATCATTCCATGACACTCTCTGACACTCTCTGACAATCTCAGACAATTTCTATCACCCTTTGTCACTCTCTGACACTCTCTGACACTCTCTGACACTCACAGACACTCTCAGATACTCTCTATCACTCTGTCTCACTCTCTGACACTCACTGACACTCTCTATCACTCCCTATCACTCTCTGACACTCTCTGACTGTCTCAGACACCGTCTATCACTCTCTATCACTCTCTGACACTCTCTATCACTCTCTGACACTCTCTGACACTCACATACACTCTCAGATACTCTCTATCACTCTGTCTCACTTTCTGACACTCTCTGACACTCTCTATCACTCACTATCACTCTCTGACACTCTCTGACACTCTCTGTAACTCTCTATCACTCTCTGACACTCTCTGACACACTCAGACACTCTGTGACACACTATGACACTCTATATCATTCCATGACTCTCTCTGACACTCTCTCACACTCTCTGACAATCTCAGGTAATTTCTATCACCCTTTGTCACTCTCTGACACTCTCTGACACACTCTAGCACTCTCTGAAACTCTGCATCACTCTCTGCCACTCTCTGAAACTCTATATCACTCAATGAAACTCTATGACACTCTCTATCACTCTCTATCATTCTCTGACACTCTCTGACACACTCTGACACTCTTAGACACTCTATATCACTCTCTATCGCACTCTGACACTCTCTGACACTCTCAGACATTCTGTGACACACTCTGACACTCTCTATCACTCCATGACACTCTCTGACACTCTCTATCACTCTCTGACACTCTCTATCACTATATGACACTCTCTGACACACTCTATCACTCTCTATCACTCTCTGACACTCTCTGACACTCTCTGTAACTCTCTATCACTCTCTGACACTCTCTGACACACTCAGACACTCTGTGAAACACTATGACACTCTCTATCATTCCATGACTCTCTCTGACACTCCCTGGCACTCTCTGACAATATCAGACAATTTATATCACCCTTTGTCACTCTCTGACACTCTCTGACACTCTCTGACACTCACAGACACTCTCAGATACTCTCTATCAATCTCTGACACTCTCTGACACACTCAGACACTCTGTGACACACTATGACACTCTCTATCATTCCATGACTCTCTCTGACACTCTCTGACACTCTCTGACGATCTCAGACAATTTCTATCACCCTTTGTCATTCTCTGACACTCTCTGACACACTCTAGCACTCTCTGACACTTTCGATCACTCTCTGACACTCTCTGAATCTCTCTGTCACTCAATGACACTCTATGACACTCTCTATCACTCTCTATCATTCTCTGACACTCTCTGACACACTCTGACACTCTCAGAGACTCTCTATCACTCTCTATCACACACTGACACTCTCTGACACTCTCAGACATTCTGTGACACACTCTGACACTCTCTATCACTCTATGACACCCTCTGACACACTCTGACACTCTCTATCACTCTCTATCACTCTCTGACACATTTCTGACACTCTCTATCACTCTATGACACTCTCTGACACGCTCTATCACTGTCTATCACTCTCTGACACTCTCTGACTGTCTCAGACACTGTCTATCACTCTCTATCACACTCTATCACTCTCTGTCACACTCTGTCACTCTCAGACACGCTCAAGCTCTCTCTATCACTCTGTGACACTCTCTATCACTCTCTGACACTCTCTATCACTCTCTGACACTCTCTGACACTCTCTATCACTCTCTATCACTGTCTGATACTCTCCATCACTCTCTGACTCTCTCTATCAATCTCTGACACTCTCTGACACTCTCCATCACTCTCTGACACTCTCTGACACTCTTTGACACTCTCATTCACTCTTTCTCACTCTCTGACACTCACTGACACTCTCTATCACTCCTTATCACTCTCTGACACTCTCTGACTGTCTCAGACACCGTCTATCACTCTCTATCACTCTCTGACACTCTCTATCACTCTATGACACTCTCTGACACGCTCTATCACTCTCTATCACTCCCTGACACTCTCTGACAATCTCAGACAATTTCTATCACCCTTTGTCACTCTCTGACACTCTCTGACACTCTCTGACACTCACAGACACTCTCAGATACTCTCTATCTCTCTGTCTCACTCTCTGACACTCTCTGACACTCTCTATCACTCTCTATCACTCTCTGACACTCTCTGACACTCTCTGTAACTCTCTATCACTCTCTGACACTCTCTGACACACTCAGACACTCTGTGACACACTATGACACTCTCTATCATTCCATGATACTCTCTGACACTCTCTGACACTCTCTGACAATCTCAGACAATTTCTATCACCCTTTGTCACTCTCTGACACTCTCTGACACTCTCTGACACTCACAGACACTCTCAGATACTCTCTATCACTCTGTCTCACTCTCTGACACTCACTGACACTCTCTATCACTCCCTATCACTCTCTGACACTCTCTGACTGTCTCAGACACCGTCTATCACTCTCTATCACTCTCTGACACTCTCTATCACTCTCTGACACTCTCTGACACTCTCTGACACTCACATACACTCTCAGATACTCTCTATCACTCTGTCTCACTTTCTGACACTCTCTGACACTCTCTATCACTCTCTGACACTCTCTGACACTCTCTGACACTCTCTGTAACTCTCTATCACTCTCTGACAGTCTCTGACACACTCAGACACTCTGTGACACACTATGACACTCTATATCATTCCATGACTCTCTCTGACACTCTCTCACACTCTCTGACAATCTCAGGCAATTTCTATCACCCTTTGTCACTCTCTGACACTCTCTGACACACTCTAGCACTCTCTGAAACTCTGCATCACTCTCTGCCACTCTCTGAAACTCTATATCACTCAATGAAACTCTATGACACTCTCTATCACTCTCTATCATTCTCTGACACTCTCTGACACACTCTGACACTCTTAGACACTCTATATCACTCTCTATCGCACTCTGACACTCTCTGACACTCTCAGACATTCTGTGACACACTCTGACACTCTCTATCACTCCATGACACTCTCTGACACTCTCTATCACTCTCTATCACTCTCTGACACTTTCTGACACTCTCTGACACTCTCTATCACTCTATGACACTCTCTGACACGCTCTATCACTCTCTATCACTCTCTGACACTCTCTGACTGTCTTAGACACTGTCTATCACTCTCTGTCACTCTCTATCACTCTATGACACTCTCTATCACTCTCTGACACTCTCTATCATTCTCTGACACTCTCTATCACTCTCTGACACTCTCTATCGCTCTCTGACACTCTCACATACTTGACGCTCTCTGACACTCTCAGACACTCTCAGACACTCTCTATCACTCTCTATCACTCTCTGACACTATCTGACACTCTCAGAAACTCTCTCTCACTCTCTGAGACTCTCAGACACTCCCTATCACTCTCTGACACTCTCTATCACTCTCTGACATTCTCAGACACTCTCTATCACTCTCTGACACTCTCTATCAATCTCTGACACTCTCTGACACTCTCTATCACTCTCTGACACTCACAGACACTCTCAGACACTCTCTGTCACTCTCAGACACTCTCTATCACTCTCTATCACACTCTAACGCTCTTTGACGCTCTCAGACACTCTCTGACGCACTCAGACACTCTCTGACACTCTCTGACGCTCTCAGACGCTCTCTGACAATCTCTGACTTTCTCAGACACTCTCAGACACTCTCTATCACTGTCTGACACTCTCTATCACTCTCTGATACTCTCTATCACTCTCTGACACTCTCTGACACTCTCCATCACTCAATGACACTCTCTGACACTCTCTATCACTCTCTGTCACTCTCTGACACTCTCTGACACTCTCAGACACTCTCATTAAATCTTTCTCACTCTCTGACACTCACTGACACTCTCAGACACTCTCTGTCACTCTCAGACACTCTCTGACGCTCTCTATCGCTGTCTATCACTCTCTGACACTCTCTATCACTCTCTGACACTCTCTATCACTCTCTATCACTCTCTGACACTCTCTGATACTCTCTATCACTCTCTATCACTCTCTGACACTTTCTGACACTCTCTATCACTCTCTGATATTCTCTGACGCTCTCTGTCACACTCTATCACTCTCTGACAATCTCTATCACTCTCTGACACTCCCTATCGCTCTTTATCACTCTCTGACACTCTCTGACACTCTCAGACTCTCTCTATCTCTCTCTATCACTCTCTGACACTCTCTATCACCCTCTATCACTGTCTGACACTCTCCATCACTGTCTGACACTCTCTATCACTCTCTGACACTCTCTGACACTCTCCATCACTCAATGACACTCTCTGACACTCTCTATCACTCTCTATCACTCTCTATCACTCTCTGACACTCTCTGACACTCTATGACACTCTCAGACACTCTCATTCACTCTTTCTCACTCTCTGAAACTCACTGACACTCTCAGACACTCTGTGTCACTATCAGACACTCTCTGACGTTCTCTATCACTGTCTATCACTCTCTGACACTCTCTATCACTCTCTGACACTCTCTATCACTCTCTATCACTCTCTGACACTCTCTGATACTCTCTATCACTCTCTATCACTCTCTGACACTTTCTGACACTCTCTATCACTCTCTGACACTCTCTGACACTCTCTGACACTCTCAGACTCTCTCTATCTCTCTCTATCATCCTCTGACAATCTCTATCAATCTCTATCACTGTCTGAAACTCTCTGTCACTCTCTGACACTCTCTATCACTCTCTGACACTCTCTATCACTCTCTATCACTCTCTGACACTCTCTGATACTCTCTATCACTCTCTGACACTTTCGGACACTCTCTATCACTCTCTGATATTTTCTGACGCTCTCTGTCACTCTCTATCACTCTCTGACAATCTCTATCACTCTCTGACACTCCCTATCGCTCTTTATCACTCTCTGACACTCTCTGACACTCTCAGACTATATCTATCTCTCTCTATCATTCTCTGACACTCTCTATCAATCTCTATCACTGTCTGACACTCTCTATCTCTCTCTGACACTCTCTATCACTCTCTGAAACTCTCTGACACTCTCCACCACTCAATGACACTCTCTGACATCTCTATCACTCTCTATCACTCTCTGACACTCTCTGACACTCTCAGACACTCTCTATCACTCTTAATCACTCTCTGACACGCTCCATCACTCTCTGACACACTCTATCACTCTCTGACACTCTCGATCACTCTCAGACACTCTCTATCACTCTCTATCACACTCTAACGCTCTTTGAAACTCACTGACACTCTCTGACGCACTCAGACACTCTCTGACTGTCTCTGACGCTCTCAGACGCTCTCTGACAAACTCTGACGCTCTCAGACACTCTCAGACACTCTCTATCACTCTCAGACACTCTCTATCACTCTCTGACACTCTCTGACGCTCTCAGACACACTCAATCACTCTCTATCACTCTCTGACACTCTCTGACACTCTCTAACATTCTTCATCAGTCTCTGACACACTCTGACACTCTCTCACACTCTCAGACACACTCTTTCACTCTCTTTCACTGTCTATCAATCTCTGACACTCTCTGACACTCGCTATCACTCTATATCACTCTCTGACACTCTCTGACACTCTCTATCACACTCTATCACTCTCTGACACTCTCTATCACTCTCTGACACTCTCTATCACTCTCTATCACTCTCTGACACTCTCAACACTCTATATCACTCTCTATCACTCTCTGACACACTCTGACACTCTCCATCACTCAATGACACTCTGTGACACTCTCTATCGCTCTCCATCACTCTCTGACACTCTCTGACACACTCAGATAATCTGTGACGCACTGTGACACTCTCTATCACTCTCTGACACTCTCAGACGCTCTCTATCACTCTCTGACACTCTATATCACTCTCTACCGCTCTCTGACACTCTCTGATACTCTCTATCACTCTCTATCACTCTCTGACACTTTCTGACACTCTCTTTCACTCTCTGAAACTCTCTGACACTCTCTGACACTCAATGACACTCTCTGACACTCCCTATGGCTCTCCATCTCTCTCTATCACTCTCTGACACTCTCTATCACTCTCTATCACTGTCTGACACTCTCGATCACTCTCTGACACTCTCCATCACTCAATGACACTCTCTGACACTCTCTATCACTCAATGACACTCTCTGACACTCTCTATCACTCTCTATCACTCTCTGACACTCTCTGACACTCTTTGACACTCTCAGACACGCTCAGGCTCTCTCTATCACTCTCTGACACTCTCTATCATTCTCTGACACTCTCTATCACTCTCTGACACTCTCTATCGCTCTCTGACACTCTCTGACACTCTCTGACACTCTCAGACACTCTCAGACACTCTCTATCACTCTCTATCACTCTCTATCACTCTCTGACACTAACTGACACTCTCGGAAACTCTCTCTCACTCTCTGAGACTCTCAGACACTCTCTATCACTCTCTGACACTCTCTATCACTCTCTGACATTCTCAGACACTCTCTATCACTCTCTGACACTCTCTATCACTCTCTGACACTCTCTGTCACTCTCTGTCACTCTCTGACACTCACTGACAATCTCAGACACTCTCTGTCACTCTCAGACACTCTCAGACACTCTCTATCGCTCTCTATCACACTCTAACGCTCTTTGACGCTCTCAGACACTCTCTGACACTCTCTGACGCTCTCAGACGCTCTCGGACAATCTCTGACTCTCTCAGACACTCTCTATCACTGTCTGACACTCTCTATCACTCTCTGATACTCTCTATCACTCTCTGACACTCTCTGACACTCTCCATCACTCAATGACACTCTCTGACACTCTCTATCACTCTCTATCACTCTCTGACACTCTCTGACACTCTCTGACACTCTCAGACACTCTCATTAAATCTTTCTCACTCTCTGACACTCACTGACACTCTCAGACACTCTCTGTCACTCTCAGACACTCTCTGACGCTCTCTATCACTCTCTGACACTCTCTATCACTCTCTGACACTCTCTATCACTCTCTGACACTCTCTGATACTCTCTATCACTCTCTATCACTCTCTGACACTTTCTGACACTCTCTACCACTCTCTGATATTCTCTGACGCTTTCTGTCACTCTCTATCACTCTCTGACAATCTCTATCACTCTCTGACACTCCCTATCGCTCTTTATCACTCTCTGACACTCTCTGACACTCTCAGACTCTTTCTATCTCTCTCTATCACTCTCTGACACTCTCTATCACCCTCTATCACTGTCTGACACTCTCTATCACTGTCTGACACTCTCTATCACTCTCTGACACTCTCTGACACACTCCATCACTCAATGACACTCTCTGACACTCTCTATCACTCTCTATCACACTCTATCACTCTCTATCATTCTTTCTCACTCTCTGAAACTCACTGACACTCTCAGACACTCTGTGTCACTATCAGACACTCTCTGACGCTCTCTATCACTGTCTATCACTCTCTGACACTCTCTATCACTCTCTGACACTCTCCATCACTCTCTATCACTCTATGACACTCTCTGAGACTCTCTGACACTCTCAGACTCTCTCTATCTCTCTCTATCTCTCTCTATCACTCTCTGACACTCTCTATCACTCTCTGAAACTCTCTGACACTCTCCACCACTCAATGACACTCTCTGACATCTCTATCACTCTCTATCACACTCTGACACTCTCTGACACTCTCAGACGCTCTCGATCACTCTTAATCACTCTCTGACACTCTCTATCACTCTCTGACACACTCTATCACTCTCTGACACTCTCTATCACTCTCTATCACTCTCTGACACTCTCTATCACTCTCTGACACACTCTATCACTCTCTGACACTCTCGATCACTCTCAGACACTCTCTATCACTCTCTATCACACTCTAACGCTCTTTGAAACTCTCTGACACTCTCTGACGCACTCAGACACTCTCTGACTGTCTCTGACGCTCTCAGACGCTCTCTGACAATCTCTGACGCTCTCAGACGCTCTCTGACAATCTCTGACGCTCTCAGACACTCTCAGACACTCTCTATCACTCTCAAACACTCTCTATCACTCTCTGACACTCTCTGACGCTCTCAGACACACTCAATCACACTCTATCACTCTCTGACAATCTCTGACACTCTCTAACATTCTTCATCAGTCTCTGACACTCTCTCACACTCTCAGACACTCTCTATCACTCTCTGTCACCCTCTGACACTCTCTATCACTCTATATCACTCTCTGACACTCTCTGACACTCTCTATCACACTCTATCACACTCTGACACTCTCTATCACTCTCTGACACACTCTATCACTCTCTATCACTCTCTATCACTCTCTGACACTCTCTGACACTCTATATCACTCTCTATCACTCTCTGACACACTCTGACACTCTCCATCACTCAATGACACTCTGTGTCACTCTCTATCGCTCTCCATCACTCTCTGACACTCTCTGACACACTCAGATACTCTGTGACGCACTCTGACACTCTCTATCACTCTATGACACTCTCTGACGCTCTCTATCACTCTCTATCCCTCTCTGACACTCTCTATCACTCTCTGACACTCTATATCACTCTCTACCACTCTCTGACACTCTCTGATACTCTCTATCACTCTCTATCACTCTGTATCACTCTCTGACACTTTCTGACACTCTCTTTCACTCTCTGAAACTCTCTGACACTCTCTGACACTCAATGACACTCTCTGACACTCCCTATGGCTCTCTATCACTCTCTGACATTCTCTGACACTCTCAGACTCTCTCTATCTCTCTCTATCACTCTCTGACACTCTCTATCACTCTCTATCACTGTCTGACACTCTCTATCACTCTCTGACACTCTCTGACACTCTCCATCACTCAATGACACTCTCTGACACTCTCTATCACTCAATGACACTCTCTGACACTCTCTATCACTCTCTATCACTCTCTATCACTCTCTGACACTCTCTGACACTCTTTGACACTCTCAGACACTCTCATTCACTCTTTCTCACTCTCTGACACTCACTGACACTCTCTATCACTCCCTATCACTGTCTGACACTCTCTATCACTCTCTGACACTCTCTATCACTCTCTGACACTCTCTGACACTCTCCATCACTCAATGACACTCTCTGACACTCTCTATCACTCTCTATCACTCTCTGACACTCTCTGACACTCTCTGACACTCTCTGACGCTCTCTGACGCTCTCTGACACTCTTTGACACTCTCTGACACTCTCATTCACACTTTCTCACTCTCTGACACTCACTGACACTCTCTATCACTCCCTATCACTGTCTGACACTCTCTATCACTCTCTATCACTCTCTGACACTCTCTATCACTCTCTGACACACTCTATCACTCTCTGACAGTCTCTATCACTCTCTATCACTCTATTACACTCTCTATCATTCTCTGACACACTCTATCACTCTCTGACACTCTCGATCACTCTCAGACACTCTCTGTCACTCTCTATCACACTCTGACACTCTCTATCACTCTCTGACACACTCTATCACTCTCTGACACTCTCGATCACTCTCAGACACTCTCTATCACTCTCTGACCATCTCGATCACTCTCAGACACGCTCTATCACTCTCTATCGCACTCTAACGCTCTTTGACGCTCTCAGACACTCTCTGACAGTCTCTGACACTCTCAGACGCTCTCTGACAATCTCTGACGCTCTCAGACACTCTCAGACACTCTCTATCACTCTCAGACACTCTCTATCACTCTCAGACACTCTCTATCACTCTCTGACACTCTCTGACGCTCTCAGACACACTCAATCACTCTCTATCACTCTCTGACACTCTCTGACACTCTCAGACGCTCTCGATCACTCTTAATCACTCTCTGGCACTCTCTATCACTCTCTGACACACTCTATCACTCTCTATCACTCTCTATCACTCTCTGACACTCTCTATCACTCTCTGACACACTCTATCACTCTCTGACACTCTCGATCACTCTCAAACACTCTCTATCACTCTCTATCACACTCTAACGCTCTTTGAAACTCTCTGACACTCTCTGACGCACTCAGACACTCTCTGACTGTCTCTGACGCTCTCAGACGCTCTCTGACAATCTCTGACGCTCTCAGACGCTCTCTGACAATCTCTGACGCTCTCAGACACTCTCAGACACTCTCTATCACTCTCAGACACTCTTTATCACTCTGACACTCTCTGACGCTCTCAGAGACACTCAATCACTCTCTATCACTCTCTGACAATCTCTGACACTCTCTAACATTCTTCATCAGTCTCTGACACACTCTGACACTCTCTCACACTCTCAGACACTCTCTATCACTCTCTGTCACCCTCTGACACTCTCTGACACTCTCTATCACTCTATATCACTCTCTGACACTCTCTGACACTCTCTATCACACTCTATCACTCTCTGACACTCTCTATCACTCTCTATCACTCTCTATCCCTCTCTGACACTCTCTATCACTCTCTGACACTCTATATCACTCTCTACCACTCTCTGACACTCTCTGATACTCTCTATCACTCTCTATCACTCTGTATCACTCTCTGACACTTTCTGACACTCTCTTTCACTCTCTGAAACTCTCTGACACTCTCTGACACTCAATGACACTCTCTGACACTCCCTATGGCTCTCTATCACTCTCTGACATTCTCTGACACTCTCAGACTCTCTCTATCTCTCTCTATCACTCTCTGACACTCTCTATCACTCTCTATCACTGTCTGACACTCTCTATCACTCTCTGACACTCTCTGACACTCTCCATCACTCAATGACACTCTCTGACACTCTCTATCACTCAATGACACTCTCTGACACTCTCTATCACTCTCTATCACTCTCTATCACTCTCTGACACTCTCTGACACTCTTTGACACTCTCAGACACTCTCATTCACTCTTTCTCACTCTCTGACACTCACTGACACTCTCTATCACTCCCTATCACTGTCTGACACTCTCTATCACTCTCTGACACTCTCTAACACTCTCTGACACTCTCTGACACTCTCCATCACTCAATGACACTCTCTGACACTCTCTATCACTCTCTATCACTCTCTGACACTCTCTGACACTCTCTGACACTCTCTGACGCTCTCTGACGCTCTCTGACACTCTTTGACACTCTCTGACACTCTCATTCACACTTTCTCACTCTCTGACACTCACTGACACTCTCTATCACTCCCTATCACTGTCTGACACTCTCTATCACTCTCTATCACTCTCTGACACTCTCTATCACTCTCTGACACACTCTATCACTCTCTGACAGTCTCTATCACTCTCTATCACTCTATTACACTCTCTATCATTCTCTGACACACTCTATCACTCTCTGACACTCTCGATCACTCTCAGACACTCTCTGTCACTCTCTATCACACTCTGACACTCTCTATCACTCTCTGACACACTCTATCACTCTCTGACACTCTCGATCACTCTCAGACACTCTCTATCACTCTCTGACCATCTCGATCACTCTCAGACACGCTCTATCACACTCTATCGCACTCTAACGCTCTTTGACGCTCTCAGACACTCTCTGACAGTCTCTGACACTCTCAGACGCTCTCTGACAATCTCTGACGCTCTCAGACACTCTCAGACACTCTCTATCACTCTCAGACACTCTCTATCACTCTCAGACACTCTCTATCACTCTCTGACACTCTCTGACGCTCTCAGACACACTCAATCACTCTCTATCACTCTCTGACACTCTCTGACACTCTCAGACGCTCTCGATCACTCTTAATCACTCTCTGACACTCTCTATCACTCTCTATCACTCTCTGACACTCTCTATCACTCTCTGACACACTCTATCACTCTCTGACACTCTCGATCACTCTCAAACACTCTCTATCACTCTCTATCACACTCTAACGCTCTTTGAAACTCTCTGACACTCTCTGACGCACTCAGACACTCTCTGACTGTCTCTGACGCTCTCAGACGCTCTCTGACAATCTCTGACGCTCTCAGACGCTCTCTGACAATCTCTGACGCTCTCAGACACTCTCAGACACTCTCTATCACTCTCAGACACTCTTTATCACTCTGACACTCTCTGACGCTCTCAGAGACACTCAATCACTCTCTATCACTCTCTGACAATCTCTGACACTCTCTAACATTCTTCATCAGTCTCTGACACACTCTGACACTCTCTCACACTCTCAGACACTCTCTATCACTCTCTGTCACCCTCTGACACTCTCTGACACTCTCTATCACTCTATATCACTCTCTGACACTCTCTGACACTCTCTATCACACTCTATCACTCTCTGACACTCTCTATCACTCTCTGACACTCTCTATCACTCTCTATCACTCTCTATCACTCTCTGACACTCTCTGACACTCTATATCACTCTCTATCACTCTCTGACACACTCTGACACTCTCCATCACTCAATGACACTCTGTGACACTCTCCATCGCTCTCCATCACTCTCTGACAATCTCTGACACACTCAGATACTCTGTGACGCACTCTGACACTCTCTATCACTCTATGACACTCTCTGACGCTCTCTATCACTCTCTATCCCTCTCTGACACTCTCTATCACTCTCTGACACTCTATATCACTCTCTACCACTCTCTGACACTCTCTGATACTCTCTATCACTCTCTATCACTCTCTATCACTCTCTGACACTTTCTGACACTCTCTTTCACTCTCTGAAACTCTCTGACACTCTCTGACACTCAATGACACTCTCTGACACTCCCTACGGCTCTATATCACTCTCTGACATTCTCTGACACTCTCAGACTCTCTCTATCTCTCTCTATCACTCTCTGACACTCTCTATCACTCTCTATCACTGTCTGACACTCTCTATCACTCTCTGGCACTCTCTGACACTCTCCATCACTCAATGACACTCTCTGACACTCTCTATCACTCAATGACACTCTCTGACACTCTCTATCACTCTCTATCACTCTCTATCACTCTCTGACACTCTCTGACACTCTTTGACACTCTCAGACACTCTCATTCACTCTTTCTCACTCTCTGACACTCACTGACACTCTCTATCACTCCCTATCACTGTCTGACACTCTCTATCAATCTCTATCACTCTCTGACACTCTCTATCACTCTCTGACACACTCTATCACTCTCTGACAGTCTCTATCACTCTCTATCACTCTCTATCACTCTCTGACACTCTCTATCACTCTCTGACACACTCTATCACTCTCTGATACTCTCGATCACTCTCAGACACTCTCTGTCACTTTCTATCACACTCTGACACTCTCTATCACTCTCTGACACACTCTATCACTCTCTGACACTCTCGATCACTCTCACACACTCTCTATCACTCTCTGACCCTCTCGATCACTCTCAGACATGCTCTATCACTCTCTATCACACTTTAACGCTCTTTGACGCTCTCAGACACTCTCTGACAGTCTCTGACGCTCTCAGACGCTCTCTGACAATCTCTGACGCTCTCAGACACTCTCAGACACTCTCTATCACTCTCAGACACTCTCTATCACTCTCTGACACTCTCTGACGCTCTCAGACACACTCAATCACTCTCTATCACTCTCTGACACTCTCTGACACTCTCTATCACTCACTAACACTCTCTGACACACTCTATCACTCTCTGACACTCTCTATCACTCTCTCAAACTCTCTGACACTCTCTGACACTCTATATCACTCTCTATTACTCTCTGACACACTCTGACACTCTCTATCACTCAATGACACTCTGTGACACTCTCTATCACCCTCCATCACTCTGTGACACTCTCTGACACACTCAGATACTCTGTGACGCACTCTGACAATCTCTATCACTCTATGACACTCTCTGACGCTCTCTATCACTCTCTATCACTCTCTGACACTCTCTATCACTCTCTGACACTCTCTTTCACTCTCTATCACTCTCTGACACTCTCTGATACTCTCTATCACTCTCTATCACACTCTGACACTTTATGACACTTTCTTTCACTCTCTGAAACTCTCTGACACTCTCTGACACTCAATGACACTCGCTGACACTCCCTATCGCTCTCTATCACTCTCTGACACTCTCTATCACTCTCTATCACTGTCTGACACTCTCTATCACTCTCTGATAATCTCTATCACTCTCTGACACTCTCTGACACTCTCCATCACTCAATGACACTCTCTGACACTCTCTATCACTCTCTATCACTCTCTGACACTCTCTGACACTCTCTGACACTCTCATTCTCTCTTTCTCACTCTCTGACACTCACTGACACTCTCTGACACTCTCTATCACTCACTGACACTCTCTATCACTCTCTATCACTCTCTGACACTCTCTGATACTCTCTATCACTCTCTATCACTCTCTGACACTTTCTGACACTCTCTGTCTCTCTCTGACATTCTCTGACGCTCTCTGTCACTCTCTATGACTCTCTGACAATCTCTATCACTCTCTGACACTCCCTATCACTCTTTATCACTCTCTGACACTCTCTGACACTCTCAGACTCTCTCTATCTCTCTCTATCACTCTCTGACACTCTCTATCACTCTCTATCACTCTCTGACACTCTCTGAAGCTCTCTATCACTCACTATCACTCTCTGACACTCTCTATCACTCTCTGACACTCTCTATCACTCTCTCTCACTCTCTGACACTCTCTGACACTCTGTATCACTCTCGATCACTCTCTGACATACTCTGACACTCTCTATCACTCAATGACACTCTGTGACACTCTCTATCACTCTCCATCACTCTCTGACACTCTCTGACACACTCAGATACTCTGTGACGCACTCTGACACTCTCTATCACTCTATGACAATCTCTGACGCTGTCTATCACTCTCTATCAATCTCTGACACTCTCTATCACTCTCTGACACTCTCTTTCAATCTCTATCACTCTCTGACACTCTCTGATACTCTCTATCACTCTCTATCACACTCTGACACTTTCTGACACTCTCTTGCACTTTCTGAAACTCTCTGACACTCTCTGACACTCAATGATACTCTCTGACACTCCCTATCGCTCTCTATCACTCTCTGACACTCTCTGACACTCTCAGACTCTCTCTATCTCTCTCTCTCACTCTCTGACACTCTCTATCAAACTCTATCACTGTCTGACACTCTCTATCACTCTCTGACACTCTCTATCACTCTCTGACACTCTCTGACACTCTCCATCACTCAATGACACTCTCTGACACTCTCTATCACTCTCTATCACTCTCTGACACTCTCTGGCACTCTCTGACACTCTCTGACACTCTCAGACACTCTCAGACACTCTCATTCACTCTTTCTCACTCTCTGACACTCACTGACACTCTCAGACACTCTCAGTCACTCTCAGACACTCTCTGACGCTCTCTATCACTGTCTATCACTCTCTGAAACTCTCTATCACTCTCTGACACTCTCTATCACTCTCTGACAATGTCTGATACTCTCTATCACACTCTATCACTCTCTGACACTTTCTGACACTCTCTGACACTCTCTATCACTCTCTGACACTCTCCATCACTCAATGACACTCTCTGACACTCTCTGACACTCTCAGACACTCTCTGTCACTCTCAGACACTCTCTGACGCTCTCTATCACTGTCTATCACTCTCTGAAACTCTCTATCACTCTCTGACAATCTCTATCACTCTCTGACAATGTCTGATACTCTCTATCACTCTCTATCACTCTCTGACACTTTCTGACACTCTCTAACACTCTCTGACATTCTCTGACGCGCTCTGTCACTCTCTATCACTCTCTGACACTCTCTGACACTCTCAGACTCTCTCTATCTCTCTCTATCATTCTCTGACAGTCACTATCACCCTCTATCACTGTCTGACACTCTCTATCACTGTCTGACACTCTCTATCACTCTCTGACACTCTCCATCACTCAATGACACTCTCTGACACTCTCTGACACTCTCAGACACTCTCATTCACTCTTTCTCACTCTCTGAAACTCACTGACACTCTCAGACACTCTGTGTCACTATCAGACACTCTCTGACGCTCTCTATCACTGTCTATCACTCTCTGACACTCTCTATCACTCTCTGACACTCTCTATCACTCTCTGACACTTTCTGACACTCTCTATCACTCTCTGACACTCTCTGAAACTCTCTGACTCTCTCTATCTCTCTCTATCACTCTCTGACACTTTCTGACACTCTCTAACACTCTCTGACATTCTCTGACGCGCTCTGTCACTCTCTATCACTCTCTGACACTCTCTGAAACTCTCAGACTCTCTCTATCTCTCTCTATCATTCTCTGACAGTCTCTATCACCCTCTATCACTGTCTGACACTCTCTATCACTGTCTGACACTCTCTATCACTCTCTGACACTCTCCATCACTCAATGACACTCTCTGACACTCTCTGACACTCTCAGACACTCTCATTCACTCTTTCTCACTCTCTGAAACTCACTGACACTCTCAGACACTCTGTGTCACTATCAGACACTCTCTGACGCTCTCTATCACTGTCTATCACTCTCTGACACTCTCTATCACTCTCTGACACTCTCTATCACTCTCTGACACTTTCTGACACTCTCTATCACTGTCTGACACTCTCTATCACTCTCTGGCACTCTCTGACACTCTCCATCACTCAATGACACTCTCTGACACTCTCTATCACTCAATGACACTCTCTGACACTCTCTATCACTCTCTATCACTCTCTATCACTCTCTGACACTCTCTGACACTCTTTGACACTCTCAGACACTCTCATTCACTCTTTCTCACTCTCTGACACTCACTGACACTCTCTATCACTCCCTATCACTGTCTGACACTCTCTATCACTCTCTGACACTCTCTATCACTCTCTGACACTCTCTGACACTCTCCATCACTCAATGACACTCTCTGACACTCTCTATCACTCTCTATCACTCTCTGACACTCTCTGACACTCTCTGACACCCTCTGACGCTCTCTGACGCTCTCTGACACTCTTTGACACTCTCAGACACTCTCATTCACACTTTCTCACTCTCTGACACTCACTGACACTCTCTATCACTCCCTATCACTGTCTGACACTCTCTATCAATCTCTATCACTCTCTGACACTCTCTATCACTCTCTGACACACTCTATCACTCTCTGACAGTCTCTATCACTCTCTATCACTCTCTATCACTCTCTGACACTCTCTATCACTCTCTGACACACTCTATCACTCTCTGATACTCTCGATCACTCTCAGACACTCTCTGTCACTTTCTATCACACTCTGACACTCTCTATCACTCTCTGACACACTCTATCACTCTCTGACACTCTCGATCACTCTCACACACTCTCTATCACTCTCTGACCCTCTCGATCACTCTCAGACATGCTCTATCACTCTCTATCACACTTTAACGCTCTTTGACGCTCTCAGACACTCTCTGACAGTCTCTGACGCTCTCAGACGCTCTCTGACAATCTCTGACGCTCTCAGACACTCTCAGACACTCTCTATCACTCTCAGACACTCTCTATCACTCTCTGACACTCTCTGACGCTCTCAGACACACTCAATCACTCTCTATCACTCTCTGACACTCTCTGACACTCTCTATCACTCACTAACACTCTCTGACACACTCTATCACTCTCTGACACTCTCTATCACTCTCTCAAACTCTCTGACACTCTCTGACACTCTATATCACTCTCTATTACTCTCTGACACACTCTGACACTCTCTATCACTCAATGACACTCTGTGACACTCTCTATCACCCTCCATCACTCTGTGACACTCTCTGACACACTCAGATACTCTGTGACGCACTCTGACAATCTCTATCACTCTATGACACTCTCTGACGCTCTCTATCACTCTCTATCACTCTCTGACACTCTCTATCACTCTCTGACACTCTCTTTCACTCTCTATCACTCTCTGACACTCTCTGATACTCTCTATCACTCTCTATCACACTCTGACACTTTATGACACTTTCTTTCACTCTCTGAAACTCTCTGACACTCTCTGACACTCAATGACACTCGCTGACACTCCCTATCGCTCTCTATCACTCTCTGACACTCTCTATCACTCTCTATCACTGTCTGACACTCTCTATCACTCTCTGATAATCTCTATCACTCTCTGACACTCTCTGACACTCTCCATCACTCAATGACACTCTCTGACACTCTCTATCACTCTCTATCACTCTCTGACACTCTCTGACACTCTCTGACACTCTCATTCTCTCTTTCTCACTCTCTGACACTCACTGACACTCTCTGACACTCTCTATCACTCACTGACACTCTCTATCACTCTCTATCACTCTCTGACACTCTCTGATACTCTCTATCACTCTCTATCACTCTCTGACACTTTCTGACACTCTCTGTCTCTCTCTGACATTCTCTGACGCTCTCTGTCACTCTCTATGACTCTCTGACAATCTCTATCACTCTCTGACACTCCCTATCACTCTTTATCACTCTCTGACACTCTCTGACACTCTCAGACTCTCTCTATCTCTCTCTATCACTCTCTGACACTCTCTATCACTCTCTATCACTGTCTGACACTCTCTATCACTCTCTGACACTCTCTATCACTCTCTGACACTCTCTGATTCTCTCCATCACTGTCTGACACTCTCTGACACTCTCTGACACACTCTGACACTCTCTATCACTCTATATGACTCTATATCACTCTCTGACACTCTCTGACACTCTCTATCACACTCTATCACTCTCTGACACTCTCTGAAGCTCTCTATCACTCACTATCACTCTCTGACACTCTCTATCACTCTCTGACACTCTCTATCACTCTCTGACACTCTCTATCACTCTCTCTCACTCTCTGACACTCTCTGACACTCTGTATCACTCTCGATCACTCTCTGACATACTCTGACACTCTCTATCACTCAATGACACTCTGTGACACTCTCTATCACTCTCCATCACTCTCTGACACTCTCTGACACACTCAGATACTCTGTGACGCACTCTGACACTCTCTATCACTCTATGACAATCTCTGACGCTGTCTATCACTCTCTATCAATCTCTGACACTCTCTATCACTCTCTGACACTCTCTTTCAATCTCTATCACTCTCTGACACTCTCTGATACTCTCTATCACTCTCTATCACACTCTGACACTTTCTGACACTCTCTTGCACTTTCTGAAACTCTCTGACACTCTCTGACACTCAATGATACTCTCTGACACTCCCTATCGCTCTCTATCACTCTCTGACACTCTCTGACACTCTCAGACTCTCTCTATCTCTCTCTCTCACTCTCTGACACTCTCTATCAAACTCTATCACTGTCTGACACTCTCTATCACTCTCTGACACTCTCTATCACTCTCTGACACTCTCAGACACTCTCCATCACTCAATGACACTCTCTGACACTCTCTATCACTCTCTATCACTCTCTGACACTCTCTGGCACTCTCTGACACTCTCTGACACTCTCAGACACTCTCAGACACTCTCATTCACTCTTTCTCACTCTCTGACACTCACTGACACTCTCAGACACTCTCAGTCACTCTCAGACACTCTCTGACGCTCTCTATCACTGTCTATCACTCTCTGAAACTCTCTATCACTCTCTGACACTCTCTATCACTCTCTGACAATGTCTGATACTCTCTATCACTCTCTATCACTCTCTGACACTTTCTGACACTCTCTAACACTCTCTGACATTCTCTGACGCGCTCTGTCACTCTCTACCACTCTCTGACAATCTCTATCACTCTCTGACACTCCCTATCGCTCTCTATCATTCTCTGACAGTCTCTATCACCCTCTATCACTGTCTGACACTCTCTATCACTGTCTGACACTCTCTATCACTCTCTGACACTCTCCATCACTCAATGACACTCTCTGACACTCTCTGACACTCTCAGACACTCTCTGTCACTCTCAGACACTCTCTGACGCTCTCTATCACTGTCTATCACTCTCTGAAACTCTCTATCACTCTCTGACACTCTCTATCACTCTCTGACAATGTCTGATACTCTCTATCACTCTCTATCACTCTCTGACACTTTCTGACACTCTCTAACACTCTCTGACATTCTCTGACGCGCTCTGTCACTCTCTATCACTCTCTGACACTCTCTGACACTCTCAGACTCTCTCTATCTCTCTCTATCATTCTCTGACAGTCTCTATCACCCTCTATCACTGTCTGACACTCTCTATCACTGTCTGACACTCTCTATCACTCTCTGACACTCTCCATCACTCAATGACACTCTCTGACACTCTCTGACACTCTCAGACACTCTCATTCACTCTTTCTCACTCTCTGAAACTCACTGACACTCTCAGACACTCTGTGTCACTATCAGACACTCTCTGACGCTCTCTATCACTGTCTATCACTCTCTGACACTCTCTATCACTCTCTGACACTCTCTATCACTCTCTGACACTTTCTGACACTCTCTATCACTCTCTGACACTCTCTGAAACTCTCTGACTCTCTCTATCTCTCTCTATCACTCTCTGACAATCTCTATCAATCTCTATCACTGTCTGACACTCTCTATCACTCTCTGACACTCTCTATCACTCTCTGAAACACTCTAACGCTCTTTGACGCTCTCAGACGCTCTCTGACGCACTCAGACACTCTCTGACTGTCTCTGACGCCCTCAGACGCTCTCTGACAATCTCTGACGCTCTCAGACACTCTCAGACACTCTCTATCACTCTCAGACACACTCTATCACTCTCTGACACTCTCGATCACTCTCAGACACTCTCTATCACTCTCTATCACACTCTAACGCTCTTTGACCCTCTCAGACACTCTCTGACGCACTCAGACACTCTCTGACTGTCTCTGACAGTCTCTGATGCTCTCAGACGCTCTCTGACAATCTCTGACGCTCTCAGACACTCTCAGACACTCTATATCACTCTCTGACACTCTCTGACGCTCTCAGACTCACTCAATCACTCTCTATCACTCTCTGACACTCTCTAACATTCTTCATCAGTCTCTGACACACTCTGACACTCTCTCACACTCTCAGACACTCTCTATCACTCTCTATCACTCTCTGACACTCTCTATCACTCTATATCACTCTATATCACTCTCTGACACTCTCTATCACACTCTATCACTCTCTGACACTCTCTGAAGCTCTCTATCACTCACTATCACTCTCTGACACTCTCTATCACTCTCTATCACTCTCTATCAAAATCTGACACTCTCTGACACTCTATATCACTCTCGATCACTCTCTGACCCACTCTGACACTCTCTATCACTCAATGACACTCTGTGACACTCTCTATCACTCTCCATGACTCTCTGACACTCTCTGACACACTCAGATACTCTGTGACGCACTCTGACACTCTCTATCACTCTATGACACTCTCTGACGCTCTCTATCACTCTCTATCACACTCTGACACTCTCTATCACTCTCTGACACTCTATAACACTCTCTATCACTCTCTGACACTCTCTGATACTCTATATCACTCTCTATCACTCTCTGACACTTTCTGACACTCTCTTTCACTCTCTTTAAACACTCTGACACTCTCTGACACTCAATGACACTCTCTGACACTCCCTATGGCTCTCTATCACTCTCTGACACTCTCTGACACTCTCAGACTCTCTCTATATCTCTCTATCACTCTCTATCACTCTCTGACACTCCCTATCACTGTCTGACACTCTCTGACACTCTCAGACACTCTCTATCACTCTTTATCACTCTCTGACACTCTCTGAAACTCTCTGACACTCTCCATCACTCAATGACACTCTCTGACACTCTCTATCAATCTCTATCACTCTCTGACACTCTCTGACACTCTCTGACGCTCTCTGACACTCTCAGACACTCTCAGACACTCTTTATCACTCTCTGACACTCTCTGACACTCTCTGACACTCACAGACACTCTCAGATACTCTCTATCACTCTGTATCACTCTCTGACACTCTCTATCACTCTCTGACACACTCTATCACTCTCTGACACTCTCTATCACTCTCTATCACTCTCTGACACTCTCTATCACTCTCTGACACACTCTATCACTCTCTGACACTCTCGATCACTCTCAGACACTCTCTATCACTCTCTATCACACTCTAACGCTCTTTGACGCTCTCAGACACTCTCTGACGCACTCAGACACTCTCTGACTGTCTCTGACGCTCTCAGACACTCTCTGACACTCTCTGACAATCTCTGACGCTCTCAGACACTCTCAGACACTCTCTATCACTCTCAGACACTCTATCACTCTCTGACACTCTCTGACGCTCTCAGACACACTCAATCACTCTCTATCACTCTCTGACACTCTCTGACACTCTCTAACATTCTTCATCAGTCTCTGACACACTCTGACACTCTCTCACACTCTCAGACACTCTCTATCACTGTCTATCACTCTCTGACACTCTCTGACACTCTCTATCACTCTATATCACTCTCTGACACTCTCTGACACTCTCTATCACACTCTATCACTCTCTGACACTCTCTGAAGCTCTCTATCACTCACTATCACTCTCTGACACTCTCTATCACTCTCTGAAACTCTCTATCACTCTCTGACACTCTCTGACACTCTATATCACTCTCTATCACTCTCTGACACACTCTGACACTCTCTATCACTCAGTGACACTCTGTGACACTCTCTATCACTCTCCATCACTCTCTGACACTCTCTGATACACTCAGATACTCTGTGACGCACTCTGACACTCTCTATCACTCTCTATCACTCTCTGACACTCTCTATCACTCTCTGACACTCTATATCACTCAATGACACTCTCTGACACTCTCTATCACTCTCTGACACTCTCTGACACTCTCTGACACTCTCAGACATCTGTGTCACTATCAGACACTCTCTGACGCTCTCTATCACTGTCTATCACTCTCTGACACTCTCTATCACTCTCTGACACTCTCTATCACTCTCTATCACTGTCTGACACTCTCTGATACTCTCTATCACTCTCTATCACTCTCTGACACTTTCTGACACTCTCTATCACTCTCTGACACTCTCTGATACTCTCTGACACTCTCAGACTCTCTCTATCTCTCTCTATCACTCTCTGACAATCTCTATCAATCTCTATCACTGTCTGACACTCTCTATCACTCTCTGATACTCTCTATCACTCTCTGAAACTCTCTGACACTCTCCACTACTCAATGACACTCTCTGACATCTCTATCACTCTCTATCACTCTCTATCACTCTCTATCACTCTCTGACACTCTCAGACACTCTCTATCACTCTTTATCACTCTCTGACAGTCTCTGACACTCTCTGACACTCACAGACACTCTCAGATACTCTCTATCACTCTGTATCACTCTCTAACACTCTCTGACACTCTCTATCACTCTCTGACACACTCTAACACTCTCTGACACACTCTATCACTCTCTGACACTCTCTATCACTCTCTGACACTCTCTGACACTCTCTATCACTCTCTGACACACTCTATCACTCTCTGACACTCTCGATCACTCTCAGACACTCTCTATCACTCTCTATCACACTCTAACGCTCTTTGACCCTCTCAGACACTCTCTGACGCACTCAGCCACTCTCTGACTGTCTCTGACAGTCTCTGACGCTCTCAGACGCTCTCTGACAATCTCTGACGCTCTCAGACACTCTCAGACACTCTATATCACTCTCTGACACTCTCTGACGCTCTCAGACTCACTCAATCACTCTCTATCACTCTCTGACACTCTCTGACACTCTCTAACATTCTTCATCAGTCTCTGACACACTCTGACACTCTCTCACACTCTCAGACACTCTCTATCACTCTCTATCACTCTCTGACACTCTCTGACATTCTCTATCACTCTATATCACTCTATATCACACTCTGACACTCTCTATCACACTCTATCACTCTCTGACACTCTCTGAGCCTCTCTATCACTCACTATCACTCTCTGACACTCTCTATCACTCTCTGACACTCTCTATCACTCTCTATCAATCCCTGACACTCTCTGACACTCTATATCACTCTCGATCACTCTCTGACACACTCTGACACTCTCTATCACTCAATGACACACTCTGACACTCTCTATCACTCTCCATGACTCTCTGACACTCTCTGACACACTCAGATTCTCTGTGACGCACTCTGACACTCTCTATCACTCTATGACACTCTCTGACGCTCTCTATCACTCTCTATCACTCTCTGACACTCTCTATCTCTCTCTGACACTCTTTTTCACTCTCTATCACTCTCTGCCACTCTCTGATACTCTCTATCACTCTCTATCACTCTCTGACACTTTCTGACACTCTCTTTCACTCTCTGAATCTCTCTGACACTCTCTGACACTCAATGACACTCTCTGACACTCCCGATGGCTCTCTATCACTCTCTGACACTCTCTGACACTCTCAGACTCTCTCTATCTCTCTCTATCACTCTCTGACACTCTCTATCACTCTCTATCACTGTCTGGCACTCTCTATCACTCTCTGACACTCTCTATCACTCTCTAATACTCTCTGACACTCTCAGACTCTCTCTATCTCTCTCTATCACTCTCTGACAATCTCTATCAATCTCTATCACTGTCTGACACTCTCTATCACTCTCTGAAACTCTCTGACACTCTCCACCACTCAATGACACTCTGTGACATCTCTATCACTCTCTGACACTCTCTGACACTCTCAGACACTCTCTATCACTCTTTATCACTCTCTGACACTCTCTGTAACTCTCTGACACTCTCCATCACTCAATGACACTCTCTATCACTCTCTATCACTCTCTGACACTCTCTGACACTCTCTGATGCTCTCTGACACTCTCAGACACTCTCTATCACTCTTTATCACTCTCTGACACTCTCTGACACTCTCTGACACTCACAGACACTCTCAGATACTCTCTATCACTCTGTATCAATCTCTAACACTCTCTGACACTCTTAATCACTCTCTGACACTCTCTATCACTCTCTGACACTCTCTGACACTCTCAGATTCTCTATATCTCTCTCTATCACTCTCTGACACTCTCTATCACTCTCTATCACTGTCTGACACTCTCTATCACTCTCTGACACTCTATCACTCTCTAACACTCTCTGACACACTTAATCACTCTCTGACACTCTCTATCACTCTCTGACACACTCTATCACTCTCTGACACTCTCTATCACTCTCTATCACTCTCTGACACTCTCTATCACTCTCTGACACACTCTATCACTCTCTGACACTCTCGATCACTCTCAGACACTCTCTATCACTCTCTATCACACTCTAACACTCTTTGACGCTCTCAGACACTCTCTTACGCGCTCAGACACTCTCTGACTGTCTCTGACGCTCTCAGACGCTCTCTGACAATCTCTGACGCTCTCAGACACTCTCAGACAATCTCTATCACTCTCAGACACTCTATCACTCTCTGACACTCTCTGACGCTCTCAGACACACTCAATCACTCTCTATCACTCTCTGACACTCTCTGACACTCTCTAACATTCTTCATCAGTCTCTGACACACTCTGACACTCTCTCACACTCTCAGACACTCTCTATCACTCTCTATCACTCTCTGACACTCTCTGACACTCTCTATCACTCTATATCACTCTCTGACACTCTCTGACACTCTCTATCACCCTCTATCACTCTCTGACACTCTCTGAAGCTCTCTATCACTCACTATCACTCTCTGACACTCTCTATCACTCTGAAACTCTCTATCACTCTCTGACACTCTCTGACACTCTATATCACTCTCTATCACTCTCTGACACACTCTGACACTCTATATCACTCAGTGACACTCTGTGACACTCTCTATCACTCTCCATCACTCTCTGACACTCTCTGATACACTCATATACTCTGTGACGCACTCTGACACTCTATATCACTCTCTATCACTCTCTGACACTCTCTGACACTCTCTTTCACTCTCTGAAACTCTCTGACACTCAATGACACTCTCTGACTCTCCCTATGGCTCTCTATCACTCTCTGACACTCTCTGTCACTCTCAGACTTTCTCTATCTCTCTCTATCACTCTCTGACACTCTCTGACACTCTCAGACTCTCTCTATCTCTCTCTATCACTCTCTGACACTCTCTATCACTCTCTATCACTGTCTGGCACTCTCTATCACTCTCTGACACTCTCTATCACTCTCTAATACTCTCTGACACTCTCAGACTCTCTCTATCTCTCTCTATCACTCTCTGACAATCTCTATCAATCTCTATCACTGTCTGACACTGTCTATCACTCTCTGACACTCTCTATCACTCTCTGAAACTCTCTGACACTCTCCACCACTCAATGACACTCTGTGACATCTCTATCACTCTCTGACACTCTCAGACACTCTCTATCACTCTTTATCACTCTCTGACACTCTCTGAAACTCTCTGACACTCTCCATCACTCAATGACACTCTCTATCACTCTCTATCACTCTCTGACACTCTCTGACGCTCTCTGACGCTCTCTGACACTCTCAGACACTCTCTATCACTCTTTATCACTCTCTGACACTCTCTGACACTCTCTGACACTCACAGACACTCTCAGATACTCTCTATCACTCTGTATCAATCTCTAACACTCTCTGACACTCTTAATCACTCTCTGACACTCTCTATCACTCTCTGACACTCTCTGACACTCTCAGATTCTCTATATCTCTCTCTATCACTCTCTGACACTCTCTATCACTCTCTATCACTGTCTGACACTCTCTATCACTCTCTGACACTCTATCACTCTCTAACACTCTCTGACACACTTAATCACTCTCTGACACTCTCTATCACTCTCTGACACACTCTATCACTCTCTGACACTCTCTATCACTCTCTATCACTCTCTGACACTCTCTATCACTCTCTGACACACTCTATCACTCTCTGACACTCTCGATCACTCTCAGACACTCTCTATCACTCTCTATCACACTCTAACGCTCTTTGACGCTCTCAGACACTCTCTTACGCGCTCAGACACTCTCTGACTGTCTCTGACGCTCTCAGACGCTCTCTGACAATCTCTGACGCTCTCAGACACTCTCAGACAATCTCTATCACTCTCAGACACTCTATCACTCTCTGACACTCTCTGACGCTCTCAGACACACTCAATCACTCTCTATCACTCTCTGACACTCTCTGACACTCTCTAACATTCTTCATCAGTCTCTGACACACTCTGACACTCTCTCACACTCTCAGACACTCTCTATCACTCTCTGACACTCTCTGACACTCTCTATCACTCTATATCACTCTCTGACACTCTCTGACACTCTCTATCACCCTCTATCACTCTCTGACACTCTCTGAAGCTCTCTATCACTCACTATCACTCTCTGACACTCTCTATCACTCTGAAACTCTCTATCACTCTCTGACACTCTATATCACTCTCTATCACTCTCTGACACACTCTGACACTCCATATCACTCAGTGACACTCTGTGACACTCTCTATCACTCTCCATCACTCTCTGACACTCTCTGACACTCTCTTTCACTCTCTGAAACTCTCTGACAATCAATGACACTCTCTGACTCTCCCTATGGCTCCCTATCACTGTCTGACACTCTCTATCACTCTCTGACACTCTCTATCACTCTCTGACACTCTCCATCTCTCTCTGACACACTCTACCACTCTCTGACACTCTCAATCACTCTCAGACACTCTCTATCACTCTCTATCACACTCTAACGCTCTTTGACGCTCTCAGACACTCTCTTACGCGCTCAGACACTCTCTGACTGTCTCTGACGCTCTCAGACACTCTCTGACAATCTCTGAAGCTCTCAGACACTCTCAGACACTCTCTATCACTCTCAGACACTCTATCACTCTCTGACACTCTCTGACGCTCTCAGACACACTCAATCACTCTCTATCACTCTCTGACACTCTCTGACACTCTCTAACATTCTTCATCAGTCTCTGACACACTCTGACACACTCTCACACTCTCAGACACTCTCTATCACTCTCTATCACTCTCTGACACTCTCTGACATTCTCTATCACTCTATATCACTCTCTGACACTCTCTGACACTCTCTATCACCCTCTATCACTCTCTGACACTCTCTGAAGCTCTCTATCACTCACTATCACTCTCTGACACTCTCTATCACTCTGAAACTCTCTATCACTCTCTGACACTCTCTGACACTCTATATCACTCTCTATCACTCTCTGACACACTCTGACACTCTATATCACTCAGTGACACTCTGTGACACTCTCTATCACTCTCCATCACTCTCTGACACTCTCTGATACACTCATATACTCTGTGACGCACTCTGCCACTCTATATCACTCTCTATCACTCTCTGACACTCTCTGACACTCTCTGAAACTCTCTGAAACTCTCTGACACTCAATGACACTCTCTGACACTCCCTATGGCTCTCTGACACACTCTATCACTCTCTGACACTCTCGATCACTCTCAGACACTCTCTATCACTCTCTATCACACTCTAACGCTCTTTGACCCTCTCAGACACTCTCTGACGCACTCAGCCACTCTCTGACTGTCTCTGACAGTCTCTGATGCTCTCAGACGCTCTCTGACAATCTCTGACGCTCTCAGACACTCTCAGACACTCTATATCACTCTCTGACACTCTCTGACGCTCTCAGACTCACTCAATCACTCTCTATCACTCTCTGACACTCTCTGACACTCTCTAACATTCTTCATCAGTCTCTGACACACTCTGACACTCTCTCACACTCTCTGAAACTCTCTGAAACTCTCTGACACTCAATGACACTCTCTGACACTCTCTGACACTCACAGACACTCTCAGACACTCTCTATCACTCTGTATCACTCTCTAACACTCTCTGACACTCTCTATCACTCTCTGACACACTCTATCACTCTCTGACACACTCTATCACTCTCTGACACTCTCTATCACTCTCTGACACTCTCTGACACTCTCTATCACTCTCTGACACACTCTATCACTCTCTGACACTCTCGATCACTCTCAGACACTCTCTATCACTCTCTATCACACTCTAACGCTCTTTGACCCTCTCAGACACTCTCTGACGCACTCAGCCACTCTCTGACTGTCTCTGACAGTCTCTGACGCTCTCAGACGCTCTCTGACAATCTCTGACGCTCTCAGACACTCTCAGACACTCTATATCACTCTCTGACACTCTCTGACGCTCTCAGACTCACTCAATCACTCTCTATCACTCTCTGACACTCTCTGACACTCTCTAACATTCTTCATCAGTCTCTGACACACTCTGACACTCTCTCACACTCTCAGACACTCTCTATCACTATCACTCTCTGACATTCTCTGACATTCTCTATCACTCTATATCACTCTATATCACACTCTGACACTCTCTATCACACTCTATCACTCTCTGACACTCTCTGAGCCTCTCTATCACTCACTATCACTCTCTGACACTCTCTATCACTCTCTGACACTCTCTATCACTCTCTATCAATCCCTGACACTCTCTGACACTCTATATCACTCTCGATCACTCTCTGACACGCTCTGACACACTCAGATTCTCTGTGACGCACTCTGACACTCTCTATCACTCTATGACACTCTCTGACGCTCTCTATCACTCTCTATCACTCTCTGACACTCTCTATCTCTCTCTGACACTCTTTTTCACTCTCTATCACTCTCTGACACTCTCTGATACTCTCTGACGCTCTCAGACTCACTCAATCACTCTCTATCACTCTCTGACACTCTCTAACATTCTTCATCAGTCTCTGACACACTCTGACACTCTCTCACACTCTCAGACACTCTCTATCACTCTCTATCACTCTCTGACACTCTCTATCACTCTATATCACTCTCTGACACTCTCTATCACACTCTATCACTCTCTGACACTCTCTGAAGCTCTCTATCACTCACTATCACTCTCTGACACTCTCTATCACTCTCTGACACTCTCTATCACTCTCTATCAAAATCTGACACTCTCTGACACTCTATATCACTCTCGATCACTCTCTGACACACTCTGACACTCTCTATCACTCAATGACACTCTGTGACACTCTCTATCACTCTCCATGACTCTCTGACACTCTCTGACACACTCAGATACTCTGTGACGCACTCTGACACTCTCTATCACTCTATGACACTCTCTGACGCTCTCTATCACTCTCTATCACACTCTGACACTCTCTATCACTCTCTGACACTCTATATCACTCTCTATCACTCTCTGACACTCTCTGATACTCTATATCACTCTCTATCACTCTCTGACACTTTCTGACACTCTCTTTCACTCTCTTTAAACTCTCTGACACTCTCTGACACTCAATGACACTCTCTGACACTCCCTATGGCTGTCTATCACTCTCTGACACTCTCTGACACTCTCAGACTCTCTCTATCTCTCTCTATCACTCTCTATCACTCTCTGACACTCCCTATCACTGTCTGACACTCTCTGACACTCTCAGACACTCTCTATCACTCTTTATCACTCTCTGACACTCTCTGAAACTCTCTAACACTCTCCATCACTCAAAGACACTCTCTGACACTCTCTATCACTCTCTATCACTCTCTGACACTCTCTGACACTCTCTGACGCTCTCTGACACTCTCAGACACTCTCACACTCTTTATCACACTCTGACACTCTCTGACACTCTCTGACACTCACAGACACTCTCAGATACTCTCTATCACTCTGTATCACTCTCTGACACTCTCTATCACTCTCTGACACACTCTATCACTCTGTGACACTCTCTATCACTCTCTATCACTCTCTGACACTCTCTATCACTCTCTGACACACTCTATCACTCTCTGACACTCTCGATCACTCTCAGACACTCTCTATCACTCTCTATCACACTCTAACGCTCTTTGACGCTCTCAGACACTCTCTGACGCACTCAGACACTCTCTGACTGTCTCTGACGCTCTCAGACACTCTCTGACAATCTCTGACGCTCTCAGACACTCTCAGACACTCTCTATCACTCTCAGACACTCTATCACTCTCTGACACTCTCTGACGCTCTCAGACACACTCAATCACTCTCTATCACTCTCTGACACTCTCTGACACTCTCTAACATTCTTCATCAGTCTCTGACACACTCTGACACTCTCTCACACTCTCAGACACTCTCTATCACTGTCTATCACTCTCTGACACTCTCTGACACTCTCTATCACTCTATATCACTCTCTGACACTCTCTGACACTCTCTATCACACTCTATCACCCTCTGACACTCTCTGACACTCTCTATCACTCACTATCACTCTCTGACACTCTCTATCACTCTCTGAAACTCTCTATCACTCTCTGACACTCTCTGACACTCTATATCACTCTCTATCACTCTCTGACACACTCTGACACTCTCTATCACTCAGTGACACTCTGTGACACTCTCTATCACTCTCTATCACTCTCTGACACTCTCTATCACTCTCTGACACTCTCCATCACTCAATGACACTCTCTGACACTCTCTATCACTCTCTGACACTCTCTGACACTCTCTGACACTCTCAGACACTCTCATTCACTCTTTCTCACATTCTGAAACTCACTGACACTCTCAGACATCTGTGTCACTTTCAGACACTCTCTGACGCTCTCTATCACTGTCTATCACTCTCTGACACTCTCTATCACTCTCTGACACTCTCTATCACTCTCTATCACTGTCTGACACTCTCTGATACTCTCTATCACTCTCTATCACTCTCTGACACTTTCTGACACTCTCTATCACTCTCTGACACTCTCTGACACTCTCTGATACTCTCTGACACTCTCAGACTCTCTCTATCTCTCTCTATCACTCTCTGACAATCTCCATCAATCTCTATCACTGTCTGACACTCTCTATCACTCTCTGATACTCTCTATCACTCTCTGAAACTCTCTGACACTCTCCACTACTCAATGACACTCTCTGACATCTCTATCACTCTCTATCACTCTCTATCACTCTCTACCACTCTCTGACACTCTCAGACACTCTCTATCACTCTTTATCACTCTCTGACAGTCTCTGACACTCTCTGACACTCACAGACACTCTCAGACACTCTCTATCACTCTGTATCACTCTCTAACACTCTCTGACACTCTCTATCACTCTCTGACACACTCTATCACTCTCTGACACACTCTATCACTCTCTGACACTCTCTATCACTCTCTGACACTCTCTGACACTCTCTATCACTCTCTGACACACTCTATCACTCTCTGACACTCTCGATCACTCTCAGACACTCTCTATCACTCTCTATCACACTCTAACGCTCTTTGACCCTCTCAGACACTCTCTGACGCACTCAGCCACTCTCTGACAGTCTCTGACAGTCTCTGACGCTCTCAGACGCTCTCTGACAATCTCTGACGCTCTCAGACACTCTCAGACACTCTATATCACTCTCTGACACTCTCTGACGCTCTCAGACTCACTCAATCACTCTCTATCACTCTCTGACACTCTCTGACACTCTCTAACATTCTTCATCAGTCTCTGACACACTCTGACACTCTCTCACACTCTCAGACACTCTCTATCACTCTCTATCACTCTCTGACACTCTCTGACATTCTCTATCACTCTATATCACTCTATATCACACTCTGACACTCTCTATCACACTCTATCACTCTCTGACACTCTCTGAGCCTCTCTATCACTCACTATCACTCTCTGACACTCTCTATCACTCTCTGACACTCTCTATCACTCTCTATCAATCCCTGACACTCTCTGACACTCTATATCACTCTCGATCACTCTCTGACACACTCTGACACTCTCTATCACTCAATGACACACTCTGACACTCTCTATCACTCTCCATGACTCTCTGACACTCTCTGACACACTCAGATTCTCTGTGACGCACTCTGACACTCTCTATCACTCTATGACACTCTCTGACGCTCTCTATCACTCTCTATCACTCTCTGACACTCTCTATCTCTCTCTGACACTCTTTTTCACTCTCTATCACTCTCTGTCACTCTCTGATACTCTCTATCACTCTCTATCACTCTCTGACACTTTCTGACACTCTCTTTCACTCTCTGAATCTCTCTGACACTCTCTGACACTCAATGACACTCTCTGACACTCCCGATGGCTCTCTATCACTCTCTGACACTCTCTGACACTCTCAGACTCTCTCTATCTCTCTCTATCACTCTCTGACACTCTCTATCACTCTCTATCACTGTCTGGCACTCTCTATCACTCTCTGACACTCTCTATCACTCTCTAATACTCTCTGACACTCTCAGACTCTCTCTATCTCTCTCTATCACTCTCTGACAATCTCTATCAATCTCTATCACTGTCTGACACTGTCTATCACTCTCTGACACTCTCTATCACTCTCTGAAACTCTCTGACACTCTCCACCACTCAATGACACTCTGTGACATCTCTATCACTCTCTGACACTCTCTGACACTCTCAGACACTCTCTATCACTCTTTATCACTCTCTGACACTCTCTGAAACTCTCTGACACTCTCCATCACTCAATGACACTCTCTATCACTCTCTATCACTCTCTGACACTCTCTGACGCTCTCTGACGCTCTCTGACACTCTCAGACACTCTCTATCACTCTTTATCACTCTCTGACACTCTCTGACACTCTCTGACACTCACAGACACTCTCAGATACTCTCTATCACTCTGTATCAATCTCTAACACTCTCTGACACTCTTAATCACTCTCTGACACTCTCTATCACTCTTTATCACTCTCTGACACTCTCTGACACTCTCTGACACTCACAGACACTCTCAGATACTCTCTATCACTCTCTATCACACTCTAACGCTCTTTGACGCTCTCAGACACTCTCTTACGCGCTCAGACACTCTCTGACTGTCTCTGACGCTCTCAGACGCTCTCTGACAATCTCTGACGCTCTCAGACACTCTCAGACAATCTCTATCACTCTCAGACACTCTATCACTCTCTGACACTCTCTGACGCTCTCAGACACACTCAATCACTCTCTATCACTCTCTGACACTCTCTGACACTCTCTAACATTCTTCATCAGTCTCTGACACACTCTGACACTCTCTCACACTCTCAGACACTCTCTATCACTCTCTATCACTCTCTGACACTCTCTGACACTCTCTATCACTCTATATCACTCTCTGACACTCTCTGACACTCTCTATCACCCTCTATCACTCTCTGACACTCTCTGAAGCTCTCTATCACTCACTATCACTCTCTGACACTCTCTATCACTCTGAAACTCTCTATCACTCTCTGACACTCTCTGACACTCTATATCACTCTCTATCACTCTCTGACACACTCTGACACTCTATATCACTCAGTGACACTCTGTGACACTCTCTATCACTCTCCATCACTCTCTGACACTCTCTGATACACTCATATACTCTGTGACGCACTCTGACACTCTATATCACTCTCTATCACTCTCTGACACTCTCTGACACTCTCTTTCACTCTCTGAAACTCTCTGACATTCAATGACACTCTCTGACTCTCCCTATGGCTCTCTATCACTCTCTGACACTCTCTGTCACTCTCAGACTTTCTCTATCTCTCTCTATCACTCTCTGAAACTCGCTATCACTCTCTATCAATGTCTGACACTCTCTATCACTCTCTGACACTCTCCGACACTCTCCATCACTCAATGACACTCTCTGACACTCTCTATCACTCTCTATCACTCTCTGACACTCTCTGACACTCTTTGACACTCTCAGACACTCTCATTCACTCTTTCTCACTCTCTGACACTCACTGACACTCTCTATCACTCCCTATCACTGTCTGACACTCTCTATCACTCTCTGACACTCTCTATCACTCTCTGACACTCTCCATCACTCTCTGACACACTCTACCACTCTCTGACACTCTCAATCACTCTCAGACACTCTCTATCACACTCTAACGCTCTTTGACGCTCTCAGACACTCTCTTACGCGCTCAGACACTCTCTGACTGTCTCTGACGCTCTCAGACACTCTCTGACAATCTCTGAAGCTCTCAGACACTCTCAGACACTCTCTATCACTCTCAGACACTCTATCACTCTCTGACACTCTCTGACGCTCTCAGGCACACTCAATCACTCTCTATCACTCTCTGACACTCTCTGACACTCTCTAACATTCTTCATCAGTCTCTGACACACTCTCACACTCTCAGACACTCTCTATCACTCTCTATCACTCTCTGACACTCTCTGACATTCTCTATCACTCTATATCACTCTCTGACACTCTCTGACACTCTCTATCACCCTCTATCACTCTCTGACACTCTCTGAAGCTCTCTATCACTCACTATCACTCTCTGACACTCTCTATCACTCTGAAACTCTCTATCACTCTCTGACACTCTCTGACACTCTATATCACTCTCTATCACTCTCTGACACACTCTGACACTCTATATCACTCAGTGACACTCTGTGACACTCTCTATCACTCTCCATCACTCTCTGACACTCTCTGATACACTCATATACTCTGTGACGCACTCTGCCACTCTATATCACTCTCTATCACTCTCTGACACTCTCTGACACTCTCTGAAACTCTCTGAAACTCTCTGACACTCAATGACACTCTCTGACACTCCCTATGGCTCTCTGACACACTCTATCACTCTCTGACACTCTCGATCACTCTCAGACACTCTCTATCACTCTCTATCACACTCTAACGCTCTTTGACCCTCTCAGACACTCTCTGACGCACTCAGCCACTCTCTGACTGTCTCTGACAGTCTCTGACGCTCTCAGACGCTCTCTGACAATCTCTGACGCTCTCAGACACTCTCAGACACTCTATATCACTCTCTGACACTCTCTGACGCTCTCAGACTCACTCAATCACTCTCTATCACTCTCTGACACTCTCTGACACTCTCTAACATTCTTCATCAGTCTCTGACACACTCTGACACTCTCTCACACTCTCTGAAACTCTCTGAAACTCTCTGACACTCAATGACACTCTCTGACACTCCCTATGGCTCTCTGACACACTCTATCACTCTCTGACACTCTCGATCACTCTCAGACACTCTCTATCACTCTCTATCACACTCTAACGCTCTTTGACCCTCTCTGACACTCTCTGACGCACTCAGCCACTCTCTGACTGTCTCTGACAGTCTCTGACGCTCTCAGACGCTCTCTGACAATCTCTGACGCTCTCAGACACTCTCAGACACTCTATATCACTCTCTGACACTCTCTGACGCTCTCAGACTCACTCAATCACTCTCTATCACTCTCTGACACTCTCTGACACTCTCTAACATTCTTCATCAGTCTCTGACACACTCTGACACTCTCTCACACTCTCAGACACTCTCTATCACTCTCTATCACTCTCTGACACTCTCTGACATTCTCTATCACTCTATATCACTCTATATCACACTCTGACACTCTCTATCACACTCTATCACTCTCTGACACTCTCTGAGCCTCTCTATCACTCACTATCACTCTCTGACACTCTCTATCACTCTCTGACACTCTCTATCACTCTCTATCAATCCCTGACACTCTCTGACACTCTATATCACTCTCGATCACTCTCTGACACACTCTGACACTCTCTATCACTCAATGACACACTCTGACACTCTCTATCACTCTCCATGACTCTCTGACACTCTCTGACACACTCAGATTCTCTGTGACGCACTCTGACACTCTCTATCACTCTATGACACTCTCTGACGCTCTCTATCACTCTCTATCACTCTCTGACACTCTCTATCTCTCTCTGACACTCTTTTTCACTCTCTATCACTCTCTGCCACTCTCTGATACTCTCTATCACTCTCTATCACTCTCTGACACTTTCTGACACTCTCTTTCACTCTCTGAATCTCTCTGACACTCTCTGACACTCAATGACACTCTCTGACACTCCCGATGGCTCTCTATCACTCTCTGACACTCTCTGACACTCTCAGACTCTCTCTATCTCTCTCTATCACTCTCTGACACTCTCTATCACTCTCTATCACTGTCTGGCACTCTCTATCACTCTCTGACACTCTCTATCACTCTCTAATACTCTCTGACACTCTCAGACTCTCTCTATCTCTCTCTATCACTCTCTGACAATCTCTATCAATCTCTATCACTGTCTGACACTGTCTATCACTCTCTGACACTCTATATCACTCTCTGAAACTCTCTGACACTCTCCACCACTCAATGACACTCTGTGACATCTCTATCACTCTCTGACACTCTCTGACACTCTCAGACACTCTCTATCACTCTTTATCACTCTCTGACACTCTCTGAAACTCTCTGACACTCTCCATCACTCAATGACACTCTCTATCACTCTCTATCACTCTCTGACACTCTCTGACACTCTCTGACGCTCTCTGACACTCTCAGACACTCTCTATCACTCTTTATCACTCTCTGACACTCTCTGACACTCTCTGACACTCACAGACACTCTCAGATACTCTCTATCACTCTGTATCAATCTCTAACACTCTCTGACACTCTTAATCACTCTCTGACACTCTCTATCACTCTCTGACACTCTCTGACACTCTCAGATTCTCTATATCTCTCTCTATCACTCTCTGACACTCTCTATCACTCTCTCTCACTGTCTGACACTCTCTATCACTCTCTGACACTCTATCACTCTCTATCACTCTCTGACACACTCTATCACTCTCTGACACTCTCTATCACTCTCTATCACTCTCTGACACTCTCTATCACTCTCTGACACACTCTATCACTCTCTGACACTCTCGATCACTCTCAGACACTCTCTATCACTCTCTATCACACTCTAACGCTCTTTGACGCTCTCAGACACTCTCTTACGCGCTCAGACACTCTCTGACTGTCTCTGACGCTCTCAGACGCTCTCTGACAATCTCTGACGCTCTCAGACACTCTCAGACAATCTCTATCACTCTCAGACACTCTATCACTCTCTGACACTCTCTGACGCTCTCAGACACACTCAATCACTCTCTATCACTCTCTGACACTCTCTGACACTCTCTAACATTCTTCATCAGTCTCTGACACACTCTGACACTCTCTCACACTCTCAGACACTCTCTATCACTCTCTATCACTCTCTGACACTCTCTGACACTCTCTATCACTCTATATCACTCTCTGACACTCTCTGACACTCTCTATCACCCTCTATCACTCTCTGACACTCTCTGAAGCTCTCTATCACTCACTATCACTCTCTGACACTCTCTATCACTCTGAAACTCTCTATCACTCTCTGACACTCTCTGACACTCTATATCACTCTCTATCACTCTCTGACACACTCTGACACTCTATATCACTCAGTGACACTCTGTGACACTCTCTATCACTCTCCATCACTCTCTGACACTCTCTGATACACTCATATACTCTGTGACGCACTCTGACACTCTATATCACTCTCTATCACTCTCTGACACTCTCTGACACTCTCTTTCACTCTCTGAAACTCTCGGACACTCAATGACACTCTCTGACTCTCCCTATGGCTCTCTATCACTCTCTGACACTCTCTGTCACTCTCAGACTTTCTCTATCTCTCTCTATCACTCTCTGAAACTCGCTATCACTCTCTATCAATGTCTGACACTCTCTATCACTCTCTGACACTCTCCGACACTCTCCATCACTCAATGACACTCTCTGACACTCTCTATCACTCTCTATCACTCTCTGACACTCTCTGACACTCTTTGACACTCTCAGACACTCTCATTCACTCTTTCTCACTCTCTGACACTCACTGACACTCTCTATCACTCCCTATCACTGTCTGACACTCTCTATCACTCTCTGACACTCTCTATCACTCTCTGACACTCTCCATCACTCTCTGACACACTCTACCACTCTCTGACACTCTCAATCACTCTCAGACACTCTCTATCACTCTCTATCACACTCTAACGCTCTTTGACGCTCTCAGACACTCTCTTACGCGCTCAGACACTCTCTGACTGTCTCTGACGCTCTCAGACACTCTCTGACAATCTCTGAAGCTCTCAGACACTCTCAGACACTCTCTATCACTCTCAGACACTCTATCACTCTCTGACACTCTCTGACGCTCTCAGACACACTCAATCACTCTCTATCACTCTCTGACACTCTCTGACACTCTCTAACATTCTTCATCAGTCTCTGACACACTCTCACACTCTCAGACACTCTCTATCACTCTCTATCACTCTCTGACACTCTCTGACATTCTCTATCACTCTATATCACTCTCTGACACTCTCTGACACTCTCTATCACCCTCTATCACTCTCTGACACTCTCTGAAGCTCTCTATCACTCACTATCACTCTCTGACACTCTCTATCACTCTGAAACTCTCTATCACTCTCTGACACTCTCTGACACTCTATATCACTCTCTATCACTCTCTGACACACTCTGACACTCTATATCACTCAGTGACACTCTGTGACACTCTCTATCACTCTCCATCACTCTCTGACACTCTCTGATACACTCATATACTCTGTGACGCACTCTGCCACTCTATATCACTCTCTATCACTCTCTGACACTCTCTGACACTCTCTGAAACTCTCTGAAACTCTCTGACACTCAATGACACTCTCTGACACTCCCTATGGCTCTCTGACACACTCTATCACTCTCTGACACTCTCGATCACTCTCAGACACTCTCTATCACTCTCTATCACACTCTAACGCTCTTTGACCCTCTCAGACACTCTCTGACGCACTCAGCCACTCTCTGACTGTCTCTGACAGTCTCTGACGCTCTCAGACGCTCTCTGACAATCTCTGACGCTCTCAGACACTCTCAGACACTCTATATCACTCTCTGACACTCTCTGACGCTCTCAGACTCACTCAATCACTCTCTATCACTCTCTGACACTCTCTGACACTCTCTAACATTCTTCATCAGTCTCTGACACACTCTGACACTCTCTCACACTCTCTGAAACTCTCTGAAACTCTCTGACACTCAATGACACTCTCTGACACTCCCTATGGCTCTCTGACACACTCTATCACTCTCTGACACTCTCGATCACTCTCAGACACTCTCTATCACTCTCTATCACACTCTAACGCTCTTTGACCCTCTCAGACACTCTCTGACGCACTCAGCCACTCTCTAACTGTCTCTGACAGTCTCTGACGCTCTCAGACGCTCTCTGACAATCTCTGACGCTCTCAGACACTCTCAGACACTCTATATCACTCTCTGACACTCTCTGACGCTCTCAGACACACTCAATCACTCTCTATCACTCTCTGACACTCTCTGACACTCTCTAACATTCTTCATCAGTCTCTGACACACTCTGACACTCTCTCACACTCTCAGACACTCTCTATCACTCTCTATCACTCTCTGACACTCTCTGACACTCTCTATCACTCTATATCACTCTCTGACACTCTCTGACACTCTCTATCACCCTCTATCACTCTCTGACACTCTCTGAAGCTCTCTATCACTCACTATCACTCTCTGACACTCTCTATCACTCTGAAACTCTCTATCACTCTCTGACACTCTCTGACACTCTATATCACTCTCTATCACTCTCTGACACACTCTGACACTCTATATCACTCAGTGACACTCTGTGACACTCTCTATCACTCTCCATCACTCTCTGACACTCTCTGATACACTCATATACTCTGTGACGCACTCTGACACTCTATATCACTCTCTATCACTCTCTGACACTCTCTGACACTCTCTTTCACTCTCTGAAACTCTCTGACACTCAATGACACTCTCTGACTCTCCCTATGGCTCTCTATCACTCTCTGACACTCTCTGTCACTCTCAGACTTTCTCTATCTCTCTCTATCACTCTCTGAAACTCGCTATCACTCTCTATCAATGTCTGACACTCTCTATCACTCTCTGACACTCTCCGACACTCTCCATCACTCAATGACACTCTCTGACACTCTCTATCACTCTCTATCACTCTCTGACACTCTCTGACACTCTTTGACACTCTCAGACACTCTCATTCACTCTTTCTCACTCTCTGACACTCACTGACACTCTCTATCACTCCCTATCACTGTCTGACACTCTCTATCACTCTCTGACACTCTCTATCACTCTCTGACACTCTCCATCACTCTCTGACACACTCTACCACTCTCTGACACTCTCAATCACTCTCAGACACTCTCTATCACTCTCTATCACACTCTAACGCTCTTTGACGCTCTCAGACACTCTCTTACGCGCTCAGACACTCTCTGACTGTCTCTGACGCTCTCAGACACTCTCTGACAATCTCTGAAGCTCTCAGACACTCTCAGACACTCTCTATCACTCTCAGACACTCTATCACTCTCTGACACTCTCTGACGCTCTCAGACACACTCAATCACTCTCTATCACTCTCTGACACTCTCTGACACTCTCTAACATTCTTCATCAGTCTCTGACACACTCTCACACTCTCAGACACTCTCTATCACTCTCTATCACTCTCTGACACTCTCTGACATTCTCTATCACTCTATATCACTCTCTGACACTCTCTGACACTCTCTATCACCCTCTATCACTCTCTGACACTCTCTGAAGCTCTCTATCACTCACTATCACTCTCTGACACTCTCTGACACTCTCTGAAACTCTCTGACACACTCTGACACTCTATATCACTCAGTGACACTCTGTGACACTCTCTATCACTCTCCATCACTCTCTGACACTCTCTGATACACTCATATACTCTGTGACGCACTCTGCCACTCTATATCACTCTCTATCACTCTCTGACACTCTCTGACACTCTCTGAAACTCTCTGAAACTCTCTGACACTCAATGACACTCTCTGACACTCCCTATGGCTCTCTGACACACTCTATCACTCTCTGACACTCTCGATCACTCTCAGACACTCTCTATCACTCTCTATCACACTCTAACGCTCTTTGACCCTCTCAGACACTCTCTGACGCACTCAGCCACTCTCTGACTGTCTCTGACAGTCTCTGACGCTCTCAGACGCTCTCTGACAATCTCTGACGCTCTCAGACACTCTCAGACACTCTATATCACTCTCTGACACTCTCTGACGCTCTCAGACTCACTCAATCACTCTCTATCACTCTCTGACACTCTCTGACACTCTCTAACATTCTTCATCAGTCTCTGACACCCTCTGACACTCTCTCACACTCTCTGAAACTCTCTGACACTCAATGACACTCTCTGACACTCCCTATGGCTCTCTGACACACTCTATCACTCTCTGACACTCTCGATCACTCTCAGACACTCTCTATCACTCTCTATCACACTCTAACGCTCTTTGACCCTCTCAGACACTCTCTGACGCACTCAGCCACTCTCTGACTGTCTCTGACAGTCTCTGACGCTCTCAGACGCTCTCTGACAATCTCTGACGCTCTCAGACACTCTCAGACACTCTATATCACTCTCTGACAATCTCTGACGCTCTCAGACTCACTCAATCACTCTCTATCACTCTCTGACACTCTCTGACACTCTCTAACATTCTTCATCAGTCTCTGACACACTCTGACACTCTCTCACACTCTCAGACACTCTCTATCACTCTCTATCACTCTCTGACACTCTCTGACATTCTCTATCACTCTATATCACTCTATATCACACTCTGACACTCTCTATCACACTCTATCACTCTCTGACACTCTCTGAGCCTCTCTATCACTCACTATCACTCTCTGACACTCTCTATCACTCTCTGACACTCTCTATCACTCTCTATCAATCCCTGACACTCTCTGACACTCTATATCACTCTCGATCACTCTCTGACACACTCTGACACTCTCTATCACTCAATGACACACTCTGACACTCTCTATCACTCTCCATGACTCTCTGACACTCTCTGACACACTCAGATTCTCTGTGACGCACTCTGACACTCTCTATCACTCTATGACACTCTCTGACGCTCTCTATCACTCTCTATCACTCTCTGACACTCTCTATCTCTCTCTGACACTCTTTTTCACTCTCTATCACTCTCTAATACTCTCTGACACTCTCAGACTCTCTCTATCTCTCTCTATCACTCTCTGACAATCTCTATCAATCTCTATCACTGTCTGACACTGTCTATCACTCTCTGACACTCTCTATCACTCTCTGAAACTCTCTGACACTCTCCACCACTCAATGACACTCTGTGACATCTCTATCACTCTCTGACACTCTCTGACACTCTCAGACTCTCTCTATCACTCTTTATCACTCTCTGACACTCTCTGAAACTCTCTGACACTCTCCATCACTCAATGACACTCTCTATCACTCTCTATCACTCTCTGACACTCTCTGACACTCTCTGACGCTCTCTGACACTCTCAGACACTCTCTATCACTCTTTATCACTCTCTGACACTCTCTGACACTCTCTGACACTCACAGACACTCTCAGATACTCTCTATCACTCTGTATCAATCTCTAACACTCTCTGACACTCTTAATCACTCTCTGACACTCTCTATCACTCTCTGACACTCTCTGATTCTCTATATCTCTCTCTATCAATCTCTGACACTCTCTATCACTCTCTATCACTCTCTGACACTCTCTATCACTCTCTGACACTCTATCACTCTCTAACACTCTCTGACACACTTAATCACTCTCTGACACTCTCTATCACTCTCTGACACACTCTATCACTCTCTGACACTCTCTATCACTCTCTATCACTCTCTGACACTCTCTATCACTCTCTGACACACTCTATCACTCTCTGACACTCTCGATCACTCTCAGACACTCTCTATCACTCTCTATCACACTCTAACGCTCTTTGACGCTCTCAGACACTCTCTTACGCGCTCAGACACTCTCTGACTGTCTCTGACGCTCTCAGACGCTCTCTGACAATCTCTGACGCTCTCAGACACTCTCAGACACTCTCTATCACTCTCAGACACTCTATCACTCTCTGACACTCTCTGACGCTCTCAGACACACTCAATCACTCTCTATCACTCTCTGACACTCTCTGACACTCTCTAACATTCTTCATCAGTCTCTGACACACTCTGACACTCTCTCACACTCTCAGACACTCTCTATCACTCTCTATCACTCTCTGACACTCTCTGACACTCTCTATCACTCTATATCACTCTCTGACACTCTCTGACACTCTCTATCACCCTCTATCACTCTCTGACACTCTCTGAAGCTCTCTATCACTCACTATCACTCTCTGACACTCTCTATCACTCTGTGACACTCTCTATCACTCTCTGACACTCTCTGACACTCTATATCACTCTCTATCACTCTCTGACACACTCTGACACTCTATATCACTCAGTGACACTCTGTGACACTCTCTATCACTCTCCATCACTCTCTGACACTCTCTGATACACTCATATACTCTGTGACGCAATCTGACACTCTATATCACTCTCTATCACTCTCTGACACTCTCTGACACTCTCTTTCACTCTCTGAAACTCTCTGACACTCAATGACACTCTCTGACTCTCCCTATGGCTCTCTATCACTCTCTGACACTCTCTGTCACTCTCAGACTTTCTCTATCTCTCTCTATCACTCTCTGAAACTCGCTATCACTCTCTATCAATGTCTGACACTCTCTATCACTCTCTGACACTCTCCGACACTCTCCATCACTCAATGACACTCTCTGACACTCTCTATCACTCTCTATCACTCTCTGACACTCTCTGACACTCTTTGACACTCTCAGACACTCTCATTCACTCTTTCTCACTCTCTGACACTCACTGACACTCTCTATCACTCCCTATCACTGTCTGACACTCTCTATCACTCTCTGACACTCTCTATCACTCTCTGACACTCTCCATCACTCTCTGACACACTCTATCACTCTCTGACACTCTCGATCACTCTCAGACACTCTCTATCACTCTCTATCACACTCTAACGCTCTTTGACGCTCTCAGACACTCTCTTACGCGCTCAGACACTCTCTGACTGTCTCTGACGCTCTCAGACACTCTCTGACAATCTCTGACGCTCTCAGACACTCTCAGACACTCTCTATCACTCTCAGACACTCTATCACTCTCTGACACTCTCTGACGCTCTCAGACACACTCAATCACTCTCTATCACTCTCTGACACTCTCTGACACTCTCTAACATTCTTCATCAGTCTCTGACACACTCTGACACTCTCTCACACTCTCAGACACTCTCTATCACTCTCTATCACTCTCTGACACTCTCTGACACTCTCTGACACTCAATGACACTCTCTGACACTCCCTATGGCTCTCTGACACACTCTATCACTCTCTGACACTCTCGATCACTCTCAGACACTCTCTATCACTCTCTATCACACTCTAACGCTCTTTGACCCTCTCAGACACTCTCTGACGCACTCAGCCACTCTCTGACTGTCTCTGACAGTCTCTGACGCTCTCAGACGCTCTCTGACAATCTCTGACGCTCTCAGACACTCTCAGACACTCTATATCACTCTCTGACACTCTCTGACGCTCTCAGACTCACTCAATCACTCTCTATCACTCTCTGACACTCTCTGACACTCTCTAACATTCTTCATCAGTCTCTGACACACTCTGACACTCTCTCACACTCTCAGACACTCTCTATCACTCTCTATCACTCTCTGACACTCTCTGACATTCTCTATCACTCTATATCACTCTATATCACACTCTGACACTCTCTATCACACTCTATCACTCTCTGACACTCTCTGAGCCTCTCTATCACTCACTATCACTCTCTGACACTCTCTATCACTCTCTGACACTCTCTATCACTCTCTATCAATCCCTGACACTCTCTGACACTCTATATCACTCTCGATCACTCTCTGACACACTCTGACACTCTCTATCACTCAATGACACACTCTGACACTCTCTATCACTCTCCATGACTCTCTGACACTCTCTGACACACTCAGATTCTCTGTGACGCACTCTGACACTCTCTATCACTCTATGACACTCTCTGACGCTCTCTATCACTCTCTATCACTCTCTGACACTCTCTATCTCTCTCTGACACTCTTTTTCACTCTCTATCACTCTCTAATACTCTCTGACACTCTCAGACTCTCTCTATCTCTCTCTATCACTCTCTGACAATCTCTATCAATCTCTATCACTGTCTGACACTGTCTATCACTCTCTGACACTCTCTATCACTCTCTGAAACTCTCTGACACTCTCCACCACTCAATGACACTCTGTGACATCTCTATCACTCTCTGACACTCTCTGACACTCTCAGACTCTCTCTATCACTCTTTATCACTCTCTGACACTCTCTGAAACTCTCTGACACTCTCCATCACTCAATGACACTCTCTATCACTCTCTATCACTCTCTGACACTCTCTGACACTCTCTGACGCTCTCTGACACTCTCAGACACTCTCTATCACTCTTTATCACTCTCTGACACTCTCTGACACTCTCTGACACTCACAGACACTCTCAGATACTCTCTATCACTCTGTATCAATCTCTAACACTCTCTGACACTCTTAATCACTCTCTGACACTCTCTATCACTCTCTGACACTCTCTGATTCTCTATATCTCTCTCTATCAATCTCTGACACTCTCTATCACTCTCTATCACTCTCTGACACTCTCTATCACTCTCTGACACTCTATCACTCTCTAACACTCTCTGACACACTTAATCACTCTCTGACACTCTCTATCACTCTCTGACACACTCTATCACTCTCTGACACTCTCTATCACTCTCTATCACTCTCTGACACTCTCTATCACTCTCTGACACACTCTATCACTCTCTGACACTCTCGATCACTCTCAGACACTCTCTATCACTCTCTATCACACTCTAACGCTCTTTGACGCTCTCAGACACTCTCTTACGCGCTCAGACACTCTCTGACTGTCTCTGACGCTCTCAGACGCTCTCTGACAATCTCTGACGCTCTCAGACACTCTCAGACACTCTCTATCACTCTCAGACACTCTATCACTCTCTGACACTCTCTGACGCTCTCAGACACACTCAATCACTCTCTATCACTCTCTGACACTCTCTGACACTCTCTAACATTCTTCATCAGTCTCTGACACACTCTGACACTCTCTCACACTCTCAGACACTCTCTATCACTCTCTATCACTCTCTGACACTCTCTGACACTCTCTATCACTCTATATCACTCTCTGACACTCTCTGACACTCTCTATCACCCTCTATCACTCTCTGACACTCTCTGAAGCTCTCTATCACTCACTATCACTCTCTGACACTCTCTATCACTCTGTGACACTCTCTATCACTCTCTGACACTCTCTGACACTCTATATCACTCTCTATCACTCTCTGACACACTCTGACACTCTATATCACTCAGTGACACTCTGTGACACTCTCTATCACTCTCCATCACTCTCTGACACTCTCTGATACACTCATATACTCTGTGACGCAATCTGACACTCTATATCACTCTCTATCACTCTCTGACACTCTCTGACACTCTCTTTCACTCTCTGAAACTCTCTGACACTCAATGACACTCTCTGACTCTCCCTATGGCTCTCTATCACTCTCTGACACTCTCTGTCACTCTCAGACTTTCTCTATCTCTCTCTATCACTCTCTGAAACTCGCTATCACTCTCTATCAATGTCTGACACTCTCTATCACTCTCTGACACTCTCCGACACTCTCCATCACTCAATGACACTCTCTGACACTCTCTATCACTCTCTATCACTCTCTGACACTCTCTGACACTCTTTGACACTCTCAGACACTCTCATTCACTCTTTCTCACTCTCTGACACTCACTGACACTCTCTATCACTCCCTATCACTGTCTGACACTCTCTATCACTCTCTGACACTCTCTATCACTCTCTGACACTCTCCATCACTCTCTGACACACTCTATCACTCTCTGACACTCTCGATCACTCTCAGACACTCTCTATCACTCTCTATCACACTCTAACGCTCTTTGACGCTCTCAGACACTCTCTTACGCGCTCAGACACTCTCTGACTGTCTCTGACGCTCTCAGACACTCTCTGACAATCTCTGACGCTCTCAGACACTCTCAGACACTCTCTATCACTCTCAGACACTCTATCACTCTCTGACACTCTCTGACGCTCTCAGACACACTCAATCACTCTCTATCACTCTCTGACACTCTCTGACACTCTCTAACATTCTTCATCAGTCTCTGACACACTCTGACACTCTCTCACACTCTCAGACACTCTCTATCACTCTCTATCACTCTCTGACACTCTCTGACACTCTCTATCACTCTATATCACTCTCTGACACTCTCTGACACTCTCTATCACCCTCTATCACTCTCTGACACTCTCTGAAGCTCTCTATCACTCACTATCACTCTCTGACACTCTCTATCACTCTGAAACTCTCTATCACTCTCTGACACTCTCTGACACTCTCCATCACTCAAGGACACTCTCTGACACTCTCTATCACTCTCTATCACTCTCTGATAATCTTTGACACTCTCAGACACTCTCATTCACTCTTTCTCACTCTCTGACACTCTTTGACACTCTCAGACACTCTCATTCACTCTTTCTCACTCTCTGACACTCACTGACACTCTCTATCACTCCCTATCACTGTCTGACACTCTCTATCACTCTCTGACACTCTCTATCACTCTCTGACACTCTCCATCACTCAATGACACTCTCTGACACTCTCTATCACTCTCTATCACTCTCTGACAATCTTTGACACTCTCAGACACTCTCATTCACTCTTTCTCACTCTCTGACACTCACTGACACTCTCAGACACTCTCAGTCACTCTCAGACACTCCCTGACGCTTTCTAACACTGTCTATCACTCTCTGACACTCTCTATCACTCTCTGACACTCTCTATCACTCTCTATCACTCTCCGACACTCTCTGATACTCTCTATCACTCTCTATCACTCTCTGACTCTCTCTGACACTCTCAGACTCTCTCTATCTCTCTCTATCACTCTCTGACAAACTCTATCACTCTCTATCACTGTGTGACACTCTCTATCACTCTCTGACACTCTCTATCACTCTCTGAAACTCTCTGACACTCTCCACCACTCAATGACACTCTCTGACATCTCTATCACTCTCTGACACTCTCTGACACTCTCAGACACTCTCTATCACTCTTTATCACTCTCTGACACGTTCTGACACTCTCTGAAACTCTCTGACACTCTCCATCACTCAATGATACTCTCTGACATTCTCTATCACCGTTTACCACTCTCTGACACTCTCTGACACTCTCTGACACTCACAGACACTCTCAGATACTCTCTATCACTCTGTATCACTCTCTAACACTCTCTGACACTCTTAATCACTCTCTGACACTCTCTGTCACTCTCTACCACTCTCTGACACTCTCTATCACTCTCTGACACTCTCCATCACTCAATGACACTCTCTGACACTCTCTATCACTCTCTATCACTCTCTGACACTCTCTGACACTCTCAGACACTCTCATTTACTCTTTCTCACTCTCTGACACTCGCTGACACTCTCTATCACTCCCTCTCACTGTCTGACACTCTCTATCACTCTCTGACGCTCTCTATCACTCTCTGACACTCTCTGACACTCTCCATCACTCAAGGACACTCTCTGACACTCTCTATCACTCTCTATCACTCTCTGACAATCTTTGACACTCTCAGACACTCTCATTCACTCTTTCTCACTCTCTGACACTCACTGACACTCTCAGACACTCTCAGTCACTCTCAGACACTCTCTGACGCTCTCTATCACTGTCTATCACTCTCTGACACTCTCTATCACTCTCTGACACTCTCTATCACTCTCTATCACTCTCTGACACTCTCTGATACTCTCTATCAATCTCTATCACTCTCTGACACTCTCTATCACTCTCTGACACACTCTATCACTCTCTGACACTCTCTATCACTCTCTGACACTCTCTGACACTCTCAGACTCTCTCTATCTCTCTCTATCACTCTCTGACAAACTCTATCACTCTCTATCACTGTGTGACACTCTCTATCACTCTCTGACACTCTCTATCACTCTCTGAAACTCTCTGACACTCTCCACCACTCAATGACACTCTCTGACATCTCTATCACTCTCTATCACTGTGTGACACTCTCTATCAATCTCTGACACTCTCTATCTCTCTCTATCACTCTCTGACAAACTCTATCACTCTCTATCACTGTGTGACACTCTCTATCACTCTCTGACACTCTCTATCACTCTCTGACACTCTCTGACACTCTCAGACACTCTCTATCAATCTTTATCACTCTCTGACACGTTCTGCCACTCTCTGAAACTCTCTGACACTCTCCATCACTCAATGACACTCTCTGACATTCTCTATCACCGTTTACCACTCTCTGACACTCTCTGACACTGTCTGACACTCACAGACACTCTCAGATACTCTCTATCACTCTGTATCACTCTCTAACACTCTCTGACACTCTTAATCACTCTCTGACACTCTCTGTCACTCTCTATCACTCTCTGACACTCTCTATCACTCTCTGACACTCTCTGACACTCTCCATCACTCAATGACACTCTCTGACACTCTCTATCACTCTCTATCACTCTCTGACACTCTCTGACACTCTTTGACAATCTCAGACACTCTCATTCACTCTTTCTCACTCTCTGATACTCGCTGACACTCTCTATCGCTCCCTCTCACTGTCTGACACTCTCTATCACTCTCTGGCACTCTCTATCACTCTCTGACACTCTCTGACACTCTCCATCACTCAAGGACACTCTCTGACACTCTCTATCACTCTCTATCACTCTCTGACAATCTTTGACACTCTCAGACACTCTCATTCACTCTTTCTCACTCTCTGACACTCACTGACACTCTCAGACACTCTCAGTCACTCTCAGACACTCTCTGACGCTCTCTATCACTGTCTATCACTCTCTGACACTCTCTATCACTCTCTGACACTCTCTATCACTCTCTATCACTCTCTGACACTCTCTGATACTCTCTATCACTCTCTATCACTCTCTGACACTCTCTGACACTCTCAGACAATCTCTATCACCGTTTATCACACTCTGACACTCTCAGATACTCTCTATCACTCTGTATCACTCTCTAACACTCTCTGACACTCTTAATCACTCTCTGACACTCTCTGTCACTCTCTATCAGTCTCTGACAATCTCTATCACTCTCTGACACTCTATCACTCTCTGACACACTATATCACTCTCTGACGCTCTCTATCACTCTCTGACACTCTCTGACACACTCTATCACTCTCTGACACTCTCTATCACTCTCTGACACTCTCTATCACTCTCTGACACACTCTTTCATTCTCTGACACTCTCGATCACTCTCAGACACTCTCCATCACTCTCTATCACACCCTAACGCTCTTTCACGCTCTCAGACAGTCTCCGACGCACGCAGACACTCTCTGACAGTCTCTGACGCTCTCAGACGCTCTTTGACACACTCAGACACTCACAGACACTCTCAGATACTCTCTATCAATCTGTATCACTCTCTAACACTCTCTGACACTCTTAATCACCTCTGACACTCTCTATCACTCTCTGACACTCTCTGACACTCTCTGACGCTCTCTGACACACTCAGACACTTATCACTCTTTATCACTCTCTGACACTCTCTGACACTCTCTGACACTCACATACACTCTCAGATATTCTCTATCACTCTGTATCACTCTCTAACACTCTCTGACACTCTCTGACACTTTCTGACACTCACAGACACTCTCTGACACTCTCTATCACTCTCTATCACTCTCTATCAGTCTCTGACACTCTCTGTCACTCTCTGACATACGATATCACTCTCTGACACTCTCGATCACTCTCTGACACTCTCTGACACTCTCAGACATTCTGTGACACACTCTGACAATCTCTATCACTCTATGACACTCACTGACACACTCTGACACTCTCTATCACTCTCTATCACTCTCTAACACTCTCTGACACTCTCTGACTCTCTCAATCACTCTATGACACTCTCTGACACGCTCTATCACTCTCTATTACTCTCTGACACTCTCTGTCGCTCTCTGACACTCTCACACACTCTGGCACTATCTGACAAACTCAGAAACTCTCTCTCCCTCTCTGAGACTCTCAGATACTCTCTATCACTCTCTCACACTCTCTATCACTCTCTGAAATTCTCAGAAACTCTCTATCACTCTCTGACACTCTCTGCCACTCTCTGACACTCTCAGACACTCTCTGTCACTCTCAGACAATCTCTA